>NW_024100528.1:3000000-3417500 GCF_016545835.1 Crotalus tigris
GTTGCAATGTATGGATGTGAAAGTTGGACCATAAGAAAGGCTGAGCGACAAAGAATTGAGGCCTTTGAACTATGGTGCTGGAGAAGACTACTGCGAGTACCTTGGACTGCAAGGCGTCAAACGGTCAGTCCTAGAAGAGATCAACCCCACTGCTTTTTAGAAGGCCAGATCCTGAAGTTGAAACTCAAATACTTTGGCCACCTAATGAGAAGGAAGGAATCACTGGAGAAGGGCCTAATGCTGGGAAAGATTGAGGGCAATAGAAGAAAGGGACAACAGAGAATGAGTGGCTGGATGGAGTCACTGAAGGCGTGAACTTAAATGGACTCCAGAAGATGGTAGAGGATAGGAAGACCTGGAGGAACGTTGTCCATGGGGTCACGATGGGTCGGACATGACTTTGCAATTAACAACAACAAAGTGATGCAGTGGTAAAGTATGATGTCACTTAGTGATGGCAGTTCTGGTTGCCATTGTTAAGTGACTCCCATGATGTCATTAAGACATCACATGGCCACCATTTACCATCCCTGTGTCGGCTTCACCATTGACTCTGCTTGTTCGAACTAGCAATGAAGGTCTGGTAATGACCTGATTGCAGAATGCTACAATGTAATTGCAAACTGACTGCCAATAACACAATAACATGACATAGGTGAAACTGACATGGCTAGAAGCTCAAGGACTGGTTAAAAGTCTTCTTGTTCAGCACTGTAAGTTCTAACATTAAGCAAGGCATTAAATGAGGACCAACTATACCAGACATGTCAAACTCGCAACGTCACGTGATGCCGCGCGATGTATCAGAGCTTTTTCTCCATTGCAGGCAATGGGGTGGGCACAGTTTCCTGGTGATGTGTCCGGCCCGCGGGTTGGCAGTTTGACACCCCTGAACTATACCCAATCTGACTTCTAGCAAACCTTGCTGAGCTCCTGAGCCTAGACAACCTTGGTCAGGTGGTTCATATTCAAAAACAGATGGAAGAGGTTAATATAGGAACCTGCATCCCAGGATTTTATATATTATTCATATATTTATCTTGATTAGTCCAACTGATGAGCTGAAATTCATTACTGATTTGAATTGTTTGTCCCAATTGTAAAGAAACCTGTGAAAGGAAATTTTGGAAGTTCTATAACATGATTTAATTCAGAATAAAAAACATAAAGGATTGATGTCTGAAAGAACATTAAAGTTAATAAGCATGTATCACACACAAGCAACATAGGCAAATTAAAAATCCAGTATATTAGAATTAAGAAATTCAGACTGTATAAGGAGAACAAAAATACTAGGATTTTAATATCACTGAATAATCTTTAATATTTTTTCAATGTATAAACAAAGAGAAACTTAATAAAATTTATAATAAATACCTAATGTAAAACAATTGTTAGCATGAAATGACCCAGAGAGATAGAGAACCGCAATCATATATGTTTTAAGGGCAACTTTAATGTTTCTATTAATCAAAATAATCAGACTCATACTTTCACGGCATAGTACATTAGAAAGCATCAGAGAAAAGCCACAAGATTGTAAGACGTTCTCTACTTATTCTAAACAGTTTATGTAAATATATGTGCTAGGCAACATTCACTAAACAGAATACAGAAACTTCCTAATTAGACCTAATTTTAGCAGAGAAGCTCAGCTAGAAATAATTGGCAATCTCTATTGCTAAAACTGAAAGCTTATTTTAGATTTTATGTTGACTAGCATTGATTGATTGATTGATTGATTTAAATATTTCTATGCTATCCAAATTAGAAAATATGTGTTCAGGTGGCATAAACATTTTTTTAAAATCATAACATGATACTAGAAAAATCCAAGAACAAAATACATTTGGATACCACTAATCCAGATCTTCCCCTTTATGGATTACTGCCTTGTCATGGCGAAGGGGCTTGTGCAACTCAATGAAGCTATAAGCTATGCCGTGCAGGCCACCTAAGACGGACAAGTCATAGCAGAGAATTCTGACAAAATGTGATCCACTGGAGAAGGAAATGGCAAACCACTCCAGTATCTTTGCCATGAAAACCCCATGGACAGTACTAAAAGGCAAAAAGATATGACGCTGGAAGATGAGCCCCTCAGGTCGGAAGGTGTCCAATATGCTACTGGGGAAGAGCGGAGGGCTAGTACTAGTAGCGCCAGAAAGAATGAAGCGACTGGGCCAAAGTCGAAAGGACGCTCAGTTGTGGATATATCTGGTGGTGAAAGGAAAGTCCGATGCTGTAAAGATTTTTTTCTCCATAGGAACCTGAAATGTAAGATCCATGAATCAAGGCAAGCTAGACGTAGTCAAAAAAGAGATGACAAGACTGAACATCGACATCTTAGGAATCAGCGAACTAAAATGGACAGGAATGGGTGAAGTTAACTCAGATGACCATCAGGTATACTACTGTGGGCAAGAATCCCTCAGAAGAAATGGAGTAGCCTTCATAGTCAATAAAAGAATAGGAAAAGCAATACTGGGATACAATCCCCAAACTGACAGAATGATCTCAATTCGAATCCAAGACAAACCATTCAATATCACAATAGTCCAAATCTATGCCCCAACCACTGGTGCTGAAGAGTATGAAATTGACCCGTTTTATGAAGCCCTACAGCACCTTATAGAATTAACACCAAAAAATGATGTCCTTATCATCATGGGGGATTGGAATGCTAAGGTAGGAAGCCAAAAGATAACCGGAATAACAGGCAAGTTTGGCCTTGGAGTACAAAATGAAGCAGGGCACAGGCTAATAGAATTTTGTCAAGAGAATACGATGTTCATAACAAACACTCTTTTAAAACAACCCAAGAGACGGCTCTACACATGGACATCACCAGACGGTCAACATAGAAATCAGATTGACTATGTGGTCTGCAGCCAAAGATGGAAAAGCTCTATACAGTCAGTAAAAACAAGACCAGGAGCTGACTGTGGCTCAGATCATGAGCTTCTCGTTGCAAAATTTAGGCTTAAATTGAAAAAAGTAGGGAAAAGCACTAGGCCACTCAGGTATGAACTAAATCATATTCCTAATGAATATACAGTAGAGGTGACAAATAGATTTAAGGATTTAGATCTGATAGACAGAGTGCCTGAAGAACTATGGATGGAAGTTCGCAACATTGTACAAGAGGTAGCAACTAAAACCATCCCAAAGAAAAATAAATGCAAGAAAGCAAAATGGCTGTCTGAGGAAGCTTTGCAAATAGCTGAGGAAAGAAGGGAAGTGAAAGGCAAAGGAGAAAGAGAAAGATACACCCAATTGAATGCAGAATTCCAGAGAATAGCTAGAAGAGATAAGAATTCCTTCTTAAATGAACAGTGCAAAGAAACAGAAGAAAACAACAGAATAGGGAGGACCAGAGATCTCTTCAAGAAAATTGGAGATATGAAGGGAACGTTGCATGCAAAGATGGGCATGATAAAGGACCAAAATGGCAGGGACCTAACAGAGGCAGAAGAGATTAAGAAGAGATGGCAAAACTACACAGAAGAACTATACAAGAATGAGCTTAACGTCCCAGATAACCACAATGAGATGGTCACTGACCTCGAACCAGACATCTTAGAATGTGAAGTGAAATGGGCCTTAGAAAATCTGAGCAACAACAAAGCTAGTGGAGGTGACAATATTCCAGCTGAGCTATTCAAAATCTTAAAAGAAGATGCAGTAAAAGTGCTACACTCAATTTGCCAGCAAATTTGGAAAACTCAACAGTGGCCACAGGATTGGAAAAGGTCAGTTTACATTCCAATTCCAAAGAAAGGCAATGTCAAAGAAAGTTCAAACTATCGCACAATTGCACTCATTTCACATGCTAGTAAAGTTATGCTTAAAATCCTACAAGCTAGACTCCAGCAGTATGTGGATCGAGAACTACCAGAAGTACAGGCAGGATTTCGAAGAGGCAGAAGAACTAGAGATCAAATTGCCAACATACGCTGGATCATGGAGAAAGCTAGGGAGTTCCAGAAAAACATCTACCTCTGCTTCATTGACTATGCTAAAGCCTTTGATTGTGTGGATCACAACAAATTGTGGCAAGTTCTTAAAGAGATGGGAATACCAGACCATCTTATTTGTCTCTTGAGAAACCTATATGCGGGTCAAGAATCAACAGTGAGAACTGGACACGGAACCACTGATAGGTTCAAAATTGGAAAAGGAGTCCGGCAAGGCTGTATACTGTCGCTCTGCCTATTTAACTTATTTGAGCCGAGGTGGCGCAGCAGTTAGAGTGCAGTACTGCAGGCCACTTTAGCTGACTGTGTTCAGCAGGTCAGTGGTTCAAATCTCACCGGCTCAAGGTTGACTCAGCCTTCCATTCTTCCGGGGTAGGTAAAATGAGGACCCAGATTGTTGGGGGCAATGTAAATATATATATACATTGCTTACTGGTGTACACCGCTTAGAGAGTGCTTGCGCTTAAAGCGGTATATAAGTCTCACAAATAAATAAATAAATAAATAAATAAATAAAATAAAAAGCAGAGAATGAGATGGCTGGATGGAGTCACTGAAGCAGTAGGTGTGAACTTCAATGGACTCCAGAAGATGGTAGAGGACAGGAAGACCTGGAGGAACATTGTCCATGGGGTCGCGATGGGTCGGACACGACTTCGCAATTAACAACAACAACAAAAATCCAGATCTTGTTGGGACCTGGATTTTAAATGACCTACATATGGACACTCTTTTGATTAATATGTACACACTGTATTTTACATTCACCTAACAAGCAGAGTTCATCACAAAATAAAATTAGTAAAAAATTAGAAGATGGTATATTTCATTGCATAGTACATAACATGCAAAAGGGACCAAAAAACTTGATGAAGGAGAAAAGGTTGAAATTAAATCCAAAGGCACTGAGAGTTAAAAGGAAAACAATTTAAGATGAGCATCTACCAAGTTCACAATTTTGAAGTGCTCCATAATAATAAATGTCAATGGATCTGGTAGCTGTGGAGCCAACTTTAACCGTTCTTGAGTTTGTTAGATTCAGCAAATTATCCATACTTCTATTTCATCTTATCTTAACTATTACAGTATAGTACTTTCTTTCATACTTTAGTTGATACTTAAGAATGGACATCTACAGTGCTGGTCCAAGAGTCTTCCCAGTTTCTAGCCTAGTGCCTTAGCCACTACACCAAACTGGTTCTCATTTTTCTTTTCTCCAAAAGCTGTTATATAAAGACCTCAGTTGCCTGTCAGAGGTGATATGATAGGATTAAAGTCAAATTTATGCAAATTTTCAGAAAGTTATCTTGTTTTAGTTTTGCAAAATAAGGATATGATCACTCCTGCTCACTTAAGGATTCAATGAAACAAAAAAATGGGCATGTGTGCATTCACTTTTGCCTTCAAATGCAATAAAAAAGCAATGATAATTGCTTTCAACAATGTTGAAAAAAGGTAAGGCTACAAGTATAGGTGCTATACCTGAAGAAATGGATATACTGTAAACATGGCTTGCTTACAGATGGCCCCCAACTTGTTTAATTGCAGCTGTGCCTGATAATTAAAATAATGCCACCACTGTTGTCCTCTATAAAGAGATGGGTGACATGTAAAAACTGTAGGAGCATTAATTTCTTAAGTATTGTTGGGAAGATGTTTGGCAAAATTTTGATTGAAGGAGACAAGAATGACAACATGCGGTATGACTTTGTGCCAGACAGGTGATGTTCAGACTAGATGTATATTCTTTGATAAACCACATTTGACAGTCAGTTTGTGAGGTGGACAGCCATACACATTTTGATGGGGAAAAAAAGTACGAATATAAGAAAGTTTATTTGCAATGCGAATTGTAACAGTCCTACATTTGTAACAATCCTACTCTCTGGATCCAGGCACATTCAATAAAATCTAGGACTCTATTTGAACATATATAATCAACCACAGCAACCTAAATGAGATGTTAAATAACTATTACCAAACCAGCAACTATATTTGTGTAGAAAGCTGTGTCTGTGTGTATAATGCACATCTAGTTTCGGGTGCAGTTATTTTATTTAAGTACTGTCTGGAGGAATACATTATCCATTCCCCAATTCAACAGTAAAAAATGGGGGAAAAAAGATGAATATGTATTTAATGTTAATGAAATAAATTAAAAAAAATGAATTCTATTTTCACCAAACAATAAACATGAAAAAATTAAGAAGTCCTAACAAATATTTCTTTTTTTACTATCTTATTAACATACTATGTTATTTTTTACTAATCTTAACAGCTCATCTGAATTAGACCTTATCCATGGTATACCTGATATTTGAATTATTTATTCATTTAATATTCATGCTTTGTTCCTACAAAGCTATTTTTTTTCACTTGGTGATATGTAGTCTTTTTTTTCACTTGGTGATATGTAGTCTTTGTTGCCGACATTAAGCAAGGATCATTGGTTGTTAAGCAAGGACCTCTTCATGACTCCTTGCTGGCTTCCAACAAGCAAAGTCATTGAGGAAATCAGTAGGAAGTTGCAAGTCTTGGATGACCTACAAGCAGACATGCAGCCAGGTGGAATTGGCTACTACTGGTTGTGGGAGAATGTGGGAAGCTGGTAGGGAAAGTTGCAAAGGGCAATCATGTATCCTTGGGATATTGCAACTCTTGTAAGTTGGAGCCAATTCCCAAGCACTCGAAACATGATCATGTGACCACAGGGGGGCTGGGATAACAGTATCTTTGAGGATTAGTTATAAGTAACATTCATTCAATGCTGTTGTAACTTCAAACAGTTGTTCAATGAGTAGTTGTTATCTAAGGACTACTTGTATTAGCTCTGGTATGAAAGTCAGTAAGTAATTATAAATTAATATTATTTTAAATTATTGTTAATTTATGTGCTATTTGTGATCATGGCAAAATCCAATTTTGTTGGGAAAATCATTGCTGTCTAACTATTTCAGTTACCCTAGAAGCACTATTAAGGAGAGAGATTTGACCCATCTACACATATCAGTATAAATGGAATGGCCCCAAGAAAACTTTTTAAAAAGTATTTCAAGTGTTGAAATATTTCTGTTGTCAATGTTTTCAGCCTATCATTCTAAGTTACACAAACACTTACATAAAAGCTTCACTTGGACCTCAAGATAAAATATTCTTGATTAAAAGAGGACAACTAGAAAAAAGACACATTCTCCAGTTTACATTTATGTACACATTTCAAAGCCAAGACCTTGAAATTCATTTTATTTGTTACCCACAGCAGATTTCAGCTTCAGTATGCATTACATTAGCTGTCCAGGGAGATTAAAGCCTCTCTATTCCCTCGCCTTTAATTTTTGTGTGCTGCTTTGTGGAAGGTGCCAACTTCAGAACAGACAGTTCTGTAAAAAAGGACATGGGGGTGGGGAGCATAGCACTTCAGAAAATTTAAATAGGATTGTGATCAGAATAACCCACAAAAGGGAGCATTTTGTGAAGTCAATTCAGAAGAACATGGTACATCTTTTTGCTTTATTTTAAGTATATGTGCCAAGACAAGATATCTGAAAACAATTATCAATGGACATGGCCTAAATAGCCTACGTCTGAATCCCAAACTAGAGGCCCAGTGTAGGAATCTAAATCTTTCCCTTCTCTCCTCCTTTAAGCATCTTAAGTTTTTTCTTTTCAGTTTTAGCTTTGGAATAATACATGTATCTTCCTCCTTAAGAGTTGTATTTTCTCCTCCCCCTTTTTGAATATATCATCGCACCAGGAAAAGCATTTCCTTTAAAACTAATCTTTGGTTGACAGAAGAGCAAGCATACAAAAGCAAATGAAATTAAACTTCAGAGTAACCAAATCTAACTTCCCAAAAAACTTCTGGCTTCAGTAAAACTGGTTTAAATTCCTTTATCAAGCTTGAGTGATAACTGCAAATCTTTGCTGAACATTCACTGAGCTCTTCTATTTCTCCGGCTTCCGTTCCTCCCTCCCCAGAGTTGGAGGAAAAAAGATACAGTGCACATTTTTACATTCTCTAAGCCTGCAGTTGTTTTTATGTAAGAAGCAATTTGTTTGGGTCATATCAGGTCAAATGGGAAGCCTGCCCAGCTCTTGGTTTTAAAGGAAAAACATACAGAAAAACACAAAAACACAGCAGTTTCCTTCGTTAAATTCCACTCTACCTGCTATGGGCATGAAGCCACAATGGAATTTCCCACCCTGGCTGAGGGCAGCACCAATTATATTTTAGAGTATTTTGGCAATTTATAGAAAAATATAGTTAGTTTGCTTTCAAGTGAACTTTGAGGCAAAGGCTATTAATACTCGGCATAGGGGTGCTATAAAATTAAATAATGAAAATACAAACCAACTGGATCTGGGTTAAGTGTGAAAGTTCCTAATTGGAGACAGCTTCCTTTGGTCTTCCATAATCTGAAGTAGTCCCCCAAAAAGTAAATTCAATTTTATTAGATTAAAATTTAAGACTACGAAAGTTACTCTTACTTTGTTAGACCATTAGATCATATTGTTTCTTTGCATAATTTCTTCGATTGTTATGAGCTGCCCAAAATCATTGCGAGTCAGTGGCATTAAAGTTTAATATATTAACATTGATTACATAATCAGTCAGGTGTTTAGACTGGATTTGGCATTTTTAGCCTGGGTTAGGCAGACATTGTTTGATGGTATTGTCACAGGATATAAACTGTTCCAAGTAAAGCTGCCTTTGACCAATATTATTATTATTTGGTAGCAGAAGCTCTCCAGGTTCAAGCAGGAATTTTTTTGCAGAGGTAACTGTTACCAGGAATCTTATCATTTCCTATTTCCATGGGCATTATTGAGCTACACTCTAGATGTTAAATAATGAATACTTTTAAGGGTATATGAGGTATGAGGAAATATCTCAGACCAAAAATCACACTGTACATTTTCTAACTAGAAAAGATATCCTTTTTGATAACAAAATCAATAATGGTACCACTGTCCAATTATATTGGGGTATGAAACAAAGCAAACAAAGATCAAATGAACACACCATATTTATTTTAATGCACAAGTGATACTGTATTGCCTATCTTTCTATTCTATAATGAAAAGCAAAGGAAAAGACCTGATCAGACTAGTGCAAAACAGAAAAAGAATGTGTAATTCTTTCTTCACATGTTATTTTCCCACTTAAAAGAAAACCTGTTTGCTATATTTTTCTTTTAGTACAGTAAATATAATTTGATGGGAAGCTAATCTACATTATTATTGTTTTACATTTGTAAAATAATGTTAGGCTAAGCACCCGTCCCTAGTACTGCTAAACCAAATGAATTGTCCTTCAAGCCCTACTTCAGAATTAAAATAAAAATGACAGAATCTCTCAAAGGGGAAGTTTTATTTGCTATTGGAGAAAAATTAACCAAAAAGACTGGAATGTGGTCCCAAAAGAGTCATTAAGTTAATTACAGATCTAATGTTTTCTTCCAGTGAAATGCAAAAACATGAATCAGAACTCCCATGAAAATGTATGTGCAAAGTATATGAAATTCAAACTTTGTACCTTACAGAACCCTTGCAGGAACAAATATTAAACATCTATTGTCAATAAGTAACCTTATATTTACAAGAGTGTAATACTGCTTTGGAAACTGCCCTTTGTTGTCTCTATATGGGACACAACAGAAAACAAATTCTGAAGCACATCTGAAGTCTGCAAATGAATTGGCTACTTTATCAATCCAAAAACAGGTGATTTATAGGCACTCATGAATCTTTTTAAAGAACCTTTTAAAAATATTTTCCATAGCCTTAATGTCAAATACATATGTGACCACTAGCTTAAGACAGAAAAAGCTAATCCGTGCATTGTCATAGCTAGGCATATATTCCAACTATCATAGATGTCTTACTTAAGAACCAATTGCCCAAGACAAAGGATTTATTCATTCAGTATAATGATGTCACAAGAGAACTGAGTGTTTTCAGCTTAGTAACTACTTAACATTAACCGATTGGCACTTCTCAATTCAAAAATCCACTCCAACTATGAGCTAAAACATTAGAAGCAAGTTCATTTGATTAATATGCTGCTGGGCTGTATCATTACCTCTTAGTACCTTCTCAAAAGTAATTTACAGATTGTAGGGCATCTGAGGCTACAGAACACAAACTGGAATATGTTTGAAGCAACTCTCATTATTTATGTTTATGTTTCTACATGAAAGAAATAAATTATCAAAAAGGAGAAAAAACAAAATGGCACAACAATGCTTTTAAAAAGGTCTATGCTTTACTTATTTTACAATATAGAACTGCAAGCAAAAAAATGACTCTAAAGAACTAGAAAAAATTTAAAAAACTGATTAAAATATTAATTTCAGCACATTGAAAAACTCAAAGAAATTCACTTTTTTCCTGATTGGCTTCCAGATCTCTATGAATGGGGTCTTGAAAGTGATATTAGTTAAACTAATTGAAACAGCAGAAGATTAGTTAACTAATCCATTTCTTCACACCAATTCTTCCAAGATGCTGTTCTCTTGCTGTTCTCTTTCAACTGGTTTAACTCATGTCACTTTCCAGTGGACAAACAATAGCATTGTTATTATTGCTATTATGGGATGCGTCTTGACTTCGAGTGGTATACAAAGGATAACAACTTAAAATAATATAATACGAACAAATTCAAAAATAAATATATAGAAAATAATCCAACTTTACCAGTCTCCTATCAGCTCTAACCAAAGTACATCAAACAGACACACATATTTTACATCTCGAGAAACTATCATGGTAGTTGTTCTTAGTTAGTACCTGCTACAGTAAATGAAGCTAGGTGATATGTGAAAATAGTTTAAATTATAGGAATAACAACACTCATAAAAATCCTTAAAAACTGCTTAGGTTACAAGTCCTCAAAATGTTAGCCTTTCTGCAAAGGGTTCCAGATTGAGAAAGATTGCTAATTCCCTATGGTAGGGTAGGAACAAAGCCTGGAGGGACACAGGAAATATTTATTTCCTTTATCACTAACATTTTTTTAAAGAGAAAATGGGAATGCAATCCAACATGTAGTCCTTGTTAACGGGGACATATACATTTGCTATATATTGCACTATGGATCCTTCTTATATACAGGACTCATATTAGGATTATTTGATGTAGCTTCAAAGGAAATCTAGATACAATGTCAAGGATATTAATATGATGCTGCTAAAAATATACAGACAAAGGAAAAGGGAGACATTGCAAGAAAAATAAACATGTGACTTTATGGCTGCTGCTAAACTTAATCGTTTCAGTAGACCTTTTGCATTTTGTTATAAATAATACAAGTTACATACTGCACTTTTATTATATCTTAGATCTGAAGACTTCTTATGACTTAATTAAAAGGGATACTGCCAGGTTAAAAATCACAGACTTTTTATTAAGTAATTTCCTTACCTGTATTACTAATAACACTTTGGGTTATTAAGCAGAAACAATTTTTAAAATCTAATTTACTACTTTATGTATTTAGGCAATTGACTTTATACAGCATCCAGGGAAATGAAAATAGATTGTCAGCTTCCATTTCTGTTCATTATCAATTCTACTGCAGATTTTTTAACACTAGAACTGCGCTCTGGATTTTGGAATTTTTAAAATAAAAGGTAGCTATAACAAAAAATATGGCTTTCTTCTGTTTTTTTTTAAACTGATTTTTTTTAAAGTCTGTATTAAGGTCAAATGGAATCCCTTCAAATGATCTCCAATATTTTTTTTTCCATTTTTGCAAATCAAAGTTTGCAAGCTGGAACATTCTAATCCATTCTATGACTATATAAATGGCTATTCTATGTATCTCAGTCCAGTCCCAGAAAAACCTTTAAAACCAAGGTTGCATTTGGTGGAAGATATCACTTTGGTACACGAGATTTTCAGGATAAATGAGTATATGAAAATATGACAGGGTTAATTTCTGAACAGTTTTATTTGGTATTTCTGTTAACAAGGTTGTTTTAGATAAACTGAATCTATCTGAAGGCTTAGCACAGTTTCTTGCGAAAAAAAAAGAATGTTAAAATGTATTGACGATTTTTGCAATCTGCTATCAGTTTTATATTCTGATTTTGGAAGTGATTGATTTTGGCCAGCATTATATTTAAATATAGTTATTTTTTTGTATTTTGTTAGTTCTTTTGTTTTTTGTTTTTATTTGTTCTTGTTGCACGCAAGAACCTATAAAGTCTCCACGCATTGGGCTGCTTCACAAATAATGATAGTGAACATTATGGAAACTGAAATGTCAGAATAAACTTTTCACTGCCATTTCCAAATAAGATGAGAATCCAACATAACATAGAGTCAATACACTGATTCATTTTTTAAAAAATTGGAAGCTAAAGTGGTAAAAATGCCATGGGTTAAGAAAAGCAGTAGAAAAAGTAGAAGTGGTACAATCCCCAAATTTGTAAGAGACATATAGAATAAAGAATAATCTGTAAATAAAAGACAAACACTACCTGAACTCTAGTGGGAGATAGTTGATGGTTAACATTAAAATTAAAACAATTCACCAATTTACTGATCTTGTGAAAACTGACAAGCACATGAATTACTGAATACAGAACTAAAGCTGACAATATATACAAAGTAACTATTAAGAAGCATATCAACCAAAGATATATATTGGGATGGATGGATGCAAAAAAGTGATGAATGACATACTGTTTCTGTGCTGATATTTAAATGTAATATATCTGAAAATAGAATGCTTCAATCCAGCGCTAATATGAAGAGGGAACTGGGTGTCCATTTCTATAGCGTTAGGCTGCTGCTACTACTGCTGCCTTTCATCTCAATACTCTTACCCACCAAGATAAAGTGTGAAAAATACGTGCATCTAGAACATAATATGTCTGGATCAATGGGAAGATTTCAACTTAGCCTTTTCCATTGGCATGCTATTTTTCAGTGTGATGGAACAGTTTACTTGTTTATTTAAGGGAAGAGGAAAAGAAAAATGCAAGAAGAAAGTTAGTTCTCTCTCTTTCCCTCTCATTATGTTTATTTGTGGAACTATGCTTGAATATAATAGACAGAAAAGAAATGTACTGAAAATATTCATAACAAGAAGAACATTTCCAATAGTCCTCTCTAAAGATTAAGAAAAAAGAGTTGTCAGAATAAACTTTTGCATGCTACCAAAGACGTAGGATAAGAAAGTATCAAAGTATTATGCTATCTTAAACATTTATTACACTTACAAACTTTTGTTCAGAAAAGAGGTTATCAAGTTAGCTATTAACTGAGATGTACCATTTTTAAAAATAATAATAATAATACAATACTGGGATATACAGTAATATGTCTCACCAAAATTAATAACTAATCAATCAATAACTGAGACAAAAATGATATGCAGATATACATTAATTCATTGATTTAAATAGAATTCAATGAGTTTTAATTACATTTTAGTAAGGGATCAGGCCACCAGCCCAAATGTGTGGGACTGAATCTCTGCCTTTGTTTATATCAGTCATAGAATGCACATTAAAAACAGGCAAGGTTTCAACTGCAGTCTTCTAACTCTCCTCTTGATTTTTTGACTGGACAACTCGGATAGGGGGAGAGTTTAAAAATACCTTTTCTGAAGAATACAAAGCCTTTACAGGATCACAATAATAACAGGTGGAACCAGAGGGCTTTAAAATTAATATATTATATCGCATCAAAAATAATCAGTGTTTCATGCAGGTCTTTAAACATATAAGAATAGCACAAGCCCAGGCAACAATTTTACTCCAGTTTACTCCGTTATTTTGCACCAAGAACAGTTTCTATTTACTCTTCCAAGGCAGCCTCAATAAAAGCATATCATAAACTGTGATGGAACCACAACATGAATAACTTTTGCAAGCTCCAACCAACAGGCACTGTCTGTGCTCCTTTGACTCAAATATGTAATTTTTCTGTGAAACAATAAAGAGCTGTGGCTTCTTTAAGAAGGTGATCCATGCCCTTTCTCAAGAGCTTTTCCTTCTTTGGACCTGAACAGCTGTATATTCATGCACTTCCACATTATTATGCATATTGCTTCCTACTATTTCTAAAGATAAACTTTGTTCTGGAGAGTAACAATCAATATATAAATTTTTCTACATTCAAAATACTAAACATTTCGTTACACCCTTAAATGACAAAAGCCTGTTAGCGGCTTATCCTGGCCATTTTTTTAAAACAACACCCAAAATCTACATTGAAAATAAAACTGTGGATTGCATAGAAAAGAAGCACATTATTTTTCTTCGTCTTTATCCTTCACTTAATACCTACTATAGGCTCTTCACAATTCAGACTTGATTATTTTAAATAGTATCTTACGGACATATCTGCTGAAAATAAAGGTGCAATTAATTTTCATTGTGGAATTCCTTTCTGAAAAGCTTGTTAGGACTTATATACATACTGACTATATTCAACAAGCATTCTAAACTGTTTTCAGAATTTACATTTAGTAATCCAGAACTGTTGAAGAAATAGTTGAAGCGTGGTGGCCTACTTCCATAAATGTCTCTGGATTTCAATCAACTGAATAAATATTGATCTTTTGTCCTTTGTCTATGTATGCTAAGCACACCATACACTGTCTGGCGCTCTTAGGAGATAATCCATTAAGACTACACCACATTAGCCACAAAGCAAATATTACATTAAAAAAAAATTAAAATGTTGATGGTAGTTTAGCTTGAGATGCATTCCCCTTTCCCATGATAAAAAAAGAATACATCACAAATACTGAATTACTTCTCTATAAAATGGAGAAAATCACACAAAAAGAATGGTAATTAAAAACCATTTCCTGGAAACGATTGTCTTACTTTAGCCCAATCATCTAATATATTCTGTAAGAGTCAGAACATTATACAAATATTATGGGGTATGTGAACTAACGTCTTACTGCAGATCATTAGTGATCACTAATTATTATTAATGTGAGGCATCTAAAATATGTAGTTGTTTTGCAGAAACCAGCTACTCCATGCTGGAAGCAATCACAAGTCAATATATTTTTAGAAAAAAGATTGGCAGTTAGAAATTTGTGCAACTGGTTCCAGTTTCAGTCACTGATATGTCCATTTTTCTGAAAAAAAACAAACAAGATGTCTAGGAAGAATTTTTCTCAAAGTTCTCAGAATGCTGATGCTTGTTAGAGTAAACAAAAGACAGGGAACATGGCAGCATGAACAAAGAGAAAGTCTGGGTTTGCGATCATGCCAACACATAATTATTTAAGGACAATTTGTTGAAGAACCCATATCGGCCTGGCTCAGATATAACATTTTCATAAACTGTGGTTTAGAAACATAGTGGTTAATCCCATATAATGCACTAAACCAATAGTAAACTAATTATATTATAGTTTACAACAATGTGTGAATTCAGCAACATTTGAATTCAGCCAGAGAACTAAGGTAAGAAAGAGCAAATAAAAAAGAAAGCTCTAAAGAAACATAATAATCTATGTCCAATAAGAACTGAAGCAGTATTCCCAGGAAATAACACACTTACTTTACAGAGGAATATGGAGATAATTTTGAAGAAAGAGTGTAAGAAATGTTAAGGAAGCAACCCAGTCCTGCAAAAGACACTCACTACTGGTTCATAAACTTAAAATGATGTTTTTGATGTATAAAGTCAATTTACACTGGCCTTTTTGCACTCATTATTTGATTTAATTTGCTTTACAGTACGGCTCATTCAATGATGATGATGATGATGATGATGATGTTGATATTGGCAGGGACCTTGGAGGTCTTCTAGCCCAATCCCCTACTCAGGCAGGAAACCCTATATCATTTCAGACAAAATGTGTTATAATGTGTTTACGTTCTGTAAAACTCACAGTGCTATAAATGAAATCACTGTGGATGCTATTCCATATAGCATAACTCTACAGTAAGAAACAAAATAGAGCTATATGATAACCAAGGAGCTAAATGCAAAATTTAACATAAACAATGGATCAAAGAAACCTTATCTGCACTATAATAAGAAACTGAATGTATTATTTCTTGTTATATATTCACACACAAATAATCTCATGTCACAGTTAGATGTCACAAAGAAGGAATTCTACATAGGTTTCTGATAGGTTTCTATTTATTACATTCTAGGTTTTGAGAAATTATTTAAAATAGATCATGCCAGACAAATCTTATTGCATTCTTTGACCAAGTGACAAAATTAGTGGATCAGAGGAATGCTGTGGACATAATTTACTTGGACTTCAGTAAGGCATTTGATAAAGTAGATCACAACCTACTACTTGATAAGATAGAAAAATGTTGGGTAGACAGAATCACCACCAGATGGATCCATAGCTGACTGACTGGCCGTACTCAGCGAGTGGTCCTCAATGGAACTGCATCTATATGGAGGGAAGTGTGTAGTGGGGTGTCCCAGGGCTCTGTTCTGGGCCCAGTGGTCTTCAACATCTTCATCAACAATTTGGACGAAGGGATAGATGGGGAACTCATCAAATTTGCAGACGACACCAAGCTGGCAGGAATAGCCAACACTCCAGAAGACAGGGTTAAGATACAGAAGGATCTGGACAGACTTGAACACTTGGCACTAACTAACAAAATGAAATTCAATGGGGAAAAAAGCAAGGTTCTACATTTAGGCAAGAAAAACCAAATGCACAAGTACAGCATAGGTGGCACCATGCTCAATAGTAGTAACTGTGAGAGGGACCTCGGAGTCCTAGTAGACAATCAATTAAATATGAGACAGCAGTGTGCTGCAGCTGCCAAAAAGGCCAACACAGTGCTAGGCTGCATTAACAGAGGGATAGAATCAAGATCACGTGAAGTATTAATACCACTCTACAATGCCTTGGTAAGGCCACACTTGGAATACTGCATCCAGTTTTGGTCACCACCATGTAAAAAAGATGTTGACACTCTAGAAAGAGTACAGAGAAGAGCAACAAAGATGATTAGGGGACTGGAGGCTAAAACATATAAGGAACGGTTGCTAGAATTGGGTATGTCTAGTTTAACGAAGAGAAGGACAAGGGAGGACATGATAGCAGTATTCCAATATCTCAGGGGCTGCCATAAAGAAGAGGGAATTAAGCTATTTTCCAAAGCACCTGAAGGCAGGACAAGAAGCAACGGGTGGAAACTAATCAAGGAGAGAAGCAAACTAGAACTAAGGAGAAACTTCCTGACAGTGAGAACAATTAATCAGTGGAACAGCCTGCCTCCAGAAGCAGTAAATGCTCCAACACTGGAAGTTTGTAAGAAGAGACTGGACAGCCATTTGTCCAAAATGGTGTAGGGTTTCCTGCCTGAGCAGGGGGTTGAATTAGATGACCTCCAAGGTCCCTTCCACCTTTACTACTACTACTATTATTATTATTAGAGTTGCTTAAAAACATACAAGGACATGCAAAAAGCACCTCTTTTTCAAATATTATAGCAGTTTCCTCTTCAGACCTGTAGAACTGTCTCAGAAGATGCTTCCAAGCTTTCTCCACCCCAGGCTAGGCAATACTTCTGAAGCCATCATGTGAATATGGGAAAAGATGTGGCTGCTTTATTAATTGAAAAAGGGTGATTCATAAATACTCAAAAAAACAATTATCTTGTAGGATTTGTCCCAACTTTTATGCATTTTAGTATAGCAGAAGCAAAAAACAAACAAACAAATCCTAATCTGAAGGAATGTATCCCATGTGCCTGTATACCGCTTTGATGAACACTCTCATGCAGCTAGAATGGTACAGCAGAAGCACAGATTTATGAGATGCATACATCTCTGTTTTTGTTTCATTCTCCTAGCAGCCCTGAAAAGATTTGATTTCCCAGCAGTACTACTAATACACGGGAAGTTGTTTAAAAAGTCACTTGTCCTGTACATGTGCCAGTTTTCTTACCTGCCAATGAAACTAATATTACACAAGTTTCTACCCAAGATGTCCATAAAGCTTTATCGATTAGTGACTTCAAAGCGCACAATATTCTCAAAAGCCTAGTGCTATGTAAGCAAAAATAATTCTCAGAGTTCTAAACTAGGTCCAAAGCTATTTCAGGTATTACCAAAATGCTCTGTTGAGGTACATTAAATTGCCATTGTACTGAAAAAATAATTAACAACCTACATTTTGGGGGATCCATTATGTGAACTATTTAACTGATCAGTGATTTACTCAGAACTTGGAGCAATCAAGGGAGAAAACATAAAATACTAAAGCCAAATCTTTGAAGAGATGCTTTGACAAACTAAGATAAGAATAGGGACATTTTATTCTGCTCATTAAGGCTAAAGAGCATATTAAAGCAAAGTAATTAGAAGTGCTGGTCAAAAGCATCTCTTCTGATGACTTGTCAATGTAGCTAAAGTTAAAGTTGGAACAAGATTGGTTCTTAAAATCTATCACTATATAATGGCTTCACAGTCATTCAAAAAACATATGTAATGACAATTTTAAAATCTAACATAAGCAAATAAATTAATAACAAGTAGAATGAAAACAAAGTCATTGTTTCCAATCCAAGGGTAACTATGTATTTAAAAATAAATACAATATATTTTAACTTTTACTTTGCTACAAACTTGCCATTTGAAATTGAAGTGTTATTTAATGGTATATATTATGTTATACAGGATCTGACTATTTTTAATTTACATTGTTTTCAACCTGATAGAAATATTATCCATAGACTATAAATGTCTTTATAAACGCCTTAAACGAATTAATAAAATGCAGGCAAAAATACTTTGTCTATTTTACAAAGAGAAAAAAACTGAAATGATAATCAAAAAGGTAATTCTAAATATATTTTGATTCTGTGACTCATTTAATTAAATTTCATTTATGTTATCCTACCTTAATGTCATCTACACTGCAGACTGTCTCAAAGGTGCTTTTCCTTTAAAGAGGCAACTAGACTGGTTTTTGTTTTTTTTTTGGTTGAGGAAGAAAAACATGCTTCGCTTCTCATCCAAGAAGCTTCATCAGTTCTGGCTGGATGACGGGAAGATGGAAGGATTAGTTCTGACAGAATGGGGGGGGGGGGAATGGAAGGATTATATTTCTTTGCAGTCATCTGGTCATTAGCACTTTCTCTGAGAGCTGTCGAGGGGGTTTACCTGTGACCTCAGGATCACCTGAATCAGAGTGCAAATGTGTGTGGAAATTTCTTGAAACTGCGTGAAAGGACTATTGTAGACAGGAGATAGGTGGTGTCATATTCAAAGTTTACTTTGTTTTTATATTTTTTATCTTTTTTATTGTAGTATCTTGTTTCCTTTATGTCATAAGCTGCCTTAAACTTTTAAACAGAAAGTCAGAATATAAATTGAGCAAATAAATAATTATTTATTTTATTATTTAGGATTAATAAAAAAGGTATGTAATGAAATGTAGTAGAGAAGCAATATGTGGTGGTGTTCCTTAAGCCTATTACCATCTACTTCTTGGACATCTTAGGTCACAGGTGTCAAACTCAATAGCGTCACATTGTGACACATCACAATGTTTTTTGCCTTTGCGGAGCCAAGGTGGGCATGGCCTGCGCATTACGCATCCGACCTGTGGGCCGCCAGTTTGACACCCCTGCCTTAGGGTAACTGAGCAAGTTCTATCAAATTACTGTATTCCACAGAAGAATGTGATCTGTGATCTCATATGATATGTAGTTCCTGTGCACTTTCTTTGGCATCTCTAGAATTTTATGTTAATACCACTGTGAAAGATAGAGGGCAATAGAAGAATGGGACGACATGAAGGGTCGGACACAACTTTGCAACTAACAACAACTGTTGATAATCAGCAATGCAATTTTTCACTAATTGTAGTTGGAGACTTGTGGAAAGTATAGTGCAAATCTTAAATAGACTTCAGGAAGTATAAGAAACAAAGAAAACACTGAAAACTTTCCCTAAGGAAAAATGAAAAATCTAGCCAATCAAATATAGGATAAAGTAGGTTTTGTTGTAAATTTGATACTCCATAAAATTTTTACCCTTTTACTCAGCAGATTTACAGAACAACTTCTATGCATCCTGCTTTCTTTCTTTTGTTTTCCATAGTCTGGTAGCATCTCAAGGCAAGCTTCTGCCCAATCCATCAGGCATCCAACCAGTGGGAATACCTGCTAGTAACACCACATGCTCTGTATTTCTTATCAAAGTGAAGAAACTGACAGCATTGCATGAAAGGCACAGCATGAGGTATTTGTGCCTTGTAATTTTCTCTTTCAATTAACATTATCATACTCTTTTTTCTGACAAAGATACTGTACTTTTCATGTTCCTAAACATTTAATCACACACAGGGATTATTTTTTTCCTAATAAAATGGACACGACCTATCACAATGTGGAAGGGTGTTTTGAGAAAGTTCTCTTTATATATATTTTGTCATTATTATTGATTAAAACTACAATATCCTGAGTATCTATATATCAGGTATTTTACTGATGTTGGTATTTGTATTCTCCTCCATAATTCTCCATACTGAATCCTTCTTCACTTTTTTCTCACAGATCTATGGAGAGAATTATGTTGATGGAAGCTGGATGCCCTCCAATGGCCAAGTAGAAATTTGAATACTGATGTACCCCCCAGCCTGCACTAGTCAGTTTTCCAACAACCATGCTCTCTGTTATCCATTACAGTTTGAAAAATAGAGCCTCCCCCTTTTAATGAAGGCAGGAAATAGAGAATAATAGAATACTACCGTATTAAATGCTGCATCCATCCCAACTGCAAAATCTAAATCAAATAATATAATATTTGCTTTCCTCTGACTGCCAACAATATTCTTCAGCCAAAGTCCAACATTTAAAGTCACTAACTGACAGAACAGACCATCGATTTTCTTCTTCGAGATACAAACACATGGACAGAAAGATCACCAAGTTTATAACTAAAGCAATCCAACTGAGAGTTTCTTATTTAGATCAGATTGGATTAACATCTGACTTTATCAGATTATTTTATTGAATATTTGTATATACTTTATTGATTTTATCTTATTTTACTGTTTTGATGATGTGGTATGATTTGATATGGTTAATTAATGAATAAACAATAAACTGAAAGTTATGGATGCAGTTAGAACTACTTACCTGTGTGTGTGTGTGTGTGTGTATTTGTGTGTGTGTGAACAACATCAAAAAAGGCATTGTCAGTACTTTCATCTGATGTCATATTTTATTCAGAAGACTGTTGACTAAAGATGAATGAGGGATTTAACCAGTTTCTTCCCAGTGTTTCATTTAACACATGCAGCTATTTTCTGTTTTCCATATAAGCTAAATAAAACCATGGTCATAGGTGTCCATGCCCATATATAGGCTTAAATCATGAGGAAAATAAATCTATTGAACCAAGTCACCATGAAGCACTAGAAATAGACATTAGGGATGCACAATAGACATTTGTGCAGACACAATCAAAGCACATGTAAAATGCTTACATGACCTTCACAAGTGCCATACTGAGAGAGAGAGAGAGAGAGAGAGAGAGAGAAAACACTACATAGAGAGAGATAGAAAAAGATGGAAAGATGTTATTACTGTTATTGTAAATTTTAGCTATTTTCTACATCTCAACTATATTAGCATAATGCAGTGCAATAGTAGTCCAGTGCCAAAACAAAGAACTTACAGATCAGCCTTTCTTAGCAGTTTTTTAAAATAAATTTTATACAGGTATTTCTAGCCTAATGACTAATTGCTTAGCAACCATTCAAAGTCATGAGGGACCCCGAAAAGGTATTCATGATCTCGATTCAAAGCTCTGCTGGTCTACCCCTCCTTGCAGTCACATGAGTGCATTTTGGGCACTTTGCAACCAGCCTGCACTTATGGCCATTTTCAGTGTCCTGTATTTACATAATTTTTTGCTGAAACCTGTGTTTACAATGGGTTCACTTAATGACCACCACAACTGCATTCACTTAACAATTGCCACAAAAAATGTTGTACAATGACCCGCTTAATGACTGGCACAAATTATGATTGTAATACCAGGTTCAGTTACGGTTGTTTACTCAAGGACCACCTGTGATATAAATTATCACAATTGTAATGTGCAAAATAATTACTTTGCCATGGAATCATATATCTTCTCCTTTTCTCACTCATGATAGATCTAGGTTTTAATAATTCTATTACTTCGCAGTTCAGATTGTCACATAAGAAATAAGATTCATCACATTGGAAACAATTATTTTCCTTAGCTTTTCATCTGAATCAAACATTTTATTTTTCTGAGAAATAAAAAAAAATGCCCAGAAAAATAATCCTTCAATCTATTCTAATACTTACACTATAAATATAATATGCATTAAATGCTCACTTTAGGAAGCATGAAGCAGCTGAAAACTTTAGACCAGTGGTTCTCAACCTATGGGTCGTGACCCCATTTGGGGTCGATTGACCATTTCACGGGGGTCACCAAGCTGGAAAACAATATTACAAATACTGCACACTTCATATGAACTAATAAATGGGAAGTCCAGTTTTATTGCAATCACTATCCATTAAATTTAGGGATGAAAAATAGCTGCCACCAAATAAAAGAATGTAGCTGCTAGAATCTTGCTTTTGATTTTGATTTCAGATGTTATAGACCTGCCTGAACTTGAATACAAAAACTAAAAGACTAAAAATTAAATAACAGTATTAACAAAAGCCACAGCCTTGGGCACTTTAATGAATGTTATTTTTAAGAAATAAGAAACAATAGCAACATTGGCCATGAAAATAAAAAAAAAAGTAGTGTAGTAAAGTGATATTTTTATTAAGCAAAAGATAGGGTTAACTTTTGGGTGACAAGGAAAAGACAGATAAATAGACAGAAGCACATTCCAAGCTGAGAGGTATCAGCTTATATTCCTTTCCCAACCTTGATACTTGATACTGTTTGTTATCTTCATCTTAAAATGTGTGATGAAATATAAAATATTGAAGGGGTAATCAGTGTGGAATTAATTTAGAGACCCGTTTTTTCAATTTTTGAACCTGTTCAGAAGAAATGGGTTTTGAATAAAATTCCAGTTCTTGATAGATACTTTTTGGTAAAGGGACATGCCCTAATTTTTACTGAAATCCTATGTAACCATTCCATCTTTAGCCAAGGTACCTACGTATATATGTATTAATTTATATGGCCAAGCATCTCACACAAAGTGAAACTGGGCGGGTATAACGATTAAAATGAAGCAATAAACAGATAAAACAAATTATTAAAAATAGCCTTAATTAATTCTGAGTTTATCATGGAAAAACATTATCAATGTCATTAACATTATAATAAGATTATAATTATAGTTTGGAATTCTAAAACATCTTTCACTCATATTTTTTATAAAGAATCTTTTGCATTTATTCTTGATTTTTGACACTAGATATATTTATTACCCACATACAGAGAGAGAGAGAATATATGGAAATACAAGAATCAGGGAAGTAGTTACATTTTTACTGCTGCTACTATATACCAAGCAATAATAATATTAATTTTTACCACTCTTTTAATTCCCAGAGTGATTTATTAATGATCTGGAGCTCAAGTGAAATAATAATTCTAACTTTTAGCAGTGTAAAATATATTTGAAAATATGTTTATTTTTTTATTCCAAATTATTTTTTATTTGTTTAAAATGTTTTGAATTGTATTTACACAGAGAAATTCTGAATTGGAAAAATTAATACTTAAACTTCCTAATTTGGAAAAAAAAGTGAAAGTGTTCAAACTTAATTTTAATAACCCCAAAAACTTACAAACAAAATTCCAGGGCCCTACTGTGATCAGAAGTCAAGGACTACTTGTAGTAAGGTGGACTTGGTTGCGCTTGTTGATGACCTGTGGTGAAGCCGAGAAGGTAGTGGTACATCCGTTTTTGATATCTTGGCAGCTATCAATACAGTTGACCATGGTTGGGGGTTAGGGGCACCATTTTATGGTGGTTCTCTTCCTATTGCAGGATCAGTTTCAGTTGATCATTCCCCAGGTCCCTCCTTTGTGGGTGCTCACAGGGTTCTATTCTTTCCCCCTTTCTTTTCAACATATACAAGAAATCACCAAGTGAGGTCATTTGCTGTTTTGGGGGTCAGTATATTGATGATACCTAATTATATTTTCTGAGTCCAGATCAGTCAACTGAGGTTGCAAAGGTTCTGTCCCAGTACCAGAAGGCTGTGTGCATCTGGATGTGGAGAAATTATATCTGATTCAATCCTACCAAGGCTGAGTTCCTGTGGTTATCTAGACTATCACATCTGGTGACAGTCTATTACTGACTTTGGATACGGTGGTAGATGCATTCAAAGTTCGTGGATAATTTGGGGATTCACAGCTCCTCCTTCTCCATGGATGGTCTCTGCACTGCTTCATCTGGGCTGCAAGTTGCACCAATTCCTAGATTGGGGGATCCTTCAGATAGTCATTCATGCCCTGGTTATCTCACAACTTGATTACTTCCAATAGCAACATTCAGAAGCTTAAAAGGCTACAGAATGCAGTGGCATGGCTTTACAAGCTGCATGGGTTCTAATTTTGCTTCTAATTGCAATTCAAGTTGTTACCTATAAAGCTCTACATGGTATATGGTCTGATTACTTGAGAGACCTCTTATCTCCCATAGTATCTATCTGGCAAGATTGGTTCCCCTCCAGTTTTCTTCAATTAAACAACACCCTCTAGCAGAACCCCACAAGTCTATCTCCTCTATAAAAGAGCTTGCCTTCTGGAATGAGGAATTGTTTACCTTCTTTAATTTTTTAAAAAAGATATGGGAGTTTGTTTATTAAAACGTAACATACTTTTCTTCTGTTTCATTTTAATGGAAAGTCCATTAAAATTAAGACATAAAGGTGGTGCATGATTTTTTAAAGAAATACACATTAAAAGCAATTAGATTGTTAAAATCCAGAATGATCTGACTTTGTGTTCTGGTAATAGGGTCACACAAATCTCTTCTTGGCAGGATATTAATTACTGATTATTGTCAGTTAATAAATTTTCTACAATTGTTGAATAGAAGAAAAAAACCTGGGATATTTTAAGCCCCCAATTCTGAGCCTTATATAATTAAGCTAACCATCATAAGTAACAAAAGCAATAAAAAGAAATCCTTGCTTTAATAAAGAAACAGCCCTATTACAAGTTATAATAATAGCAAAGTAAATAGCGTATCTCAAATACATTAAAATGAAGAAAAATAATTATCTGGGAAATATTTTGATTGAATTGTTCCCTTTTCTTCAGTGAAGAACTGGACATCCTATAATCATACAGAACATTTTCATTTTAGAATAACATCTGTTCAGTTGTTTATCGCTGATTTTTTCAGATGCTATTACTTGTTGAAATATTCAATGAAAAAAATGAAAATGATACATGCAATATATATTCCATTCTTCTATCCAATTACTTGTGTATTTACTTTTTAATAAATGTGTAAAATATACTGATAGATTGTTTTGATTTATAAAGCCACCCCCTAGCAAAAGTGACTACAAACATGTTATAATTGGATAGAAAAATATGAGGGGTCCTTGGTGCTCCCCGAGCTAGAAAAATATGAGCTAAAAAATTCAACACAGAGAAAAACAGATTGATAAAATATTGGAATAATAGAATACTGCCAACTATTATGTAGTCCATTCAAATGTCTTTCTTTCTGGAAAGATTCAATGAGATGTTGAAAATGACAATGGTCCATTCATCTAGGCAAGAATGTTTGATATCTCTAGTACTAAAATAGACATGGCATGGTTAAGGGAATTTTTCTATCTAAAATCACTTCTCTGGAATCAACTTGGAATTCTGCCTGGAATCTGATTTATTAAAATATTCAAAGGTGCTAAGAAATTTCTCTTTCATGAGGCTGCTTCCGTTCTTTATGCAGATACGTGCTGCTATCCAGGTGAAGGATCTTATGATTTGTTTTTATGATTGTTTTAAAAGTCATTCTGGTTACTAAAGTTCTTTGAAATGAATATCAAATTTTTAAGAATTTGGAATAATGATTAAAGTGCTAACTTGAAACTGAGAGCCCATGAAATGTGGTCCTCCTTTAGATGAGGAAATTGACTAGATGCTTGGGCGAGTCATTCTTTCTTGGCCCAAATCACCTCCCAGCATTGCTTTTGTGGGGATAATAGGAAATGGGAGTATTATGCATCTTGAAAAAAAATGGATATGAATCTAACTTTTTTACATTAATTATAATCTTAAATTAGATTATAGGGAGTCAGTGCATTTTTTTTATAATGGAACTTATTATTCTGAGCTGGCCTACTTACAGATGGCTGAAAAACAACATTACTACTACTATTATTTTCAACTCAGGATATACAAAGTCATTTGTGGAAAACCAGTAATCCCACATATACTTTTAAAAATGTAAAGTATATACAAAGGTCTGTTGATGTCTCTGATAAAGACTTAGGCATCTGAGACCTCAAAGAAATCAAATGAAAGTGAAAATATTAGAACATGTCATCTATATACAAAGATGAATTACATATGAGAGTTTTGGAGTGCATCTTAAAACACCAAAATGTATCAGTAAAAAAATTGGAAAAAAATTCTCCAAAGATTGGAATGAGATGGGTATGATATAGGACCAGAATTATGTGGTTTCAAAACATAAATTTTATGTATAGCTTGCCTATGTTTATTTCAAGAGAATTTCCATACTTTATTTTTGAAGCTCTTTGGAAGACCCCAAAACTCAATCTTCTGACATGCAGGAAAAAAGTCTTCTTTACCTGCATAAGAAAGATGTATTTGCTATCCACTCTATTAATATGTAAGAAGTTGACAAAATCATATCTTGTCAACCACCTGTTTAACTGTTAATTTACTCCAATGTATAATCCAATTTCAATTGTATTAATGTTGTTTTAGTTTAAATTTTGTACTCATTCATCACAATAAGCTGTTTTGATGGTTGAAGAAAGGTATAGAAATTTAGAGATAAATTACATCAGTTAGTATACCCTCTTACATAAAATACATGAGAAAGGGAATTAAAGTTATTAATATTCTGCCTTTTAAATCTTCCTTCTAAAGTGTTCATTATATGTTGACCAGCCAAATGGATACATCAATATATCCGTTCTCCAAGATCAATGTGATTCAGAAATGATTTTTCCCAGCTAGAAATGAAAGGATGGGTGGGAAATATGCAGTGCAGTGGAACAAAAAATCCATTAGGGAATTCAGCAGAGACAGCTGTTGAAATGCTATTTACTTGGATAAACCAATCCATTTTCCTTCCTGAGCTAATGACATGAGGTATCACCTCTTCTGGATGGCAAGTGCAAGTAAAAAATAAATAATAAATACATTTAGCAAGTGGAATTTTAGCTACAATGGCATTTGTACAACCTTGTATTTCAATTAAACTAAAATTTCTGCATCTTTAGCACTAGAAACATCTGCTCGGTTTTAGATTCCCTTTGGATTCCCAACTTCAAAGGGAATATAAAGAATAACAATTATATGAACTGGCATCCAAAAAAATAGAGCAACAGGAAAGAATGGTAAAATTGTCCTTACTTGACTGCTAATGACAGACTCTGCAGGGAAAACTATGAGAAAATTTCTCAGAGGATCAGGCACTTGGAATGTGAATCTATACTATACAGAAAAGTTAGCCTCTCCTTGTTTATATGAAGGAGCCATACAATGAACTTTTGCTTAATGTGTTTCTCACATACCTACTGTAAATTTTATAACAGTTTTACTATATATTCAGTTCCTTCTGCTAGTCATCCAACTATTGCTTTTGTATTCACAATATTGAAGGTTCAACAATCCACTATATAAGAAGCTCAGCTTCAACCAAGATAAAACATAGTAGAATTAAGGAAATGTATGAGTGCGTACCATTTTGAGGATTCCTTATAAAGGCTTGGAACAGAGGTGTTATTTGTTTATGAAGCCAATTGACTCAGGGGACCTTTGGCTTACTTGGACAAAGTTTATATATGTTAATTTTTTTCAGTCACAGGTAGTTTTTGTTTAACAAGCTTTGTTCAGTGTCCATTTGAAGTTACAATGGTGTAACTACAGAAGCCACTTGGCCACGGAAGCCCATCCACATATATGACTACAGATGGGCTTCAACTTCCCCCATCTGTATCTCTTAGCATCTCTGTCCTTTTGGCCACTCTGCACCCCTCTCCACTACTGACCTTCACCATCTCCTTCCTGCTGCTACTGAATTATGCCTGGCTGAAGCAGAGGCTGGCTTTTTCCAATGGCTACCTATCTCTTTCTTGATCTCCCTTTTGGTTGCACTCTGCTGCCACTGCCTATCTCTTCCTGTCCAGGGAAAAGATCAACACCAGGATTAAGATGGCAAAGGTCAGATGAGCGGAGAACAAGACTGGTGGTGGCAGAGTGCAGGGCGGTCAAAAGGTCAAAGATGGGGAAGAAGGGTAGGAGATCCGAATTGGAGACAGATGTGTGGTCATGTGATGTTTCAGCTAACAAGCACTTTGTTTAGCTTTAGAAATTCCAATCTTAATTAGGACCATTAAGCAAGAAGTACCTGTACAATTTTAAATACAACCAACCACAGAAGCAATATATTGGAAATAATGAATTGTATCAAAAATAAGGAGAGAAACAGAGGTGGACTTAATGTTCCATTCTCCTCAGCACAAATCCTGACAGTCCTAAATATAATATATTATTACTATAGATAAAATACAACATTCAAAAATTTTCAACATGCCAGAAAAACATGTAACCTAAACACTTTATAAAAAGAGACACTCATTATTGGATGAATTGGACTATGATACAGGAAAATTTAAATGGCAATACATTTTAGTTTAACATAGGATAAAAGTCTTTAAAAAAATCTAAGGAGACATTTATTTAATCACCAAATATAACTGAAAACATAAAAAAGAAATAAAATTCTCCATGGTGTTCAAGTTACTCATTTACTAGTTTTAGTAAAATCAGTGAAACAGTATAATATTCTGTGTTAAGTTTTCATTTTCATTAAGAATGCATTTACTATAAAAGTAATGTTTATCAAATATATTGTGATTGCTTAATTCATAGTACGAGTTAAAAACTGCTTCCATGGGAAAAGCATCAGAAACAATGATCGGCTGAAATGTTTTGGAAGAAATTGACTGTTTACGCTTATGTCATTTCCCATAGGAAGCAAATTCTGATTCCAGAGCATTCATAGCTCAAGGAGGCTGTCATCCACTTGTTAATATTGCATGAGTAAAATAACATCGTAACAGCATTAAATAAATAATTTGATGCAAATTATTCATTAAATACTATCCTATAGTTGCTACAAAGATGCTTTTATGATGACATTTTCTATTTTTTAGCAATATTTAATAAACACACTGTTTTTACAGACCTATTTTGGGTTGTTTCAAACTTATTTTTGTAATTTTCAGACTATGCAACTGAGACTAGTCCAAACAAGATTCCTATCTTAAATCTATTATTTAATGAGTTCTCTAAATATGCATTATTTGAAATTGTATAGATGAGGTGTTCAGTTGTTTTCATTCACAAAAATGTACACCTGGCTAATAACTTATCATTATTTTATGAATGAATACAATTACTCCAAATAATTCACTACCTTTTGCAAAATAAATAGTGCACAAATTTGAAAGGCCATTCATTTTTCTGAACTCTTTTCACACTGACAGCTAATTAGAGTTCAATGATTTCAAACAACAACAGTAATAAGCTATATTTTTCTCAGACAAAATGCAAAACCATCTGGTTGCCTAAGCAGGAAACTTTATGATCGGTAAAGTATTGATAAAGACATATACCATGAACATAAGGATTTCACATTAACATCAAAACAGCTGGACTGACTCAGAATTAGATCACAAAGATATAAAATTGGAAGAAGCACAGAATAAACTTTTAGAAATGCTGCTTTGCATGAATTTGGAAAGAAAGAATCGCATCCTAAACAGTTCTAAACAGACAAAAAGTGAAAACATATAAAGATGGGTTTGTAAGTTATGTAAAACCATAATTGTATGGAAGTTATAAAATATAGCATTCTATGTTTTATATACCGTAGATCTATAATGGCTGCAAAGAAACAAAAAAATTCTGGAAGGAAGGAAGGAAGGAAGGAAGGAAGGAAGGAAGGAAAGAAGGAAGGAAGGAAGGATTTAATCCATCCTATAATTAGTTTATTTGGATTAGATTTTTTTTCTACTTAATACAATACTTAAATATCATCCAATTTATTTAAGTGGCTGTTTTAAATACAACACTTCTATAAAGTACCATTGAACATAAGCAAGAGAGTTGTGGTGTATTTGATCTAAATTCAGCTTAATGAACCTTTTAAAAAAATTAATATATTTCAATGTGGTTTGTATAATTAGATTATAGTATTAATCATACATACAGTAGCACTTCAAGTACTTTCTCATCCTTAAGTCTGTCTTGCAGTTTAGTATTTGAACACTGCATAGATTCTCAGGTAAAATATATATTTAAACAAAATAAATTAATATCTATTTAAGATAAATGGGTCAAAAAAGAGTAAGAAACACACATATTCATCACATTTAAAAATGTAATCCAAGGAATAATCTTACAGATATACACAAAAAAGTGGTTCCCGTTTCTGAATTTGTTTAGATGTATTTCACATATTAGAACAATTGAACAGCAAAGAGTCCAAATATCACTTCGTGATGTCATCTCAGTGTTTCTTGACTTGAATTTTGCTTAGTTGTAACATGTCCTTAAATCTGATTTTGAATTTATTCTTTAATTTAGTAAGTTATATAATCAGTCATGAACAACTCATTGTCCTGAATGACATTTTGCAAGAAGCAAAGCTAATAATATTATGTTACTTGGATTTTTTTAATCAATTATCCATAGCCTGTTTACAAAATGAATCAATATATTGTACATTACAAGTTATATGCACACTACGACTTATCTGGACTTTACTAAAACCACAAGACATAAGGGATTTCTGCTGTTAGTAATTCTTATTCTAGGCATAATTTACAAAGAGATATCTTGAATTTTATCTTTTTTTTTGCTTTTCTATTTTTTTTACCTTTTTCTACATAGGAAAAACCCTAATTTTTAATTAATAGGACTTTGCTTTTATATATTAGGGTGCAGATTTATGTAGTCATTTTAAACCTCAAAAATAACTTCTAAGATACCAGGTTAATATTATATATTTATGAAATAAATCTTAATTTATAACAGAAACAGAAAAATGCAATACAATTAAAGTAAATTATAATCAATGCATTAACTTATCTAATATACAAATGCATAATATCATATCAATTAACATCCAAGGTAAAATCAAAAGACAAAGATACATGAAATGTCTTTAAGATATTAATTAGCTATCATAAACATAATAAAAATTTAACTAGAACAAAATCAGTATTCAGAGGAGAGTATTATCTTCATAGAAATTAATGTTTGTACCTAATTTATGTGTTTGAGTGATATTTCTAATAAAACTACCACATTTCATGTGGCATTATTTCGGTTACACGCTCTATAAACAACTACCTCCAAAACTCTTGGTCATCAATATCAGAACACATGCTGACTATGAAGTCCATGTTTCACTTATTCATCTGTCTAAATTATAAAATTATAGGCTCCTGAATAATTTTTAAAGACCTAAGAATTGGTTGTCCAAACAGTATGAAAGCAGTTTCTGACATTTGAGGAAACATACAATTATATATTTACATAATAAAATATAATAATTTATATTATGTGAAACATCTCTGCTTACATTATTTGAGTTTTCTTTAGGACTGTGTAAAAAGGTACTTTAAAGTGAGACAAGTGTATGCCACACTCTAAAGCAGCTGCATCTTTTCCTATCCTAATTCTACTATTCTATTTGAAATGACCAGAAGATTTTTAAAAAAGTGCAGACTATGCACATCTAGAGGTTCCTATTTAGATAATGAAAATCATGGCCAGCTTTGTAAGAATGTCTTACCTTATTTAAACCGTTTATTTTAGTTAATAAACAGTACTGTTAAGTAGCAAATTTAGTCTATGATTCACAAGTAAAAACAAAATAAAAGTAAAATAAAAATTACAAATGTTATACAAAGTACTAATAAAAGCTCAAAAATAAAAAGATAGGAAACCAAAAAATATTATTCCCTATTCTGTAAAACTAGAGAGTAAAAAGAAATTTAGCTGTCAATATTAATGTAGGAGAAATAAAGTACATATCTGTCTTTATGTAACTGCTACAATAAAGAAGGAAAACAGTTTTAAATTTTAACTGAGATTTATTTGTGGATAAATTTTAGGATTACAATATCATCAGCAAAAATGATAGAGCTCTATAAAAATTGAAATGCCAAATAAGTACTGATTTTTAAAAGAAAAGAACATGTGCTTGATATTGAAAAACACATTTTTCTGTCATATTTTTAGCTTTTTCAAGTTTTTTCTTTTGAAAGTTGTTTAATCATGTTCCATAGGTCCAGCTAATGTCCTAAGTGCTGCCATAACTCCACTCTTAATGGATCTGTGCAGAATGAGGGCACAGTTATGGTAATACTTTGTTTAAATTATTCATTTTAAAACCCCAAAACATTAGGAAAAGGATCACTGTGTTACAAATGACAGCCTGGATTAGACAGAGGACATGGCATGAGTCTATATAGAGCAGGCATTTGGGAAGAATGGTTACATTTTATGGCCACTTTTGCAATAAGTCTCATTATCATGCTGGAACAAATACTCAGCTAGCTTGCATGAGGTGTATGCAAATATAAATTTGTAATTGCATCTATACGATTATATAGGATTATTTAAATTAGGTATAAACCACTTTTTAATTATTATTAATTTCTCTTCATCCTAGCTAATAGTCATGGAGAAATAGCCATATACTGGTGGTTTTCAAAGTCTTGTTTCTTCAGACAGCTTACAAAAAGCAGCTTGTAATAACAGTTCTACATATCTGTATATTTCTAACTTGTAAAATAGCTGTAAACATTAAAAATATGTGACACCATTAATTTAGGCCATAATCCAAAAGGTGGAAAAAAACCTTCATAAAATTCTTGATTACACCATTTATTCTGAACAACTCAGACAATTAATCAACTTCATATGAAAGGGAAAAAAAACCACTAAGTAACTTATATATGCGCTCCCTGATTAGTCCCTGAACTGCTAGTTACCATGAAGTCAGTTTACTTTGAAGGGTGACCCATAATTTTTCTGATTTTGTGCAGGTTTATCTAAAACTAGATGATCTAAACTGGACTTTTGTTGCTACTGCTACTGCATTCCTGGAGTTTATTCTTTCCATTTTTGAATGGAATGGAATGGAATGGAATGGAATGGAATAGAATAGAATAGAATAGAATAGAATAGAATAGAATAGAATAGAATAGAATAGAATAGAATAGAATGACAGAGTTGGAAGGGACTTGGAGGTCTTCTAGTTGACCCACTTGCTCAGACTGGAAACCCTATACCTGTCAGAACCCACATTTCTCAGGGGCTCTTCCTAATTCTAATTCTCACTCTATTCTTCTATTCTCCTGGGTTCTGCCATGCTCCTGGAGGGGAGGGGGGAAACGCTGCAGGCTGTTTCTTTGTTTTTCCTCTTTCACTACAATGTAACACTTTTACTGTCTCTGCATACATGCTCTTTGAACTGTCATTGCCCTTGATGTCAGCTGGAAGGGGGAGGAAGAAAGGAATGCACCTCCGGGCAACTGGCTTATCTCCTCTTTTGGAAGGGAAGGTGCAAAGATCCAACAAAACATCGCTGCAAGCCTGAGACAGTCTGGCGTTATCAGTCTTTTCCCATAACGGACTTAACACCTGGATTTGGCCCATTTGAAGTGGCTGGATGAATTATTGGGGTGGGGTTTGCTTGGGACATTTTTAACCTATTGCTCTGAGTCAGAAACCCTCAGATCCTGTCTATTATGCCTGATAGCAGTGTTCTCATATTTGAGGACTATTATTTCTATTTTCCAAAGAACCTGAAGGCCAGACAAGGAATAATATATGGAAACTGATCAAGGAGAGATTCAACCTGGAAATAAGGAGAAATTTCCTGACAGTGAGAACAATAAATGGAACAGACTGTCTTCAGATGTTGTTGGTGCTTCATCACTGGAAGTTTTGAAGAAGAGACTGGACTGGCATCTGTCAGAAATGGTATAGGTACTCCTGCTTGGGCAGCCCTTGCCCTTGCCTCCACCTTGCCCCACCCACTCCACCACCTGCCCCGCCTACCCACAAAGCCACCCACTGCCTCCAAGGCTCAAAGCAGCAGATCATCCAGGCAGCCCAGCAGCATCATGGTGGCCACACCCTCTGCCGGTACCCCGTAGCATCATCTGCGTGCAACAGGACACAAGGGCAGTGTCTTGTCCCCACTGCCTGGCTGCCATGTCCTTGGCTGTGCTGTTCTGCATGGGCCGTGCCTGGGGTGACTCTCCTCTGGGGGCTGCTGGTGAGGAGGGGCCACGGGAGGAGGTGGGGCTGGGGTGATGATGTGCGTGCCCACGGAGTGGGCTCCAAGTTCCGCCTCTGGCACATATGCCATAGGTTCGCCACCACTGACCTATAAGGTCCCTTCCAACTCTGTTATTCTAAAAATATACTTGTTCATTGATTTATTGAGGAAAAGATCCAAAGCTACAAACCTTTGCTTTCAGTAGCTTTGTGCCCCCCTCCCCCCTTATACAACAATAACAATTAAATGTTTCTGATAACTATTGATCAGTCTTGCACATCAAATTGGAGGAATTGTAGCCATTTTTCCGCTTCTTCAACTTCAACAACTTCAACTCAGGGTTATTGGAAGGCTTTCTAACATGAACTTCAGGTCCTTCCAAAATATTTCTATAAAATCAAGACCAAAGTCACCAAGCTGGCGTTTATTCCTATTTCATTTTTTATCCAGTTTATCCTATTTGTGATAGATGCTTGCTCTGTAAGAAATATTTTCTATTTAAAGCTGTTTGCAATAACTAGCAGATTTTTACTAATTACTGTGCTTATTGCTTGTAAAATGCTAACTATTATTATAAAGACATGATAAAATAGTGTTTTGTCTAAATTGTTTATCTGCATAATTGAGTATAATAAAATTAATCTATATGCTACTAAAACTTCCATTGTCATGATTTTAATTAGACAAAATAGGACAACAGGACAACAATTTTTGTCGCAGGACAACAATTTTTGACCAAGGTATCTCAAATGGACTAACTTACAAAATGAGTCCAAAATCCAGGACCCATGACTCCCAAGGGAATGAAATGTGGGGAAAGTATTGGCTCTTTCATGCTACTGGCTGCTGCTGGGCTCTGCTCTAGTCATGCATTCTTCTTTTTCAAGAAGAATGTTCTGTGATAGTTTCCCAGTCAGTCTTGCAATCCTTTGCTTCCTCTCCCATCCAGCAACAGCCACTTACTTCCCTCCTGGGAAGGGAAAGGAAGGGAGAAACAGAGAGAGATGCACCCTTTTCATCCAATGCCATCCCGCATGCACTTTGTCCAACTCATGCAGCATCTCTTGAGCACCCTCATGCACCCTCCCTGACCTGTATTGCCCCTGTGCACCTTGTCTGACCACACAGCATCTCCTGCACCTTTTCCAACTTTCCATTTCCCTGCAAGTCTTCCCTGACATTACTTAGGATACAATAATAACTGATGTGTCATCAAGTCATTTTGACCTCTAGCAACCACATAGATATCAATCAATCAGAATAGAGCTGGAGAAGAACTTGGAGATTGTCAAGTTCAACCCCCTGCTAACTCTATACAATTTGAGACAAGTGGCTGCCCAGTCTCTTCTTAAAAACCTCCAGTGACGAAGCACCCACAATTTTTGGAAGCAAATTGTTCTACTGATTAGTTATTCTGTCAGGAAGTTTCTCCTTAGTTCTAGGTTGTTTCCATCCATTGCTTCTTGTCCTACCTTTAGATGCTTTGGAGAATAATTTGACCCCTTCTTCTTTCTGGCAACCCCTGAGGTATTGGGACGTTGTATCATGTCACCCTAGTCCTTCTTTTCATTAAACTAGACATACCTAACTCCACAACCCTTCTTTATACAGTATGTTTTAGCCTCTAATCCCCTAATCATGTCTAGTTTGATGAAAAGGATTAAGAATGACATGATAGCAGTGCTCCAATATTTGAGGGGCTGCCACAAAGAAAGAGGGGGGTCAAGCTATTCTCCAAAGCATCTGAAGGCAGGACAAGAAGCAACGGATGGAAACCAGTCAAGGAGAGAAGCAACCTCTAGAACTAAGGAGAAACTTCCTGACAATGAGAACAATTAGACAGTGGAACGACTTGACTTAAGAAGCTGTTTTTTCAGAATGGTGTAAGATCTCCTGCCTTGAAGAGGGGGTTGGACTAGATGACCTCCAAGATCTCTTCCAGCCCTATGGTTCTATGTTCATCTTTGTTGCTCTTCTCTGCACTATTTCTATTTTCTATTGGCTCTTGCATCCCCATGGTTCAAAGCCTCTGGGTAACAGGCTAACCATACTAATGAAGAAAGGCAGGGCACCTTATTACTAAATCCAATCTCAACTCTTCTCATCAGCTCTGTAATGAAATTGCTGACTTAAGCTCTCTACCTGTATCAAAATAACACACTAAGCTCTTTGACTCTGAGACCATATATAGAATTATTTTTTTAAAAAAAATACCACCATAGTATCCAATATCATATCTAGCAGTTTTTAACAGAAAATGATTTCAAATATAATAATTTATCACAAATAACATTTTTGCAAATGTACATATATATGTTACAAGGTCCATGCGTAGAGTTTAGGCGTGGCTATGCTTATAAGTAGGTTTTCTTACTAGCTAGCTTGTATTTTGACGATGATGGCAGGTGCTAGCCATTGAAAGCTAGGTGGATGTAAGTAAGAGCTAAAAGAAAGAATCACTGAAGGCTGTAAGTGAAGTAAGGATTAGTCAGCTTGGACCTGTTACAAGGTCCATGCGTAGAGTTTAGGTGTGGCTATGCTTATAAGCAGGTTTCCTCACTAGCTGGCTTGTATCCTGACGATGATGGCAGATGTTAGCCATCGAAAGCTTGACTTTATTTATTAAAACCTTGGTGTTTTATTTCCTGGTGATCACTTCCTTTTTTACTGAAATGTATGTACCCAGGAATCGCTATTCTTCAATTTTTAATATATATATATATATATATATATATATATATATATATATATATATATATATATATATATGCGATTAAAAAGGTTAAAAATATGAACCCTGGGAATATTCATAATGAAAATATAAAATGAGCACCAGGGTAATAAAAACTATAAAAGTTTTTAATAAATTAAAACTATAAAAGTTTTAAAAAGCGCCAAGCTTTCGCCGTCACCTGCCGGCATCCTCAGGGCTGGCGCGCCAGAGAATGAGAAGGTCTTTTATAGGCGTGTCGAGGTCTGCGCCCGGCTCCTCGATCTTGTTATCGGGCCTAATTGGTTCAGCCGTGTGCAATTAACCTGTGCTTCTTTTCTCTTTTTGGTTGCATTTTTATCCTCATCCGTCTCCAATTCTCCCAACTCCGGATTAGCTAGATGGCAATTGCAGTTATTTCGATTGCCTTTATATTCTAACCTCCCCTTAGGCTCAGGTGGTAGTGCACATTCCACATTCCTTTCTCCACCATATCTTGTCCAGTTGTTACTTTTAGGATCATATTCATTTCCGGTCTCAATACTTTCATTTTTAATGTGTCCGTCATCCTGATGATCTCGTAAGTTGCTACGGGTTCGGTGCAGCGTGGGGGGGTGTTCCGCAAGGTGGAGGGATCGTCTCTTATTAGTTGTCATGCCCAGCTGTCCTACGCGTGTCCTACTCCGGGTGCCCGATCCAGGGGGTGTGTGCGCAGCAATCAAGCTGCATCCCTCCTGGTTGCAGCGCTCTTCCTCAGTTCTCCCCTTTTATTTAGGGGAGCGCTGCAACCAGGAGGGATGCAGCTTGATTGCTGTGCACACACCCCCTGGATCGGGCACCCGGAGTAGGACACGCGTAGGACAGCTGGGCATGACAACTAATAAGAGACGATCCCTCCACCTTGCGGAACACCCCCCCACGCTGCACCAAACCCGTAGCAACTTACGAGATCATCAGGATGACGGACACATTAAAAATGAAAGTATTGAGACCGGAAATGAATATGATCCTAAAAGTAACAACTGGACAAGATATGGTGGAGAAAGGAATGTGGAATGTGCACTACCACCTGAGCCTAAGGGGAGGTTAGAATATAAAGGCAACCGAAATAACTGCAATTGCCATCTAGCTAATCCGGAGTTGGGAGAATTGGAGACGGATGAGGATAAAAATGCAACCAAAAAGAGAAAAGAAGCACAGGTTAATTGCACACGGCTGAACCAATTAGGCCCGATAACAAGATCGAGGAGCCGGGCGCAGACCTCGACACGCCTATAAAAGACCTTCTCATTCTCTGGCGCGCCAGCCCTGAGGATGCCGGCAGGTGACGGCGAAAGCTTGGCGCTTTTTAAAACTTTTATAGTTTTAATTTATTAAAAACTTTTATAGTTTTTATTACCCTGGTGCTCATTTTATATTTTCATTATATATACATACATACATACATACATACATACATACACATACACACATACATATAAACGTCGCCAAGACACTTCCAATTTTACGTGGGAGAAAACCAGAATAACCAAAGACCTACATACAAACACCCACGAAAACCTCAGAAAACACACACACACACACACACAATATGTATTTAAAATGTGGTTGGGAATCAGGTGTCATAATCTTTTTTTTTTTTTTCATAGTATAAGGACAAGTATGGTAACTTAAGGGGTAAAGTCTCATTCCTTTAACTTCTCCTAGAATTCTGGAGATACGATGGTGTCCTTTCCTGTTGTTGACATTTTGAGAAAAAAGAAAATCAAAAATCAGCTTCAAACTGGTTTATAAGAGATCTGGGATACGAGGTAGACAGAGAGTGTATAACTGCTTCAAATTTAGCAAATTTGTTTTAGGAAGTATGCATTGTCTTACCCATTAAGAAACCTTATGGCTTCTAGAGCAGAAAATTATTTTTACAGATTTACATATATTTTGAGTGGTATACTCAAATATGTACCTAGGATTATTGTCATCCCTTTACTCAAAACAATATTTTATATTGATTTTCAAATGGAATAAAATAGAGAATTTTATAAAGCAAAGTGAATTCTGCAATTCAAAACATTAACAAAGCAGGTCTTGCACAGGAGCTCTTTTTATCATTAAATGCACCCTTTAATTTCAAGACGTCTCAAGATGATACAACTACCAATTGATACAACTACCAAAATTAAGGTGAAAAAATTCAGATTGCAAAGAAAGGGTGAATATTGAATGTTCGCATTCAATCACTATTTTATATGTCTACAATTTGTAAAACTTCATTCATATTTCACTTTCCTCCTTTAGTTTTCTTACAGGATTTCATCCAAGAAATAAAAGATTTTTCAAGTGCAGTTAACACTTTTAGGAAAATAGCATATTGTACTTACAAAAGAAAACTTTGATCCGTTAAATACAGTTTCATAAAGGAAAGGAAAAAGGAATTTTATGGTTTCTTGCCTTTTGGATTTTCCTACAATATAAAATATTTTTTTAAAAAAGAATTGATCTGTATGCAAAAGGAAACATAACTATAAAAGTTTTCATTTACAAGTACATAAAATTTATTTGTATTAATTGTCTTAATTTCTGCTAAGAACGAAGATTACAAATCATCTGAGTATCCAACGTCATTCACATTCACAACTGCCTTTAGTTACATGTGTGAAAATGCAGGACACTACAAATTGCATAACTAGTTTACAAAAAACAAAATAAAATAAAACAAGAAAATAGATAGCAGTATATCCAATACATTTATGTTGGCCCTTAATTTTATAACTTATTTTGTAAATCTCATAATAGTTTCTGTTAGTCAAATAAAAATCCAAAGTTCCATCACCTTGAAATCTTTTATAACACAAGGGAAACTATAAAAAAACCTAAATTAAAAGAGGGACGCCATATATATATTTATCCCAGTATAAAAAAATATTATTGAGTGATATATTTACAATATTAAAAAAGCCAATACATTTTTTTAATGTGAAGAATAAGAGTGTGGTACATCCATATATATTATATGCACAGAAACACTTGTACCCATAATGTGTTTTTTTCTGTGATTTGTTCTGAATGAATATTCTCATTTTAATAGAAAAAAACCTAAACCTGCCATAATATCAATGAGACTTCTGGACACAAGAATGTTCATTCCTAATCAAAGATGAAACTCAGACATGGGAGCAATTATTTTGCTTTTTACAATAAGCTAGGTTCTCAATCCAAATTAACCTCTCCTTTTTGATGCAGAAATTCAGTTGGGAATGACTTACATGTCCAAATATCTCAGAGATGATTTGAAATATCTTGTATATCTTTAAAAACATTTAAGGCCACATCAAGAAAAGACTTGAATATTCAAATCCACATAGCTCTTGTTGCTTCTGTGATTCCAGTAGAAATGGATAATGTATTTATTAAACACATGACTTTGATCACAAAGAATGTTTTTTGATGCAACTGATGCTTTTTTTAAACTATTGTAGTCTAGGGAAAAAATGAAGAAAGTAAAAAGTACTGTAATATGAAGAAGGCAACATTTTATTTTAGAAAGTATTCTAACATCATCTGTGTTCAGTTCAATTTTACATTAATAACCTGTAGTCAATTTATAGCTGAGGCCTAGCTGTGTACTCAAGAGTTCTCAGAACAGATAGGATCAAAATATGAAGAATATAGCACTGATAATGTACACAACACAGAGCCAACAATCTCTTAAACCATAACGATTTTTCTGTTTTGTTATCTTTATCAACTGCCACATAAACTCAATATGACAAGTTTCTGAATCAGCAACAGAAGCCAAGTAACTTCAATCACAACAGATGAAGCCTACCAAAATTAAGAAATGGAGCAGAGGAATCTCCAGCAAGTTACAAAACCAGAATTGCTATTATTATTTAACTAATTTAGGTTATTCATTTTAGGACAGAAGAATTATTCATGCTTTGTTTCTAGCTTCTGATTGCAAAAATAAAATCCAGGAAACAGTACTGTATTAACCAAATACTGAAGGAGACTAAATCTTCCTGAGTAATTGCTCTTCAAACTGCTGGAAAGGTTATTTTCTTACCTTACACTATGTCTTCTGCAATCTGACAGTGTCATTCAATCAGTAATTTTAATGTCAGCTGCTCTTTTATTATACAGAATACAAGCAATAATGAAACTGTGCTGATCTTCCTGTCTTCATTCCATATAGTGTCTATATTTATACACTTATGCTTCTATTTGAAACTATATTTATCTACTTTATCTGCCTACAGTGCATCTGTTTCCCATACACACAGACAATATATACATATATACACACTTACACACACATACACATACACATTCCACTGCTCTTAACTATTTTTCTAAGAACAGCAACAGAAGGATAATAAAAATGTTGAAAGACATTTGATTAATTAATGTTGTGCATACAGATAATACATTCAGTACACACATTCTTACAAAAATATATAGTACATCACAAATAACAACAACAAAACTATTTTTAGCTAAGAAATGGAATACTTGGTATGATACAAACTCGCCAGCATCATATGTAACATGGGATTTAGAACTATTCACTGTATAATTCCCTTATGATGTAATTATGGATTGGTGCAAAGCAAGGCTAATTCTTACACAGTTATATCACAAAATTACTTTGGCTAAGTCTCACTGTCACAATGCTAGAAGTACTGGTACATAGCCTCTAGTACTACCTCTACATAAAACCATTAGCAGGGCTATGCCAAAGAAACTGGCAGGTTTTTCTCATAGCCAGTTTGCAATAGTAATTCTTTTTAAAAAAAAGTGTTAAAGTTGCATTTCCATGTAAGATCTCAGTCTCAAACTAGGCTTTTTATTACAGACAAAAACTCTCAGCAGAAATCTAATTGTTCACTGGGCAAAAATGGTCATTAACTGTTATAACAATACACAGTACATTGAGGCATTATTTACTAGCATAATAATATAAACATTAAAATAAATAAACTACTGCCTTTAATGGTTCTTAATTATTGAAGAGGTATTTTGATTTGACCTTAAATTACAATGTCAATACCATTTCTAATTATCCTTCTAGTTAGCAGACTCTAATGGGTTAATTATATACCATGCCTAAAATACAACTGGTTTTCCTAGTGGGTAGATGAAAAAAAAATTGAATTTATAATCTCAGAGAAATCTTTCACCTAAATAATAAAGGAACTATGAATAAAATATGCAATTTGTAAGATCCCTATACTGTTCAGAATGATCATTTCATATTTTCATAAAAAATCTTGCTTTTACTAAAACAGAATTATAGTTACCTAGCTCTTATTTCTTAGAAATTCATGCAATTAAGGCTGCAAATAGTACTAAGAGATTGGCAAGAAGCAATGATATTTTCCAGTTTACCTATTTCCAAATCTATATATCAAGATTTATCTAAGGATGTGTAAAACATATGTGCACAGATGTATTTCAATTGTAGACCATTTATTTTTCATTTCTACAGACTATTTTTTGAAAATATTAGATAATAACTTGCATACTACAATTTAATTCATTGTTTTAAATCACTTTTTCAGATATTTCATATTTCTATAAAATATCATTAATATTAATCATTTTGCACTTGACAGTACCTGAAAACATTCCTACAAAAGGCATTTACTATTTTTTATCAATATAAATGGCAAAAACTATCATCATAAAATAATAAACTTGAAAACATGATGTTATAGTTAGCTAATTTTAATTTTATGTAAAAAAATTATTATAACAATAATTATTCTGGAGTTTGTTACTGGTTAGTGGCATCTCCTATGAATAGAAACATAGCACAGTCAAAATATACTGTCCATTACAATATGCATGTAAACAAATATCACATTCTTTATTATTTTAAACCAAAACTGTAAAATACAAAGCAAAATATGTGTTTTATCTTTTTTATAAAAATAGGTAACAAATACAATTCACAAACAAGCAATAATGAATGTCAATTTATAGAGGCAAGACATGAGAAATAATTTGTAATATTTGTAATATTTTAATTAATACTCTCATATTTCAAATGAGTATTTAAATAATTTTTTCTTTTCCAAATATCATGTAATGTCCATTGATATCAAATGCAACTACCTGTTTATTTATTCAGAACAACTGGTTATTATATCAAAATAAAATCAAATAAGCATATGTAGGATTTTTCAAACTTTGGCCAATTGTTTATAAGTTCTCTTGAGTTCTGCATAATTTTTGAGTATTAGCTAATGTTTGTAAATGAAGCACTGAACAATTATAATCAAATCATGTCTAATAATATGAATTCCCTTTAAACAATTAAGACTGGAAAGATAGTTTACTTTAAATATATAAAGATACAACTCTTATTTTTCATATTGCTATAGAAGTAACACCACAAACTTATTGTAATAATCAGTTTTTTTAACCTCTAAAATATTATTCTGGTGCTATGATGCTATCCTATCAAACATTCTATACAAAACACAATGTTAGCATTTAGTTATCAATATGGAGATTTGTCTCTGGAAATTTAGAAAAAGGAAATCTCTTCTTAATTTATCAGTGAAGATACACATACAGAGGTTGTAATAAGTGCCAGAGGCTCCTCCCCAGATAATTTATAGCAAATATAAGAGGAAGGCCATTACCTAAATGATGGAAACCAAAGCAGCCTCTCGACAGATCATCCTGGGAAAGATGCTAAAATCTCTTCAACAACTGATCATTGACACTTCCCAAGAAACAAAAGCTAAAGCTGAAGATAGTCATGCTGCAACTTGGCAACATTTTCGTATCTCTAGGCACTAGCAGCTTTTTCATGTGCCCATTTTTTTTAATTTCGAAGGATAGCCAACTGTATGCTTTCAAAATAAGCTATTCCACTAAAGCCTCAACCATTGAACCCAATTGTACATAATAAATTAATTAAAAGAAAACAGTAAAAGAAACATTTGTCAATATCAACAACAAAGTTTTGTATGCTTAGGAATTTCCACAGTGACAGAATTTAATAGTTTAGAATACGCAGCTTTTTGAAAAAGTAAAATCTCCATAGAATAGAGAACAAAAAGTTCCATTTGAAACAGAAATATCAACAGATGAAGTTCAAAATGGTATAAAGGACTGTCCAAATGGCAAACTTCCTGATGATTTTGTGTGTGTGTGTGTGTGTGAACTCTATAAATCTTTTCAAGAGTTTTTAGTGCTTTAAGGACTTTATATAGAAAAGATTCTATAATTTCTTTCAAGAGTTTGTAGTGCTGTGAGTCTTGAAGTGTTTTGTTACTACACAAACAGGCAAAATAGACCTAATGGAATGAAATTGTGTAAATTCTTGATTATATTAGACCATTATTAAAAATAATATCATGCTGACAGGCATGAAATTGTCATGAAGGATGCCTAACTTGGTATTAATCTAGAGTCTAAATCAAAAAGTTTAGGGATAGGGTCTCTTTTCTTATTAATCAACTAATTCACTAACACACATGTTCTTTCTATAGCATTATACAGAAACTTTCATAACATGAGCATGCCTATTTTTATTTAAGAATTTTACATTTAAGATTTTACAATCTTCATATTGTTCCAAATTTAACACACACACCCTTATTAACTTGAATGATTCACAACAAAACTGGGGAGGCTGATTTAAAGCTAAAAAGTTACTTTTGGGAAAGCAAGCCGCAAAGATTAAAGGTCAAGTTATCATATAGTTTTATATCCTCATTCTTCAAATTATATATGATATAATTATCAAAACCTTTTCTGGACTCTGATGTTGCCATGCACTAAGAAAAAAAGCTAGCTGTTTTTAAATACTTCTTTCTCTTCTGCAAAAGGCCATTCATGGAACTAAAATATCTTAGAGGTCTAGAGCACTATATTTAGTTTTAATGTAAATATGACTGAATTGAACATGATGATCATCCAGGAAATGACAGTCAAATTTTCCATGTCAGTGGTACTATGAGAAGTTCACATAGCTAGGGGTGCAAAGCTTATCCAATTAAATTATGTATTCTAAATTGAAACATGGAACAATTGTACATAGCATGGAATGATACCAAGAATAAAGAGCACCAAGATTCCAAAGACAGAAATAAATTATAAACTGTCAGAACTGGAAATTCTATAACTGGGCAGCTGTAATTTGATATGTTTGGAACTGTCTCTGTTTTGCAGAATTCGTAACAGCTCCACATGGCAAGTTATGAAAGAATGATATTCAACTGTCTTTTCAATCTGATTTGTATCAAATATGTTCTGTCTTCTGAAACAATTAGACAACATACCAATGAATCTAACATGAGGAATTGTAGGAAAAGGGGAACAGATCACTTGGTACATAGCAAAGTATGCAGTCATCCATATGTAGATAGAAAAATGTTGTCTAATACTAGAAATACTCAGTTTTTGCAAGAAGAATAAATTGAACTCCAATTCAATGTTCTATACTCTCATTTTGTAAACCCCTACAAAAGAAATAGATAATGGAATTATCGCCAAGTACAAGCTACACCTTGTTGTATAGTCATATTGGCCACATGACCACAGATGTATCTTTGGATAATACTGGCTTCCTCGGCTAAGAAATGCCCCTAGAACCAGACACAACTGGACAGGGGAAACCTTTACCTTTACCTTAAAGCAGTGGTTCTCAACCTTTTTAATGCCGCAACCCCCAACCAGTCGTAAGTTGAGGACTACTCAACCGGTAGTAAGTCGAGGACTACTCAACTGGTGCAGCACCGTTTGCAGAATGGGACTTTTGGCAGGCTCAGCAGGGCTCAGCAGGGCAGAGACAGCCTGGACAATTCCTATTCCTATTCAAGAGAGTAGAACAGCTAAGGAAAAGGGAAAAAAAATGGCGGACTGCGTTGTTTGGTGACCCCTGTGAAATGGTCGTTCGACCTCAAATGGGGTCCCGACCCACAGGTTGAGAACCACTGCCTTAAAGCCTACCTGAACAACATGGATACTGCTCATTTGCCCTAAAAAAGACTTTCCAGGCAGCTTAACATGCATTTCAGGTCAACATGCCATACTCAGGGTTGATCTACTTTAGTTTTCTAATTAAAAGAAAACATCTGTTTTTAATATTTCTCCCTCAGGCTATAGCAATATTACATTAAAAGTATAAATGATTTATTTCGGTCATAGCAAGAACCTGGGGCTCTTTTACACACCATTCTATCAATTAGCCTTAATGCATACTTTTTATAAGTTTTTTTTCATTTTTGATCAAGATGTTACAAGGAAATTACAATGAACATTAAAGTTATTATTTCTTGTTTTAATATTGCAATAATAAATAATAATAATATTGAAACAATAAATTTAATGTTCACTGTAATTTTCTTGTAACATCTTGATCACAAATGAAAAAAAACCTTATGAAAAGTAAGGCTAACTGATAGAATGGTGTGTAAAAGAGCCTCAGGTTCTTGCTATGACCGGAATAAATTATTGAATTGTTCACTAAACTATTTCCAAGTTATTTTCTGAATATTCTGTTTCTGTAACAGTTACAGTTACAGAAACAGAATATATAGAAAATAACTTGGAAATAGTTTAATGAACAGTATTAAGAAGGCTATTTTTGAATCTTCAATCCTGGATTTTACTAGCAGTGCAATTTTACCTGACAATGTTACTTTTTTTAAAAAAAATACTTTACAAAAATCAAGCTTTCATTTATAATAATGCCAATATTTAGCAATAAATTTACTTTACATATACTGAAACTATTTTTAAAAGTTGACATTTAAAATTCAATGCATCCCTAAAACATTCTCAGCAGGACAAAACCTTAACTTCATTTTGTCATATTTTCTTTTATTCTAATATTTATGTATTAAATAATCATACATATCTATCCTATCATCCAGTCATTTATTTCTGGATTAGAAAATTAATAGGCAGCTAGATTCATAAATTAAATATAATTTTAGAAATAATCTAAACTTTTTACCATTTTGTACTTTAGAGATTAAGACTGATGAGTCATTTGAAATGTTTATTTTATATTATTGATAATCGTTCTTCATTATACTATTAATACTTCTTGGTAATGCAATACATTTCAGACATCAAAAAGAAGGATCATAATAGGTATACGACATGAACATATACCTATTATAGGACTTTTTAGATAGTTTAAAGTATTTTCATATATTTTTATATCACCTTGCTGAATAAATAGAACAAGAAAATAAACAAAGTTAATAATTGCTGAAGTAATAAAAAGGTTAAATTGTGAAAAAAGAATGAAAGATAGACAGGAATTTCCATATCAATAGTGATTATGAATGATTAAAACATGTGTTAAATGTATTAAAATGTATAAAAATATTATCAAAATATGCTCTGAAAAAAATTAACATTTTTTGTACAAAAATTCTAATTTGTTACATCTCAGATGAAAAAGAAATATCATAAGAATGAATGAATGAGTGAACAAATGAACGAACATATGTAATGAAAGGTCCCATGTAAGGTGACAAGCTTTCAAGATAGTCAGATAGATGGACAGACAGATATGCGTTGTTATTTTAGTTGCTGTATGAGTTAAAATTTGCTATGGCTTTGCCAACAGTAATATGAAACACCATAAAAGCAAAATGTACTTCACAGATTTTGAAGAGTGTTTGTTGTTATTGGTTCCATTGGTTTCCCTGTCATTACCTAGTTTTTACATAGCAAAGCTATCTATGGATAATGAATGTTTGTTCTTCAGTCAGCTTGTTGCAGAGCCTGATCCTGCTTCGGAGTGCAGAGGCAGTGACTGGCCTATGGGCATTCGGCTGGGCTTCTGTGCTCAAGGAGGACTAGAACCTAGGTTTCCTCACTTCCAGTCCTTTACCTTATATGTTATACCAAACTCATTCTTATGAATGCATACTGTTCAAAGCCCATATATTCATATATAATACAGTACTTGTTTCAATCACACTGCTGAAAAGCAGACTTCAGCTATAATCAAACTTAATTTAAAGAAAAAAGAAAGCCATGTGTGGATTCAGCTTTCTGAGCAACAGCTTCTTTAGTATAAGGGTTTCCTTAAAACATTGTCAAGCTAACACTAATTAATAAAGTAATGAATAATGAAAAGTAGCATGCAAGTAAAGATTAGAAAGGACAATTTGTTAACTTTTCCAAATTAACAAGTTTGCACCAGTTCTAATGACATTTGGAAGAACAATAAAAATATCATTCCCAGAAATCTTCTACATTCTCTCAGGGAATCTAACTCACACAGATTTCCAGTTTCCTGAACACTGCACACAGTAACCTTGGAGACTATAACTTCATTAGTTTCTCTTCATTTGCATTTTGGTCAACATAGACCCCCAAGTCCCCATGTAAGAGCAGAAAACATTGTTAGACTTTTACATCAGACACATACTCACATTTTTAAAGTCATCTTTAAAAAATTATGTATGTCTGCAATTGCATGAATGTACACACACAAACACAGACACACAGACAGACACATATGCCTTTTACGCATTCAATGAGCCAAAATGAAAAAGACAGTAGTTTTTAACAAATTGCTTTTCTATTCACCTCAAAAACACCCAGTTTCTTTCACCAGCTGTTTAGTCCATTTCAATATTCCACATTTTGCACTTTATACTGCATTTTGTCACAGACCTATAAAAAGTTTGCCAGACAGAAAAGCAAAACCGTGCGCACATTACTTCCCATCTTGTAGAGATGCAAAGAGACACTGTCTGTCACAAAGTGTTCCAAATGTTCATAATAAGCTCTGATCCTGGTTGCTGTGAAGTCCCAAATTAGCTTTTTAGACGGCAATTATATGCATCAGGTGCATTAGATCAGAATCAAATCTTAACTGTTGTGTATGTGAAATACTATTTTTTACTGTGTTAATGTTATGAATATCTGTGAGATTTCACAAGATAAACACCACTGACTGCTTTAGATCCAGAAAACTCATTAAGAAGATAATATGTCTACACAGTTCAGAAATATACAGAGTATTTCTAGCATACCTTCTCCACTTTCACCCACTTAAATAGGTTGTTTGGATTTAAAGGCAACAGCAAAACAGAACCCCTACAGGGGAGACTAGAAGATAAAAGGAGGAGCACAGAGATGCAGAAGAAAACAACACACACAAATGAAAACATAAACAACAAATGTTGTACAAGATGTTTTGTGATACACTGTAATTTATTTTGCACACACAAAAACAAAAATACCCTATCCATATCAGTTTGGCAATACATATTAGTAATTATAAAAATTTAATGATCCATATATTTGGATTATAGGCAAACTAGATTTTAAGGGTTCTAGACAAAATTCCCAAACACCAAACTGATTTATTTGTGAATGTATATCTATAGCTATAATTTTTAAATTAATATGCAGATGATGTCACATGTTTAAAGGTGTCACATGTTATGAAATAATCAAAGTGGTCTTCCTTTGTCTAATTTAGCAAAACCTGTATAATTCTGAATAACTTGAAATGTATTTCTGTGAGTAATTATATGAATTATGGTTACTTTTATTAGAGAAATAAGTTTTTCAAAACTTCAAGAAAAGTACTGTTTCTATACACAGGTTTCAAGATCATTTTTCAGTTTTGGTATGGAATTATTACTGTATCATATTATAATTATAACAACATAATACTAACGTTTTGATAACAGCTATTCTTAATTTAGTACTGCCTGGAAAATTTGGATTTCCTGACGTCTAGTACATTTCACTAGCCAGGTCAGTTTTAGCAAACTATCTACCATGAAGAGATAAGAATCAGAAACATAAATAAAAAAACATTAAAGATGGCATTAAAGATCTGTTGAGAAGTGTGACAAACATAGCTACTAGCTCTGTGGATCTTGGTTTTGTGTACTTCACAGAAAGTACAATGCATCATGTTTTTATTTGGACTGAGTACTATTTAACAAACCAATCTGTTTATTAAACAAATATTTTATAGCAAATAGTGTTACTTACATATTAAGATCAATGGTATCAACTGATCCAAATAAAATCTGGCAGAGTTTTCAATAGGGACAGGTTTCTACTAATTGCCTTAAGTAGAGATATTTGGGTGATATACGTTGAAAATGATTGAAAAAGGAATCTGGATTTGGGGCAAATCAGAAAACATTTAGAAATTCACTCATTAATACAGAAGCACCTTTTTTCATTCTCATATAAAGATCAATAACAAACAAAAACAACCACCCAAGGCTATTTTAATGAACAAATATACCATGGTCCACAATATTCATTTTTAAAACAGCCACAATTCAAATAGACATGTTTTTCAGAATACGATTTGTGCTTGACCAAGAGGCTCTAGCTAAACACTACATTAGGTTAACACAAAGAAATACACATTGTGTCTTAGAACACAGCACAATTCTAAGTCTTCTTAACACTGAGGACAATGATACTATACAGATATCCTCATGAGACATATGCTGAAATCAAACTACTCTATTCTATATCTCTTGAATTTCATTTTAGCAGCACAGTGATTTTTGGAAAATTTACACACATAGTTTGTTAATAAGAAAACTATTAAATAGTCAATCATTTTCAAATCAGTACCATCTAATATTTCCCATGTGAAGAACATCATAGAAGAAATGAACAGGAATAAAGCATTCCTCTATATCTTCTCAGCTATAATGCATTTCAAATACCTAGCATGGAGCCTAGTTACTTGAAGGAGCCTCTCTCCATATGTTTCTGTCAATCTAGTGAGCTCAGATGGAAGGGGCATATTCCAGATCCCATCTTATGGGACTAGGGAGCATATCTTCTTGATGATGGCTTTTGCCCTATGGAATATATTCCCAAGATTTGCATTGCTCCTACCCTTTTATTTGTCACAAACTGATAAAGACTCCCAAACCGTGAGAAGGATGGGCATTGACACATTGGTTAGTTACTCATGGCATATTTTTTGGCTTTTTGGTTATTGGTCGTCTTTTTTTTCCATGATACATTTCGATGCACACACACACACACACACACACACACAGGCTACCCAGAGTTACTCTGGAGTTGAACATTATCAAAACTGAAATAATATATCATTCTTTAACTATACCTATACAATTTTGTATGTAACAAAATGTAACAAATTTTAAAGTTTGTAGCTGATAGTAGAGGACAGAATAGCAGTTCTGGAATTGTATTTCCTTTGCAGATTTCAAACAGATCAGGGGTGTCAAACTGCTGGCCGATGAGCCAGATGTGTCACATGGAAGCCATGCCCACCCCAGTTCTGGCAAGGGGAAAAAAGTTATGATATGTCGCAACACGTCACGTGACACGGTCAGTTTGACACCCCTGAAATAGATCATAGAATTATTATTTCAGGATATGTGGTTGAATTTCCTCTATTGTTATAGTGCTCATAGAAGAGAAAATAAAACTGAAACTTTCTAAAATTATTAATATATTTGAAAAACACAAAAGTATTGAAGTAAATGTTATTTTAGGATGTTCATGTTTAGTTTTTAGTATTCAGTTGCAGGATTCTTACTGCAAGTTAATCTAATATTAAATATCAAACCACAGAAGACACTGCTGAACTATTATCTTTAGTGGATTTAGTGGATTTTAAAATCTGGTTTACGTTGTACATCAATATAATTGGTGATCAGAAAAAAAGAGAATTATGATTTGAAGATAATGTTTCTTGCTAGTGAAGCACAAAGGTCAAAAATCTCTATATTTCAAATTGCCAATCTAGGTTACCACTATCATAACTGTACAATTGATGTCTAATATAGATTAGTCCTTATAAGAAGATAATTCAATGGAATAGAGAATCAAAGGATGAAAAAATAAAATAAAACAAAAGAAGTTCTCAAGATATTTTAGTTGATTGTGTCAAATTTAATTTACATATATGCAGATGTAGCACACAGGCAGTGTTTAAAAAAAGAATTGCTCATTTGTAGATAAGAGACTAACCTTTAAAAAATACTGCCACTTGTTATTTTTGAAAATATTTGTATTAAAATAGGTGTAATATTTTAAAAAGTCTGTTTCATTAAGATCAAATTGCAAAATATTTTAATTGGGGAACCTAATAAAAGAGCTGTGGTGGTGCAATGGTTAGAATGCAGTACATACAGTCCTTGACGTACGGGCACAATTAAGCCCCAAATTGCTACGTGAAACATTTGTTAAGTGAGGTTTGCCCCATTTTACAACCTTCTTGCCACAATTGTTAAGTGACTCAACTGTAGTTATTAAATTAATAATATGGCTGTTAAGTGAATCTGGCTTCCCCATCGACTTTGCTTGTCAGAAGGTCACAAAAGGTGATTAATGACCCTGAGACACTGCACCTATTATAAATATGACTGTTGTAATGGTTGTAAGTGTGAAAAATGGTCACAAATTACCTTTTTCAGTGCTGTTGTAACTTTCAACTATCACTAAATGAATTGTTGTAAGTTGAGGACTATCTGTATTGCAGGCTAACTCTGCCCACAGCCTGGAATTCGATCATGATGGGGCTCAAGGTTGACTTAAACTACTATCCTTCCAAGGTTGGTAAAATGAGGAGCCAGATTGTTGGGGACAATATGCTGATAATATAAACCACTCAGAGAGTGCTGTAAAGCATTATGAAATAACATATGTCTAAATGCTATTGCTATTCTTAGGAAGGCAGGAAGGGAGGGAGGGAGGGAGGGAGAGATGGAGGGTAAGAAGGAGGAAGGGACAGAGAGTATAAAAGTTTTTATTACATTAAGAATGATCCCTAAACACACAATCCAAAACATACCAGTGAGCAATCTTAATTGAACTAATGTGTTTGCATCCAATAAATAGAATTTATTTTAATTATATCTATCCTGCTTCTTCAGGCAGGCCCCCCACATGCAGAAGTGTATAACATAAAGCTTTCTAAGCTATAAAATCATAAAAAATAAATTACAAGCATCCAAACTAATAAAATTATATAATTTTCTTACATTACAACACCATGATCTATTTTTTTAACCACTGAAAATTCTAGGCTATCCAAAATTATATTGTGCAATCTATATGTACTTCAGAGCAAAGTTAATTCAAATGCCGAGAGTTTTGTTAAGCCAACTTTTAGAATCAGGGACAAAAGCCTTCTTCCATGAGGACATAATCCTTTTTTCTTTCTGCAACAGACCAAGTTACAAACATACATACAAACATCTTCATAGATTAAAAGAATTCAGATTTTTGGAATATGGTTACATAAGATATCAATATTTTTAAACCTTAATTGTTTTGCAAGAATCAGATTTATTATACTGATAATATTTAACCATAATGAAATACTAATGGACAAGTGCATAACATATGTACCAAAATTCTCTGAAATATATTACATGTCCAGTACGTATGTATGTATATATGTATGTATGAGAATCATATTTAAAATAAAATCATATTTCTCATAGAACCTAGAAATGTGTTTTTCCTTAAGTAAAGAATGTTTAGGTCTTAAGAAAAATTTATTAAAACTTGTAGCCAGTTAAAAGATATACCTATTCTTTAATACAGGATATGGCTATTCTCTAATTCAAATTATATACCGTCCAAATTTATTTTTGAAATTCTAAATCTTTTACTAATAATATATGTTCAATAAAGGCCTTCTCTAACACACATACTCCGGAGTTTCAAAGGATTGAAGGTAAACAAGATGAAACCATGTGCATAAAAAGTATTTTAACTGTACTTAAAAATTCTAAGTAAATTACAATATTTTTGTAAAACAGCAAACATTTTTAAAGTTTCATTATTTAAAGCTGACTAAGAGTAATGATCCATTCCCTTACATGACCAATATTAGCAAATAAGCCTAAAATTAAAACTATTGTCATTGTGAGAAATATTTCCTTAATATTTAAAGATGTAATCATTAACTTCTCAATTTATTCAAAATACTTAAAAATCAAATTAGGAACTGCTCTCAAAATCTCCATCAGCCTTGAAATAAAATTCAGTCCTGGAGAACTTAAAGGTATTTATGTCATCTTAATATCCTCTTCCACCTGGATAAAACATTTTGAAATGCTTTTATTTACTAAGTTGGATAGTTTCTTGGGGTATTTAATAATGATGATGATAATGATGGTGGTGGTGGTAGTGGTGGTGGTGGAAGTGACTTTGGAGGTCATCAAGTCCAACCCCCTGCTCAGGAAGGTAACCCTATACTGTTTCGGACAAATGGCTGTCAAGTTTCTTCTTAAAAACTTCCAGTGTTGGAGCATTCACTGCTTCTGGAGGCAGGTTGTTCCACTAGTTAATTGTTTTAACTGTTAGGAAGTTTCTCCTTAGTTTTAGGTTGCTTCTCTCTTTGGTTAGTTTCCACCTGTTGCTTCTTGTCCTACCTTCAGGTGCTTTGGAAAATAGCTTGACTCCCTCTTCTTTATGGCAGCCCCTGAGATATTGGAACACTGCTATCATGTTCCCCCTCGTCCTTCTCTTAGTTAAACTAGACATACCCAATTCCAGCAACTGTTCCTTATATGTTTTAGACTCCAGTCCCCTAATCATCTTTGTTGCTCTTCTCTGTTCTCTTTTTAGAGTCTCAACATCTTTTTTACATTGTGGTGACCAAAACTGGATGCAGTATTCCAAGTGTGACCTTACCAAGGAATTGTAAAGTGGTATTAATACTTCACATGATCTTGATTCTATCCCTCTGTCAACTTAGTATTTTCTCTACAATTTTTGGAACCTTCCTGCCAATTGGCATATTTGACTTACTCCAATGTATTCTATGCTCAGAATATTTGCCATGTAACTATTCCACTTCTACTTCTTAGATTATTATTAATCATAACAAAACAAAATATGACCTTCATATTACAGTATATATTAAATTTCAGCTACAGAAATTATTTTAACATATTATTAGGCATTTTTCTGATATGTGGAAGTTCCAGAATTTCTCAGCCAAAATTGAGGTCCAGTTACCTGTATTGAAGTCAATGTATTTCTAAGTTGTTAAGATTCAGAAATTGTGTTTTAAGATAACTACGGTATGTATAGAATGATAGATAAACAATATAGCCTCTATGGTATATATTTTGTAAAAATATAAAGTAGGATCAACTAGTAGAAAAATAGGATCCACTCTCAAGTCCCTGCAATTAAATTTAATTTGTAAAAATTGTTTATATTTTAAGAAACCTATTAGGGCTTTTTTAATCTGAATAAATTCAAGTTGCCTTATAATAGCAAAAACAGTTATTAAAAACATAGCATTTATATCCTTTTTTAATGCTATTTTGCACCTTCCTGTTCTCTTGATTTCTTTTTAAAGCTGTCTCTCACCAAGTATTTCAAGGAGAAAATGCTAAATAAAGATCACAGCCTGTTCCATTGTGCCTCTGCTTTTTATTTTTCCTTTCTTGCATTTGTGCAATGTTATGGCACCTATTAACTACCAATGTTTTTAGAATGACATTATACAAGGTGCAGACTGCACCACTGTGCCCTAAAAATATCAACAGCTGCATTAGTCTCACAATAATTAATGGCAGGCATTATGCAAATGACCAGTTTTTCACTGCAAAATAATGACAATTCTTCATTTTAAACAGAGTTATGCAAAACAATGAATTGGAAATGATAAATCGCAAAGAAGAATTAAGGAAACCGTAGTGTTCTTCCTCAGACAGGCCAGCAAAATACTGAGAAACAATTTAGGATTCATTGCTTGTTTTCAAAGCTCTATTAGCAGATAAAATCATAAATAGGCAAGCAGTCAAACCTATATGAGGTTTCATCTTCCATTATTTGCAAAAGGATTCTACTTAATTGCAAGTCAACACTCAATTTTTTTCTTTATTAATTTAAGAAATCATTCACTCAGAAACTGAAATCATCAAGAAAATTAAACGTTTCTCAAGTCATTCTTCTACACATTAACACATTTCTTATGCAAGCTTCACAATGTATAGCAATTACTGCTGCTCAAAATAATAAAGTCATTTTCAATCTATTTTATTACTTTGTATTTGATCATTTTGGAGCATTTTTGTCTTATTCAGCAATAGATTTCAAAGCAAGAGGAGCAATGAGCTAAGCAAAAAGTCTTCATTTTTCATTTCAGAATATAGAAAACTGAAGTATAATTTTCTATATATACCATGAAAAAATTCTCTCTATACCAGTAGAATGTAGGCTTATTTGTCTGCATTACTTTGAATTAAGTGAGTATTTCTCCCGAAGAAGTGTATAGAGATTTGAAACTAAAAAAACTTTGAAGGTAATTTTTATGGTAATTTTTTCACAGCATTTTTTCAGACACATATATGCATTGTAACTGAATCCTTTATAGTAATGTAAGTTGTACTGAAATACTATAATAACAATAATGGTGGGATATAAATAAATAAATAAATAAAAAATAATAATAATAGTGCCTAAAATTGTGCAAAAAGAAACCATAAAGCTTTTTTTTAGCTTTAATTTCTTTTTATTGATGGTCACTATAAAATACTTAATATACATATTATATAGGGTGGTGCAAAGTTTGTCAGCTCTGAAACATTTCAAGTTTGAACTAGGTTGTTTCAGCCTTAAAGAAACTATTATGATGCTGTTCAAACTATTTTAGAAATGTTATTATCTCAAAATAACTAATGGACTATTTCCAGAATATTTTAAACTATGTTGGAATACCTCTGGCAATGTTAGAACAGCTATTTTAAAGTTGAAATTGAATATCTGAATTCAAGATATTTTATTTACCACTAGAATATATTCTTGCTTCTGCACTAATCAGAATGTTTGTAATTGTCTATTTAGTATTTCTGTATTAACTAAAACTGGCTAACCACTAGGTTGGAAGCCAGCAGATACCTTCCATTGTGCTTGCAGGGCTTTTCTCTCTCTCTCTCTCTCTCTCACTATTTAACTTTTTAAAAATTTATTTTCAAGCTGAAATATAACAACATGCAAATATTTTTCACTTTCATTTGACCATTGCTTCTGGGTACTGTTACCAGACATCCAGCAAAAGGAAGACGTGTCCTCCTTTTTGTCTTCATGTCTCCATCTGGCAAGCAAAGCCTTAAAATCAAATATTGTCAAGCTTTTACTTAGTGAAGCTTATCGCTTCCTGAGCTACAGTACTTTTCTCCAAGCCACATCACTTCCCTAACAAGTGCTAATTGGAAGTTAACAACACCACTCTGTTACCTTACTTAGTTGATTAAAACCCTATCAGGATGCATCATTACCTGAAAATGATAAGAGGTTACACACTAGTTAGGGAGGATCCTTTCTAAGTGCCTGGTTGGAACAACTAGACCCACAGTGCAGAGTTCAAGCTAACTACTTTATTATGTTCTGTCTCTAATGCCAGTCTGGCAGCTCTCCCTTGAGAGTAATTAGATAAAGCTCCAAGGAATTCAGGGAGTAGGTATGATTCTGAATCTTTTACAGTTGCACAGTGATTCTAGGCTAGCTGTATGCTTAATCCTGCCTCCTTGCAAGGCTGGATAATTTCCAACACTAAGTTTTCCTCTGCCCATTACTCCTCCCTCTTTTATCTGATCTTTCCTTAGACAGCATTCCTCCCTTCCATCTTTTAAGGCCATTCTCAGATTTCACTACATAATGGCTCTAGCACATTCCTGCGAATGAAAAGCCAATCTTATTGATACTAGAAAAAAATAATTTTGTGTACATGTAGCTTTTCTTTTGTTTGTTTTGCAGGTTTTTTATTCAAATATCTGGTAAACCAGTCTAAGAGCCCAATAGGCCTCGAGGTATTTTTTTCAAATTTTGCAAAATAATGCTATATTTGAAACCTGCCTAACAAGAAACAACCCCCCCCCAAAAAAAACAACCATAGGAAGACTGGTGTATTAGAAAACACTATAGGAAATCAGACAAGATACCTGGAAGCAGTCTCACCTGTTTGTCTTTCAGTAAAAGGATATTTTGATTGGCTACACCCATCATTTCTGAAATTTTGCAAACCTATGACCCTATACTCACAAAATAGACAATTTGTTAAACCCATCTTATTCAAAGATTGTAACTGAATTAGGTAAAAAAAACTGTTTTTCTTTGTTCCTTTATTTTTCACAAAGACTAAGTGAAAAGCAATGTTAGCCTTGTTGCCATTAAAAAAAAATCAAATCCATGTTAAGGTACTATTTTAATTAGACTAGCCAATGGGCTAAGATTTAGGTACATGAAACAAGAAATGAATAGGAATATTGCTAACTAAAAGCTTAAATCATATAGCTTATTATAATTATAATTTTGTAATTTAATTATAATTTTAATTGCATTTTAATTACAGTTTTAAGATGCAATGTTGGTGGAATAGTAGACATTCCTTTTTCATTTCTGGAACAAAAAGTAAAGTTCTGAGCCAATGAACACATTTGGAAAAGTTTTGTGAGGACTGACATAATCTTGCTGTGGAAGTTGAGCCTACCCATTCACCAAGTAACCATTGTTTAAAATATATATCCTGTATTTGTTCCAAGAGCATAAAAAGATGTTTATAACATTTCTTCATACTATTTTTTTACAAGACAATCTGTAGAGTGGCTTCAATTTTCACAAAAAAAATGAGTCCATTTTCTGAAGCAGCCTCCAACTTTATGGGGAATGTTGGGTCAGTAAAAATAAGAGAGAAGAGAGAAGAGAGGAAAGACACCCACTCACAACTCCCTAACTGTATGCTTAAACCTGGTTGCCCAAAAGTTACATGTTACAGTTTTCCAGAATCCTCATCTTCCTTTTCCCATGATTCACTTTGCATCATTTTAAGATCCTCTATACTTCCAGATATGTCAGATTGTAAACCTCAGAAATTCCAGTCTGTGCTGGCATACAAAATGAAACTTGTAATCCAGCATATTTGGAGGGTGGTATTTTGGAGAAAATGTTTTGCATTATATAGTAGGAGGGGGCAGGTAAGAGAATGGTTCTTGCTTCTCATTGTGCAGTTAGTAACATTTTGCAGTTCCCCTTAAATAAAATCCAGCCTATGCTAGATCAATAAGAATGATGCCTATTTCCCTAATGGCAGCCGATTGCCATTTGCTATTCAAATCAGACTAGATAAATTACAGTACATGTCAAGGAACAGGCCAGTGAATTAAGACAGGCCTCCTGAGGACCAGTGATATTATTAATCTTTTAAGACACTATCATATTTCTTCTTGACAGTGTGCGTAGAGGCACAGACATGCTGCATCCAGATTGAAATATCAGCTGCTGCTAAAATCAATAGCTTTAGAAGCAATAATTCTCTGGCTGCAATGCCCTCAGTAAGCAATGTTCAGGTCTGTTCTACATCCCATCTCCAAATTAACATATTCATCAAAAAATAAGCCCAAAGATATAAATCCAAATGTCAGTTGTTGAGAAGCTGTAGTGCTCTGACAATACTGTCCCAATGCTAATTCTGTACATGGAAGCAATTCCAAGAATCATTGTATGATTCTCAGTGTCCACCTAGAACATCTTATAATCCTGATACACTCTCAATTACCACAATATTTGGACACACACCCAAAGCTGCTGCTAGTACAGGAAAGATGATTACATGAACCCCAGATGCAGTGTTACTGAAGCAGAATGTGAGACAGGAAAACCATCAGATTAAAGATTGTCTTCCATGTTGGCAACAGTCAAGAATATTTCAAATTATGGTGACATTTGTGCAATCAGGCAGTGAAAATTGCTAGGATTACTTTTTTTTTAAATCTTCAAAGAGATTTTGTGTTACTTTAGGAACTAAAAATATAGTGTATCTTTAATAAATTGCATCTCACTTGAAAATTTTATACCTGGTAATAATAAAAATATAGGTTTAGAGACTGCAATGAGGAGTCATGCATAGACTGCTTAGTTGCTGGTCTCCAAATATGCATAAAAATATTTTTTTATATATTCCTCTATCTGTCATTTTGGATAATAGTATCAAATAGATCAGGCTGTAGAAAAAGCAAATGTGTAGGAACAGGAAAACCAAATATTCTAGGAACTAGAATAGCTAACCAATAAGAAAAGATTATAATGATTTGGATGTTTAGCTTAATAAAAAGGAATCTCTCATCTCTCACAGGTAGGAAAGCTTGGAGTTTCTGATCATTAAACTTATCACCAAATTCTCTAGTGACCTTAGGAGAAAAAAGGCCTAACTAAATGACTATCATATTTCTAATTCTACATTGCACAAAGATTTCCTTTTTCTACACGTCTTGAACTTGCCCAATTTTAGTTTCAGTGTACATAGCCTTCATCTCCCCAGTTTTCTGTACTGAACATGGTTCCTATGAATGTGCAGCAAAAATAAAATTTAATAATTTCACTGTATTCTATGCTGGTTGGATCCTGCTCTGATAGAACTAGTGCAAAAACATGTGACAAGTATGATCAGAAGATTAAAAACGTAATGTTATGATTGAAGAGAGAGAAACAGGGACTTTTGTCCTTGGGAAAATTCTCCTGAAAGAAGCTATGACATTTTGCTTACAATACCTGAAAGTCTGTAATGAAAAGAAGGCATGGATATAATACTATTATGGGTATCCCCAACTTAAATTTTATGGACTTATCCACTGCTATGGAATGGGTGCTTTATGGCCAGTAAAGCATTTCTGGCTGTCATAAAATGCTATGTATCCTCCCCCCATGATCAAATTATATCATCTCAGATGTCTGGCTTCTGGCTTGCTTTATGATGGTTGCAGTATTCTGGTGATGTAACCATGATTTGCAATGTTTTTTGCTGGTTTCTGACAAAAACGGCTATTCAGAAGAATAGGTTTGTTTAACAAATACAATGGTTTAACAGCCATATTATTTGCTTAATAACTTCTGTGGAAAATGTAAAAAAAAAAACAGGTCCAATCATGTGGGTGCCTTGATTTATGTCCACAACAACTTATGACCAGATCTTAATTGTGGTTGTCAGTTGAGGACTACCTGTATCTAAGAACGGAAGATATGAAATAATGATTAAGCTACAATATGATTCAAGATTAATATTAGAAAAGATGTTGGTAATATTCCATATTTTCTATAGCAGTGTTAGAATCCCTTTTAACAAAAGCACTCTAGCAGTGGCTAAAAAACATTCATATATTTGGATATTAATTTATTTTGTATTGATTAGGGACTGGATTAAAGGCCTGAATGTTTTCTTCCAAATCCAAGGAGTTTGCTTGCCCACTATTCAAAAATACTTGTCACTTATTTTTATAACAGGGTATAGCTTTTGATAGCCACAAAAAAAAGGTAGCAATGAAATTTATTATTGAAAGAATAGTTAAAAACATAATTTTAAGACTAGATTATTTTTTCTTAGTTCTAGTTTTCTACTAGAAAACTGAGTAGCCAAAAAATAAAAAATAAAATAATAAAATAATTCAGCAACTTGTCCAGGACTGTTTTATTTTTTGATTATCCAATTTTTTTAGTAATTTTGATTCAATAATTCTGAGGAACCTGGAGTAAATCAATTGAATGAATCCATATTCCTGTAGATATGATAGCACTGAAGCACTTTAAATAAGTCAGAGAACAGATAGCCACACATCAAGGAAAAATAATACCCCGTCCCTCAGATTATGTCTCAGCTCTCCAAAACAAAAACAACATCTAATGTACAGCCTTTGATACGGTTTAGGTCCATGGCAATTTGGAATATGGTTAGCATAGTCGCCATAAATTTCTAAGTTGCCTAAGACCCCTCATCAAAGAACAGATGGTTGAAGGTCTCTAGAAATAGAAACTCTGTGCAAATAAATCACCAACTTGGCTTTGAGGTTCTATAGGTTAGATAAGGATGAAGCTCCCCAGTGGGGATCACTGCTGTATCCTTAGTTTCTCCCTTGAGCTTAACCACTCAGGCAAGGCCTAACAGCCAATTATCTTCACGACAGCACTTCTAGTAATTTTTCACATAACTTTATCTATTGCCTTCAGGTTGCAGCTGGTGCAAAACCCAAAATCCAGGCAAGCATAGTTCAGAGAAGGGACAATGTCCCTTATCCTTTCAAGTCTTTTCATCTATAATTAGATCACAGACAAGAATAGATTTAATACAAGTAGAACTGTAAACCTGCTGATATTTAAAAGCAATAGCTAGAAGATTATTTGAACCATACTTAGCTCCCAGGGTAAAATAAGGCCAGAGGAGAGGATCAGCCTTAAAGTTATCATCTACAAATTTCTGATCTAGTAACCAAACTTCTAAGAACCCTAGATAAATGCCCAAGTATTCCAGAGATGTAATTCAGCAATATATGTACCGCAGAAGTTCACCATTTCAAAGCTTCAGATAGGAATGATACTGTGCACAGTAGTAATAATAATAACAACATAACCCAAATCAATCCACTGCAGGAAAAATATCTTTTCATTTAAGTTTATGGAGCAGAAAGGAATGTGTAACTAGTCTTGGGAAAGAGTAAGGAAGCAATAAACTATTAAAGCAGGAGAAAAGAAAACTAACTCCCGGGAAAGAGGAAACTACTTAGATAAGTACTTCTCTTTCTTCACAGTTTTTACACTGAAGTCCTGACATGGACTACTGCAAACTGAGTGTTACTATCACATCGTACTCTACATAACAGTTTTCCTTGATTTTCTCTTCTTCTCATATTGTTCTCTTTTACAAACATTAGGTTAATACAGTTCTTAATATTTTAGTAACAAAGAGGTTAAATATAAATATTTTTCTAACATTTATCCAATTGGTAATAGCATCAATATAGAACTTTTTTCTAATTACTCCTTTTGGTTGTGTTATATATCCTGTTTTCAACATTCTCGTTTAGACTTTTTCCACACAAAATTGAAATAATTTTTATCTGTTAAGATTTTCTCAAAATTGATTTATGGTTAAATATCTAAGCTGTTTCCCTCACAATAATCTTCCCCACAATTACATTTCTCATATCATAAAAAATACAATATTATTCAGAATAAGAAAGAAGAAAAAGAAATCTCTCTCAAACTAAAATACATTTATATCCCCCATTTTTTTTATTTTTTAACTCTATTCCATTCGATATTTAGTAATTAAGTAACCCATGTTATATTTTAACGATCAAACAGATAATCTTTAAAAATTGCATCTGATAAGATAGTTACATTTCTCATATCATAAAAAATATCTTTTAACTCTATTCCATTCAACAGTTACTGGTTGAGTAGTCCATATTGTATTTAACCATATTCAAACAAATGCTTTATCTTTAAAAATTGTTTCTGATAGGTCCAATCCTCTGATCCCTTGGATCTGATTTTAGTCTTTTTCTTTTGCCAAACGGCTGTTCTCATCCATCTATTCTACTTAGTTAAAAAGTCTTGCCATTTTCTTGTGGATGTTGTTAAGAATTGTAGAGGCAGATCAGGTAAGATGTTGATTTCTTTTATCTTTTTTTGTCTCTCAAGTCATAGGTTTTTTAGAATCTCTGTAATCTATTTCTTATCTTCGGCTTTGTTTTGTGATTCTGGGGTCTCGACTATCTGTTCCAGTTCCGGTGCTTCAGTCACGTCTTGTATGTTTTCCTCTATCTGCGTTAAATCACAATCCCTTCCATTCTTTCATTTTCTGAAAATTCTTATGTTGTGAGGTTAACGTAAAGATATGGCTATTTGTTTCATCAAAACTGTTTTTAATTTCATTGTGGTGTAGAGCCATTGTTGTTTGGATTAGTTGCAACATAGTGAACATTTTCTCCTGGAAAGTATTTGGTTTTTCTTGACAAGTTCTTTTTGCAAGTTCCTGAGATTCCATGATAGCTAAAACTCAAAAAATTTTCTTTCTCTGAAAACAACATTAAAGGCACAGTTAATAGATATTTATCATCCAGGAAGTTGTTATTATTTTTTTTTTTTTTGCAATTATAGTCTTTGCTTATTGTGGCTGGCCCAGAATGTTTTAACTCTTTTTAAAGATCAAAGAAGTATATCTCATTTTCTTCCACTACTAGAGGTCAGCAACAGTATGTTTCTGTCCCCCTTAATAATTTAATTCGCCACTTCCTTCTATGGGCACTTCCCACCTTTTCACTTTTGGAGACTTTTTTGTTTCTTGGGGTATCTTTCCCAAAAGTTCAGGATATAGAGTAGGAAAGAGAAGATCAAATTTCTCACCCAGTTTCAGCATGCTGTTCACCAGACGTTCTGGTGAGTACTTATGGATTTTGGTTGCAAGTAGCTTGGGCTGGTTACCAAGGTGGGGCCAGCCTTTATCCTGTTAGGTTAGAGGGAATCCCAGATCGAACAGGACAACCGCCATCATTGCCAGATCACTGGGGCACCCCTCTTTCTTTGCCGCCTCTTCAGGACGGCTTTAGACCCATTTAGGGTCCCGTGGCAGGATGAAAAAAGCCATGGGAAGCACAGCTTCACAACCTTGTGACTGTGTGCTACCACGTAAAACTGAAAGTCCCCAAATTGAATGTTTTTATTGTTGTTCTTGTTATTGTTTTAGTTTCTAGACTAGGATTGAGATACAGAAACTGGTTCATAGTTATCCAGCTGGCTTCTGTGCCTAAAAAGAAGAATTTGGTTATCATTATCCCTAGTCCAGTATTTTACTCATTATTATGCTGGCTCTGAAGGTGTTTTAAAAAATGTTATTAATTTTTGATGAATTTTATCTAATGTCTTTGATTACAAATACAAAAAGAAAGCTATTTCTTTGAAGATTTAAATAGTACAATATTCCATGTCCTATGTCCCAAGAAAATTTATATCAAAAACTAAACTTAGAATGTAGATGCAATATGTTACTAAAATTCTTAGATCTTTTATTAAGTTAATTAAAGACAAAATCAATGGATTGAATATGTATGCTGGTTTTGCATTTCACTCTGGAAGACTAGATTATGCAGTGTCTATCACATAATAGAATGCAACTTATAAATAGAAAAAAATCTTCTTGTTTCTTCAGAAGCAGAAATCTGTAAACTATATTTAGTTAGACCATAAAGGTAGTTTCACTATTAAATGTTCAAACACAATCAATATGGTTGCCCTGGCTATTATCAATAGACCGCAGTTACTTTAAGAAAACTGAAGACTGAAAAAGATTTACTCTTCATGCTCCTCATCTACGTCTGTTAGACTGCAGATCTTTCAAAATAAAGAAAGGAGTCTTTTCCTTTTTAATATAATCCCAGCAAAAGCTTAATATTTGAATATTTTAGAATGTTTCTATGAAAAGCAATACGAGATATACAAAAATATTTTTCTAGATTTAAATTATTTTCCATTTGATAATGAAAAGTACATATTTCCCTTATACAATGAAATAACTGCCAGATTATACAGTTAAGAAATATTTTTCAAGCTGTAAAAGTTTCTATATTAAGAGTGGTTTACAAGGCTCTCTGACAGATTGTAGAGTTCACATCTTAGTAATGTTTGCCTTTTTGCCTACCATCTTTGGAGATTATCACAAAAACCTACAAACTAGTCAACACTGTAACAAGTTAATTTATTTTTCAAAAGAGCAATTTTTAAAAGAATAAATACAAGGGTTGTTGATAGTCATCTCATTCACAGGAATTGTAATATACAAATGGGACTTTTTTCTCTCTTGTGCAAGGCCACCCAAAGTCTTAATATGAATGTTTCATAGTAATGGATAACAAGAATAATATAGAGAATCAGAGATGAAAAAGAAGGATGCCAGGAGAGCAGAATAAAAGCATTATTATTCTTAATCCTCTTCCATATGGCTGTGATTTTACCATTTGTTCAACTGTTGGGAGCATTTTGGTTCTGCTATGTCAAACTCCCTGATACTTTTACCAATCCTGTGAGCAATTCTGTGCATGGATGGTCTGGCAAACAGAGGCAATACTAAAAAGCAGACACAAATCTACAGTGAGGACATTGAGATGCTATTCAGACTGGAAAAGTGTGGCCAGATGATAGTTAAGAGATGGAAGGTAGTTAATACTGATGGAGTGAAACTTCCAATGGGTCAGAAAGTAGCCATGGACTAGCTACAACTACCTTGACTACTGCGGTAGTCAGTAACAGTAGTAATGCCTACTGCAGAGAACCACAAGTCAAGGGTGCAGATTGACAATGAGACCATTGAAACAGTCACGTGATGTCATGCAACGTATCGGGATGGTTTTGCCAGTGCCGGCAAATGGGGTGGGCGTGGCTTCCAGATGACATGGGCCAGCAGTTTGACACCCCTGCAGTAAAGGAATTTATTTTCCTGGACTCTAAAATTGACTGAAGGGGTGATTGCAACCCTGAGATCAGAAAGTGTATAGCCTTGGAAGAATTACAATGTTTGGCATGAATAACATCCTGGAAGAATAAAGACATCAGCTTCACAACCAAATGCATATTAGATAACACAATAATTTTTCCAATTGCTACTTAAGGCTGAGAAACTTGGACTTGGAAAAAGGCAGATAGGAGAAGGGTGGACACCTCTGAACTGTGGTGCTGGAGGGGACTATTATGCATCCCATGGAGTACAAAAATTACAAAGAAGTCCTAGATCGAACCTCACCAAAAATATGATTTGAAGCCAAGATCGCCAAACAAAGTTGTCATACTTTGATCATGTCTTGAAAGCTGACTCACTTGAAAAGTCAATCATGCTGGAAATGATCAGCAGAAAAAGGAGAAAGGCCACCCAAGTACCCGATGGCTGGACATTACAAAGGATGGCAAAAGGATGACCATGGCAGATCTGAAGGAGGCAGTGAAAGAGACAGTGCTGATCCTGAGTGGCTGAGGGTTGGACATGACTGAATTTGACATGTCTGCTCTAACAGAACTATGTGTGTGTGTGTGTGTGTGTGTGTGTGTGTGTGTGTGTGTGTTTTCGTAGATTTTCGCAGGTATAGGTATGCAGGTCTTGGTATTCGGGTCTTTTCCCGTGTAAGATTGAGAGTATCTTGGCGATGCAATCACCATCCAGAAGCCAAACCACGACGACATCACCAGCTGCTGCACCTCCCTCCGATCCCCACACAAAGCAAATGGATACATGCCATAAACACAGAGCTAGACCGCAAACTCGGAGCCAAACCAAAGCCCGGTATGTTACTTCACAGCCTTCAGCCCTGGATATCACATCACAGAACTCAGGAGGCTACAGTGCCAAAGCTCAGGATGTTACAACACAGCCAACCACCCAGGATGGTGCAACACAGAATATCAGGATATCACTACACTAGATCTCAGAATGTCATCACACAACCCATTACCCAGATCATTACAACACAAAAGACTAATGGGCACACAGCCAGCACCTCAACTACTCAGGATGTTACAAAACAGCCAAACAATCCACAAACAATAGCTCCTACTCAGCCAAACAATCCACCTACAGCAACTAAGCCAGCACTCCACACACCCCCACCAATATATATAGAGAGACAGCAGCTCCGATCACACTTTGCTCACACAAGCACAAAGCCGAAGACCCCAGCCTGAAGATGACGAGTGGGACCTCGTCAAGATGTCGCCAAAATACTCTCAATCTTACACGGGAAAAGACCCAAATACACAAAGACCTGCATACATACATACATACATACATACATACAGGTCTTTGGTTATTTGGGTTTTCTCCCGCTTAAAACTGGAAGTGTCTTGGCGACGTTTCGACCAAGTCCCATTCGTCATCTTCAGGCTGATGTTTTCGGCTTCGTGCTTCTAGGAGCAATGTGTGATCGTAGCTGTGTGCCAGTGGGGGTGTGAACTGATTGGATGGGAGCTTGGCTGTGTTCTGATTGGGTGGAGGTGTGTTCTGATTGGTTAGGGGCTTGGCTGTGCTCTGATTGGATGGGGGTTGGCTGTGCTGTTGTTTGGCTTCGCGTTCTTGGTCGTGCCTCATCTTCATGGTGAGTGTCAGTTTGCTTCATGTATGGATTGGAGGGTTTAAAGTGGCTAATGATGCAGCTGTGGTCTGGCTTCTGGTTTGTGGTTGTGCCTCATCATCAGTGTGCTCAGGGTTTGCTCCACGAAGGTGTACCACAAGCCCACTCACACAGATCGAATACTCCACTATAGGAGTAATCACCCAGTATCCCATAAGGTTAGCTGCATCAGGACGCTATTTAAGCAAGTGAACTCTCACTACAGTACAGTTGAGTCCAAGGTGGAGGAAAGGAAACATCTCTTCCGTGTTTGCCAACTAAATGGATACTCATTGAGGTTCATAAAACGGCATAGCAAAACACCTAAACCCCAAGACAACCGACAGAGGGATCAACTGCCCTCACAGATGACAAGTATTTCTCTACCATATATTAATAACGTTTCCAAGGTGACGGCCAGACTGTTGGCCCCCCATAATATAAAGGTGGCTCACAAGCCTAGCCAAACGCTGCGATCTAAAGTTATGCACCCCAAAGACCCATTTCCCACCACAGAAAAATCTGCGATGATATACAGAATTGATTATAAGAACTGTCAAAGTAATTATGTGGGTGAAACATCCAAAAGATTAAAAACTCGCCTGCACGAACATAAACTGGCCATTAAAAGGGGCGAACAATATTCGCAGGTCTGGACACACATGGCCGAGCATGACCGTCAATTTGACTTTGATAACGTACAGGTCTTGTCCAGTGATGCCACGAAAGGGGGCTGACTGTTGAAGGAAGCCTGGGTCTCAGAAAAGGATTTGTTTAATTGCCACATAGACCTTTGCTCAGCGCAGCAGGCACTAAGAGCATGGAGCACAAACCGTCACCCAATTCATCGAAGGAAATTTAACCGATGGTTGTGCAACAGAGGAAATGGAGCCACGTCCAACCCTCCATGCGATCGAACTAATGGAGCTCTAACCAACTCTCTGCAATCTACGGATACTTTCCTAGCGCCCGACCAGCAGCTGATGAACTTTGATCAACAGCTGACGAATCTAATACCAAAGACAAACAAGGATCCGCGGAGGATCAAGAGGCTTACAAGGGGTGAAAGGAAGAGGGAAGGTGTGGTGGAAGACCTGCGGAACTCCCTGTTACACCCTGGAAGAACGCCACCCCTGGAATGGATGGGTGATGCCCAGGACATTGATACGGATCCTAGGAGGTCAAGTGATGAACCCGCAGAGACGGAGGTTGGAAATAACGGCAAGGACGAGCTGCCCATATGTAGAACTAATGGGCATGCGATGACAACCCGGTCACACCGAAAAGGAGAAAGAGGCATCCTACCAACATGCTTAGCGCGTAAGTGCAAGTAAATAAGTGATACAATCCCCACAATGACAGAATGATCTCAGTGCGAATCCAAGGCAAACCATTCAATATCACAGTAATCCAAGTCTATGCCCCAACCACTAATGCTGAAGAGGATGAAATTGACTGGTTCTATGAAGCCCTACAGCACCTTATTGAATCAACACCAAAAAATGATGTTATCATCATGGGGGATTAGGATGCTAAAGTAGGAAGCCAAAAGATAAACGGAATAACAGGCAAGTTTGGCCTTGGAGTACAAAATGAAGCAGGGAACAGGCTGATAGAATTTTGTCAAGAGAATATGATAGTCATAGCAAACACTCTTTTCCAACAACCCAAGAGATGGCTTTACACATGGACATCACCAGACGCTCAACACAGAAATCAGATTGACTATGTGCTCTTCAGCCAAAGATGGAGAAACTCTATATAGTCAGTAAAAACAAGACCAGGAGCTGACTGTGGCTCAGATCATGAGCTTCTCGTTGCAAAATTTAGGCTTAAGTTGAAGAAAGTAGGGAAAACCACTAGGCCACTCAGGTATGAACTAAATCATATCTGATGAATATAGAGTAGAGGTGACAAATAGATTTAAGAAATTAGATCTGACAGACAGAGTGCCTGAAGAACTATGGACGGAGGTTCGCAACATTGTACAAGAGGTAGCAACTAAAACCATCCCAAAGAAAAATAAATGCAAGAAAGCAAAATGGCTCTCTGAGGAAGCTTTGCAAATAGCTGAGGAAAGAAGGGAAGTGAAAGGCAAGGGAGAAAGAGAAAGATACACCCAATTGAATGCAGAATTCCACAGAATATCTAGAAGAGATAAGAATGCCTTCTTAAATGAACAGTGCAAAGAAATAGAAGAGAACAATAGAATAGGGAGAACCAGAGATCTCTTCAAGAAAATTGGAGATATGAAGGGAACGTTTCATGCAAAGATGGGCATAATAAAGGACCAAAATGGCAGGAACCTAACAGAGGCAGAAGAGATTAACAAGAGGTGGCAAAATTACACAGAAGAACTATACAAGAATGAGCTTAGCGTCCCTGATAACCACGATGGGGTAGTCACTGACCTCGAGCCAGACATTCTAGAATGTGAAGTTAAATGGGCCTTAGGAAAGCTGAGCAACAACAAAGCTAGTGGAGGTGACAGTATTCCAGCTGAACTATTCAAAATTTTAAAAGACGATACAGTAAAAGTGCTACACTCAATTTGCCAGCAAATTTGGAAAACTCAACAGTGGCCACAGGATTGGAAAAGGTCAGTTTACATTCCAATTCCAAAGAAAGGCAATGCCAAAGAATGTTCAAACTATCACACCATTGCACTCATTTCACATGGAAGTAAAGTTATGCTTAAAATCCTACAAGCTAGACTCCAGCAGTATATGGATCGAGAACTTCCAGAAGTACAGGCAGGATTTCAACGAGGCAGAGGAACTAAGAGATCAAATTGCCAACATATGCTGGATCATGGAGAAAGCTAGGGAGTTCCAGAAAAAACATCTACTTCTGCTTCAATGACTATTCTAAAGCCTTTGATTGTGTGGATCACAACAAATTGTGGCAAGTTCTTAAAAAGATGGGAGTACCAGACCATCTTATTTGTCTCTTGAGAAACCTATATGAGGGCCATGAAGCAACAGTGAAAACTGGACATGGAACCACTGATTGGTTCAAAATTGGGAAAGGAGTCCGGCAAGGCTGTATTCTGTCACCCTGCCTATTTAACTTATACGCAGAGCACATCATGAGAAAGGCAGGGTTAGATAAATCAAAAGTTGGAGTTAAGATTTCTGGAGAAATATCAACAACCTAAGCTATGTAGATGATACCACTCTAATGACAGAAAGTGAAGAAGAATTAAATAGCCTCCTGATGCGGGTGAAGAAAGAGAGTGCAAAAGTTGGCTTGAAACTCAACATCAAGAAAACCAAGATCATGGCATCCGGCCCTCTCAATTCCTGGCAAATAGATGGGGAAGAAATGGAGGTTTTATTTTCCTGGGCTCCAAGATCACCAGAGATGGGACTGCAACCAAGAAATTAAAAGACGCTTGCTCCTGGGAATTAAAGCTATGGCAAATCTAGACAGCATACTAAAAAGCAGAGACATCCCACTGCTAACAAAAGTATGTTTAGTCAAAGCGATGGTTTTCCCAGTTGCAATGTATGGCTGTGAAAGTTGCACATAAGAAAGGCTGCGCGCAAAAGAATTGAGGCCTTTGAGCTATGGTGCTGGAGAAGACTTCTGCGAGTCCCCTGGACTGCAAGGCGATCCAACCGGTCAGTCCTAGAGGAGATCAACCCTGACTGCTCTTTAGAAGGCCAGATCCTGAAGTTGAAACTCAAGTACTTTGGCCACCTATTGAAAAGGAAGGACTCACTGGAGAAGAACCTAATTCTGGGAAAGATTGAGGTCAATAGAAGAAGGGGAAGACAGAGAATGAGGTGGCTGGATGGAGTCACTGAAGCAATAGGCGTGAGTTAAATGGACTCCAGAAGATGATAGAGGACAGGAAGGCCTAAGGAGGAATGTTGTCCATGGGGTTGCGATGGGTCGGACACGACTTCGCAATTAACAACAACAACTAGATCTGGGCAGAAAGAACACTGAAGAACATGAAATATCAATAAATTCCTAAGACTACAAGCTGGGCCCTCTAAATCTGACTTTACTCCAACCCACATTCCTATATGAAGTTTAAAGAATTCAGGATTGAACTGCTGAGTCCTTGGTGCTCTCTGAGCTTGATTGTTTGTTTGCAAATATTTCTTTTTTCTTTTTAACCAACAAAACAAAGCAAAACATAACACACATACACACACAGTATATACTCCTCTCCCTTTTTTTTTAACAGCGATTACGTAACGGTAATCGTCTATTATTTACATTTCCCCCATTATTAGTCTTTAGAATATTTGTCCTTATTGCCCCGTTGTTTCTTATTTACATTTTTCTTCCTTCATATTCTACTTCTTACTAAGAATAATTCATATTATTATTATTATACATTATTATACACATATTTTCACTTTTGACCTTTCCATATTTATTCTCCTTTATTATTTCTAGTCTCCAACCAGTCATACCACTTGTTCCATGTTATATAGTACTCTGTATCTTCTTTTTCTTTTATCTCTTTTGTTAATTTGTCCATCTCAGCACAGTACAGGATTTTTCTTATTACTTCTTCCTCTGATGGTATATTCTCACTTTTCCAGCACTGTGCATATGCTATTCTTGCCACCGTTATTATACATGTATGTAAAATTAAGTACCATATTTCTTTACTATATTTCCTTTTAAAATAGCCAACAAAAAGATCTCTCGTTTCCAGTCTACGGGTTGGTCTATTATTTCTTCGATCCATTTTCTTATTGTAGTCCAGTATTTTTTTGCAGCTGGGCATGTCTACCATAAATGATAATATGTTCCATATACTTTTTTACATTTCCAGCATGTTGGCGAATTCTTCTGGAACATCTTGGCAAGCTTTGCTGGTGGAAAATGCCATCTATAAAACATCTTCAACTGGTATTCCTTGAATGCCACTGACATAGTCAATTTTATATTTATTTCCCATATTTTTCCCCATTTCTCCAATTCTATATTATATCCGAAATTTTTTGCCCATCTAATCATTGTGTCTTTGACAACCTCAACTTCCATTTTATATCTCAATAGGTATTTGTATAAATTGCTAATTAATTTTATTTCTGTTCCATGTATAATTTTATCCAATTCTTGCGGCTCTTTTTGGATTTCATATAATTTTTTGTCCTATGTATATTTAGATTGAATTTGTGTAAATGTCCACCAGTCAATCTTTCTGCCAATATCTTCTTCCAATTCTTGTTTTGTTTTCAGATTTCCCTGTTCATTTACTAATTCCTTATATCTAATTATCTTATTTATATCCAATAGGTTTGGGTATAGTTTGCAAATATTTCATTACCTGATTAGGTAACATCATCTGGCAAAAGTGGGTGGAGGTACATCATCCCTCAATGATCTTCTTGACTTCTCAACAGCCTTCAATCCATTGACTATGATATCCTGGTCTGGCTCCTTTCTTCAAGACTGATCCCAATCAGCACTGATAGGGAACGAGAGATCCAGCCCATGGCCGCTCTTCTATGGTGTGCTGCAGGGCTTGGTAGTGTCTCAATTCTTTTTAACATCTACATGAAGCCACTGGGTGACTGAACTATATATCTCCATCCTGGGTGACGCAGGTGTGGCTGTCACTGCCCTAAAGGCCATAGGGGTCTAGATGGGGGATAATAGACTTTGAACTGTGGTAAGACCAAGTGGCTATGGGTGCATAGGGCTTTGGGATCTGGGAGTTTAACATCTTCAGTTCTGGATGGGGTTGCATTTGGCGGTTATCCTCCAGGGGGAATTCTTGCTTGAAGATCAGGTGGCAGTCATGGATAGGAGAGTCTTTGCTCACCTTCATATTCTGCACCAATTGCATTCTTTCCTGGCAAGAGTCCCTGCCTTTGGCTCACTCAGGCCCAGCTCAGCATTTAGACTACTGCAATGTGCTCTATACAGGACTACCCTTGAAAAGTATTCTGCAAGTACAGCTGCTGCAGAATGAGGCTGAATTGACAGTTCTAAGAGCCCCTAGAGTAGCCCAATGTAATATCTTGAGCTATACTGGCTGCCAGTTTGCTTCCTGGTCCAGCTCAAGGTGTTAGTTAATACCTATGAATCCTTTTATTGGGACTGACCTACCCCATTTGGACTGACAGAAGGGGCATGCTGCAGACCATGTTGGTCAATGAATTCTGGCTCCAAGAGACTTTTATACCATTGTTTCCACCCTCAAGGTGAGATCCACCTGCTTTGCCTTCCAAAAGGGTCTTAAAACCTAGGGCCTGGATTGGGGTGTGCCATTTTGGAGGTGATTGGTGGATTAAAGAGAAGATCCCTCTACCCCTTTGTATAGTCTCCCCTTAGTTAATTATCTGTTCATTCTAAAGTTAAATGTACTATTTTAATGCTTTATATCATGTTGTAAGTCACCATGTGATAGCAATATAGATGACATATGAATTTAAAATTTAAATATAAATAAATAAATATTTTTAATAAATATGCAAACAGTATTTTGGAGCTACTTATTCTTAAACTTAAAGTTCTAAATAGAATTTAGGAAAATATTGCATCCAATCCTATATCACTATGAACATCCACTGCATAAATGCCAAGCACACAGAATAGTCCATTTAATAATTAATACTAAAGAGCTTAATTCTGATCCCTTTCTTATATAATCTCACATATTCCATTGAGTTCAACTAAATTGTTGCTGAGTGACACCATCTAAGGATCTGTATTCAGATAATGCAGCTTAAATAAGGAATTAAAACCATATTAATAATACTTGCTAACATTAATTATAAAATGCTCTGCCAAATGGTACATAAAGTCAATAACTCATGTATTGGGTTTCATAATATTATACTTTTGCACCTGTTTTATTAAATATATATGTGCTAATTGCATCTTTCCATTTCTTCACTGATTTTTAATTAATAATCCAAGTCAAGAGTAATTTTATGAAGCTAAAATTATTTGCCACAGTAATGGAAAATAATTGTATAAAAAAACAAAGGACCTCTAGTTAACAAAATACAACAGATGTCTCCAGTGCCAAATATACAGAATCTTAAAATAAGACTTCTAGTGCAGTGATAAAGAACAGGCAAGAATAAAAGTCTTATACCATCTTATTTATCCTGGGGAAGCATTACAAGGCTAACTAAAAATAATAATAAAAAGCCTTGATACTATCAAGTTGCAGGCACATCTTCTGTCACTATATTTCATTTTATTCTAAAATAAAATAGCTACTCACTTAAATAACTTATTTAAGAAAGATGCATCAAAGAAGCTCAGATAATTGCAGCTAATTCTCCACTACTACACAATGTAGACAATGCCCAGAACACAAATATCCCCAGTGCACTGTGGGAGAAAAAATGGCAGGAACTGTAAAAGGATCATAATTGCTTTATTTTCTCAGCATCCCAAGCATCAATTGCAAACACAGGAAAAAAAATGAGTAAGAAATAGAAGAGATTCCACAATGAATGAGAGTACTGAGACTCAGAAAATTATAATATATTAAACATAAAATGAATTAGGCTTTGTAAAAAAAATATGCAGAAACTCCTAAACCTAATCTACATTTCTCTTACAGGAAATATAACCATACAAATCCAAATACACATGGATTCTTATATGTGATACATATATGAAAGGGATAAATATCTCTATAAGGTGATTTTTTTAGAAAAACATTTCAAAATAAAAATTAGTTTTAACCTTCCTTATGCTGACCCAGGCGTCCCTAATCTCTGGTCCGTGGACTGGCCCCGGGCCATGGCATTCCAGAAACCAGGCCACATAAAGAAGTAAAGCCCCAGGCAGCATGTGAAACCACATCTCCTCCGGGAATGAAACCTCTCCCTCCATGGAACCAGTTCCTGATGCCCAAAAGGTTGGGGGCCACTGTGCTAACCTATTGATCGCAAAGCAGTTCACAACAAAACTATTAGAACACTCATGTATACCCTATATGATATCAAAATTATTCCCTAAAACAATTTATATTTTTGAATCAAATCAGAATGCTATCTACCATGTTATATATACATATACTATATATACACAAGAGCATTTAAAGCACTACATATATACTTTTCTAAATTTATTTTGTGCTGAGCAGCCCCCTGGCTTTATGTTACTAATATGTAACACTTAATTGTGGAAAATGTTTAAGAGGCTTGTCTTTACAAATTAAAACACTACCTAGGATAGTAAAGTAAGTTATAGTATGTATCTCTACTATTATTAGTTCACTAAGCCAATATAGTTGCTAGAGAAGACTCCTAACAAGATTGTGTACAGCCAAGAAAATAAACAATTGGATCATCCAACAATTAACAGTGTTCTCACTCAAAGTACAAATGCCCAGGCTAAAATGAACCTGTTTTGGACATTATGTGGAAACCTACCTCACTAGAGGAGATGCCAATGGTAGGAAAAGTAGAAGGAAAGAAAAGAAGAGGATAACCAGCAATAGTAAGTGCACCCTTGAGAAACCTGAAATAACAAGTTAGGCATAGATAACATGAGAAAAATCAGAAAAAAAACCTATCAAAAAAAGAGGTGGAGTTGCATTATATATAGAAGATCATTACATCTCTACAGAAAGGCACAAAACCAAGGATGAAAACCTCCTAGAATGCATATGGGTCAATATAAAAGGAAAAAAGAATGACATTTATATACTACAGGCCATTCAACCAAGCTAAGAAATAGATGAACATTTTGCTAAACAATTAACTAATGTATGTAGGAAACATACTGTCAATGCTGCTAATATTGGATGTTCCTGCTCTGACAACTGATGAAAATGCATCCATTTTCTCTTCCCCTTTAACATGCTTTTCTTACTTCTAGAATTCAGGGTGGGGGTTAGGATGTAAACTCAGTTAGCCATAATAATAACGCTGCCATGGGAACTCAAGGATGAGCTGATAACGTTTTGGCAGGCTGAGGAGCAAGCCTGCACTTGAAGCTAATTGGGGATTGTGTTTTATGACAGTTTATTGGGTGTGGGAATTGTACTTTGTTACTTTGTATCAGGGGGAAAGGAATTTAGTTTTTGGGTACAACTATATAGTGCCGATACTTTGTTTCCCAAATAAATGTTCTTTAAGAAAGAATTTTGCCTCAAAGTTCTTTTGATAGGTTTCATCTATCGGAACCATGATACATACCACAGTAGTAATGGGAGACTTTAACTACCCTGATATCAACAGGGAGACGAACTCTACAGCAAGTGAGACATCGAACAGATGACAACTTTATCTTCCAAAAGGTAGAGGAGGGAACTACAGGAAAAGCTATACTGTACCTAATTCTTCCCCTTTATGGATTACTGCCTTGTCGTGGCGAAGGGGCTTGCGTAACTCAATGAAGCTATAAGCTATGCCGTGCAGGGCCACCCAAGACGGACAAGTCATAGCAGAGAGTTCTGACAAAATGTGATCCACTGGAGAAGGAAATGGCAAACCACTCCAGTATCTTTGCCATGAAGACCCCATGGACAGTACTAAAAGGAAAAAAGATATGACACTGGAAGATGAGCCCCTCGGGTCGGAAGGTGTCTAATATAATACTGGGGAAGAGCAGAGGGCTAGTACTAGTAGCGCCAGAAAGAATGAAGCGACTGGGCCAAAGCCGAAAGAACGCTCAGCTGTGGATATATCTGGTGGTGAAAGGAAAGTCCGATGCTGTAAAGATCTTTTCTCCATAGGAACCTGGAATGTAAGATCCATGAATCAAGGCAAGCTAGACGTAGTCAAAAAAGAGATGACAAGAATGAACATTGACATCTTAGGAATCAGCGAACTAAAATGGACAGGAATGGGTGAATTTAACTCAGATGACTATCAGGTATACTACTGTGGGCAAGAATCCCTCAGAAGAAATGGAGTAGCCTTCATAGTCAATAAAAGAATAGGAAAAGCAATACTGGGATACAATCCTCAAAATGACAGAATGATCTCAATTCGAATCCAAGGCAAACCATTCAATATCACAGTAGTCCAAATCTATGCCCCAACCACTGGTGCTGAAGAGGATGAAATTGACCGGTTCTATGAAGCCCTACAGCACCTTATAGAATTAACACCAAAAAATGATGTCCTTATCATCATGGGGGATTGGAATGCTAAGGTAGGAAGCCAAAAGATAACCGGAATAACAGGCAAGTTTGGCCTTGGAGTACAAAATGAAGCAGGGCACAGGCTAATAGAATTTTGTCAAGAGAATACGATGGTCATAACAAACACTCTTTTCCAACAACCCAAGAGACGGCTCTACACATGGACATCACCAGACGGTCAACATAGAAATCAGATTGACTATGTGGTCTGCAGCCAAAGATGGAAAAGCTCTATACAGTCAGTAAAAACAAGACCAGGAGCTGACTGTGGCTCAGATCATGAGCTTCTTGTTGCAAAATTTAGGCATAAAACATATTCCTAATGAATATACAGTAGAGGTGACAAATAGATTTAAGGAACTGGATCTGATAGACAGAATGCCTGAAGAACTATGGATGGAAGTTCGCAACATTGTACAAGAGGTAGCAACTAAAACCATCCCAAAGAAAAAGAAATGCAAGAAAGCAAAATGGCTGTCTGAGGAAGCTTTGCAAATAGCTGAGGAAAGAAGGGAAGCGAAAGGCAAAGGAGAAAGAGAAAGATACACCCAATTGAATGCAGAATTCCAGAGAGTAGCTAGAAGAGATAAGAATGCCTTCTTAAATGAACAGTGCAAAGAAATAGAAGAAAACAACAGAATAGGGAGGACCAGAGATCTCTTCAAGAAAATTGGAGATATGAAGGGAACGTTTCATGCAAAAATGGGCATGATAAAGGACCAAAATGGCAGAGACCTAACAGAGGCAGAAGAGATTAAGAAGAGATGGCAAAACTACACAGAAGAACTATACAAGAATGAGCTTAACATCCCAGATAACCACAATGAGATGTTCATTGACCTCGAACCAGACATCCTAGAATGTGAAGTGAAATGGGCCTTAGAAAATCTGAGCAACAACAAAGCTAGTGGAGGTGACAGTATTCCAGCTGAGCTATTCAAAATCTTAAAAGACGATGCAGTAAAAGTGCTACACTCAATTTGCCAGCAAATTTGGAAAACTCAACAGTGGCCACAGGATTGGAAAAGGTCAGTTTACATTCCAATTCCAAAGAAAGGCAATGCCAAAGAATGTTCAAACTATCGCACCATTGCACTCATTTCACATGCTAGTAAAGTTATGCTTAAAATCCTACAAGCTAGACTCCAGCAGTATGTGGATCGAGAACTACCAGAAGTACAGGCAGGATTTCGAAGAGGCAGAGGAACTAGAGATCAAATTGCCAACATACGCTGGATCATGGAGAAAGCTAGGGAGTTCCAGAAAAACATCTACTTCTGCTTCATTGACTATGCAAAAGCCTTTGATTGTGTGGATCACAACAAATTGTGGCAAGTTCTTAAAGAGATGGGAGTACCAGACCATCTCATTTGTTTCTTGAGAAACCTATATGCGGGTCAAGAAGCAACAGTGAGAACCGAACACGGAACCACTGATTGGTTCAAAATTGGAAAAGGAGTCCGGCAAGGCTGTATACTGTCGCCCTGCCTATTTAACTTATATGCAGAGCACATCATGAGAAAGGCAGGGCTAGATGAATCAAAAGTTGGAATTAAGATTGCCGGGAGAAATATCAACAACCTAAGATATGCAGATGATATCACTCTAATGCAGAAAGTGAAGAGGAACTAAAGAGCCTCTTGATGCGGGTGAAGAAGGAGAGTGCAAAAGTTGGCTTGAAACTCAACATTAAGAAAACCAAAATCATGGCATCCGGCCCTCTCAATTCCTTGCAAATAGATGGGGAAGAAATGGAGGTAGTGACAGATTTTATTTTTCTGGGCTCCAAGATCACCTCAGATGGGGACTGCAGCCAAGAAATTAAAAGACGCTTGCTCCTGGGGAGGAAAGCTATGGCAAATCTAGACAGCATACTAAAAAGCAGAGACATCACCCTGCCAACAAACGTGCGTATAGTCCAGGCCATGGTTTTCCCAGTTGCAATGTATGGCTGTGAAAGTTGGACCATAAGAAAGGCTGAACGCAAAAGAATTGAGGCCTTTGAGCTATGGTGCTGGAGAAGACTCCTGCAAGTCCCTTGGACTGCAAGGCGTTCAAACCGGTCAGTCCTAGAAGAGATCAACCCCGACTGCTCTTTAGAAGGCCAGATCCTGAAGTTGAAACTCAAGTACTTTGGCCACCTAATGAGAAGGAAGGACTCACTGGAGAAGAGCCTAATGCTGGGAAAGATTGAGGGCAATAGAAGAAGAGGGACGACAGAGAATGAGATGGCTGGATGGAGTCACTGAAGCAGTAGGTGTGAATTTAAATGGACTCCAGAAGATGGTAGAGGACAGGAAGACCTGGAGGAACGTTGTCCATGGGGTCGCGATGGGTCGGACACGACTTCGCAATTAACAACAACACCTAATTCTTATTAATAGAGAAGTGATAGAGGGAGTTGAAATTTCCAGAACTTTGGGTGAGAGTGACCACATCATATTGTAATTCAATATAATGCAAACACAGGCATTAGAACATAACCCAACCAGTGTCTTAAACTTTAAAAAAGCTGATTTTAACAAACTCAGAAAGAACCTGGGAAAGATTCCATGGATAAAAATCCTAAAGGGGGAAACAACTTAAGAAGCATAGTAAACTCTGAAAAATATTGTCATAAAAGCCCAGTCCAGCACAATTACAAATAAGAAATCCAAGAAGACACCAGCATCTTTGCACAAAGATTTCTCTGATAAACTGAAAGACAAAAAGATTAAGTACAAAAATGGAAAGAGGGATACATAAATAAGGTAGAATATCAGCAGATAATCCAAATCTGCAAAGATGAGACCAGGAAAGCAAAGGCTCAGTATGAACAAAGACTTGCAACAAAAGTCAAAGATAACTTTAAAAACTTTCTTTCAACATATAAATAACTAGAAAAAAGTCAAGAAAACAGTCAGTCCACTAAAGAGAGAAGATGGCAAGGAAGTAACAGGCAAGAGAGAAAGCAGACCTACTTAATTCATTCTTTGCATCAGACTTCATGCAAAAAGAAACTATAGCCCAACCTACCAAAAACATAACCTTAAAGATAGACTAGAAATAAAAATTAAAATAAGCAAGAATATGGTAAGAGAACAGCTTTCTGATCTTGACAAATATAAATCACCAGGACCTGACTTGTACCAAAGGTACAAGTACAGATTAGGCAAACCTGGCTCAAAAACAATAACTGTGAGAGGGACCTTGGAGTCCTAGTGGACAATCACTTAAATATGAACCAGTACTATGCAGCAGCAGCCAAAAAGATTAATACAATCCTGGGTTGTATAAACAGAGGCATAGAATCAAAGTCATATGAAGTATTAGTATCATTTTATAAAACCTTAGTAAGGCCACACCTGGAATACTGCATTCAGTTTTGATCACCACATTACAAAAAAGATGTTGAGTCTTTGGAAAAAGTGTAGAGAAGAGCAATTAGGATAATTAGAGGCCTGCAACTAAAACATATCAAGAATGATAGTAGGAACTCAGTATGGCTAGTCTAGAGAAAAGAAGGACTGGGGTCCTGACATGACAGCAATATTCCAGTATCTGAGGGACTGCCTCAAAGAAAAGGGGGTCAAATTATTCTGCAAAGCACCAGAGGGCAGGACAAGAAACAATGGATGGAAACTAATCAAGGAGAGAAGCAACCTGGAATTAAGGAGAAACTTCATAACAGTGAGAACAATTAACCAGTGGAACAGCTTACTTCAGAAGTTGTGGGTGCTTCATCACTGGAGATTTTTAAGAAGAGACTGGACAGTCACTTGTCTCAAATTGTGTAAGGTCTCCTGCTTGAGCAGGGGGTTGGACTCAATGACCTTCAAGATCCTCTCCAGCTCTCTTCTGATTGATTGATTTCTATGTGGTTACTAGAGGTCAAAAACAACTTGATGATACATCAGTTATTATTGTATCCTAAGTAATATAGGGTTTCCTGCCTGAGAAGGGGTTTGGATTAGATGACCTGCAAGGTCCCTTCCAACTTTGTTGTTGTTGTAATAATTGTCAGGGAAGGCATGCAGGGGAATGGAAAATTGGAAAAAGTGCAGGAAATGCCATGTGGTCAGAGAAAGTGCACTGGGGCAATACAGGTCAGGAAGAGTACACGAGGGTGCTCAAGAGATGCTGCATGAGTTGAACAAAGTACATGGGGGATGGCACTGGATGAAAAGGGTGCATGGGGTTCCTTCTTCCCTGTTTCTCCCTTCCTTTCTCTTCTCAGGAGGCAGGTAAGTGGCTGTTGCTGGATGGGGGAGGGAGCAAAGGATTGCAAGACTGACTGGAAAACTATCACAGCACATTGAAAAAGAAGAGTGCATGGCTACAGCAGAGCCCAGCAGTAGCCAGCAGCATGAAAGAGCCACAATTTTCCCACATTTCATTTCCTTGGGAGTCATGGGTCCTGGATTTTGGATTCATTTTGTAAGTTAGTCTATTTGAGATACCTTGGTTCAAAACTTGTTGCTCTGCGATGCACTATTTTGCCCACTTAAAATCATGACAATGAAAGTTTTAGTATTATATAGATTAATTTTATTATTCTCAACTATGGAGACAAACAATTTAGACAAAATATCACTATTTATCATATCTTTATAATAATAGCAAGCACTTTATAAGCACTAAGCACAGTAATTAGTAAAAATCTGCTAGTTATTGCAAACAGCTTTAAATAGAAAATATTTCTTACAGAGCAAGCATCTATCACAAATAGGATAAACTGGATAAAAATGAAATAGGAATAAAAGCCAGCTGGGTGACCTTGGTCTTAATTTTATAGGAATATTTTGGAAGGACCTGAAGTTCATGCTAGAAAGCTTCCAATAGCCCTGAGTTTAAGTTGTTGAAGTTAAAGAAGTGTAAAAATGGCTAAAATTCCTCCACGCTGATGTGCAACATTGAGCAACAGTTATCTGAAACAATTATTATTGTTGTAAAAAGTGGGTACAAAGCTACTGAAAGCAAAGGTTCACATAATTTGTAGCTTTGGATTTTTTTCCTCAATAAATCAATGAACAAGTATGTTTTTGACTGCTTTGTTTTATTGCACTTTATCTAGTTTTAGATTTAAGTGAAGAGCCAATCACATTTTAGGTCATATTTATGCAGAAATATTGAATTTTCAAAAGGGTTCCCAAACTTTTAAGTGACTGTTGTAGTTATTGAAAATAAATTCTACTAAATTCAGTGAAACTTATATTGGAACAATATACATTGTAAGATTCAATCTCATGTCTACTTATTGGAAAGTAAATTTTACTAAAAAGGATTTATTCCCAGATAAATACAAGTATAGTAAGGTAGAATGTAACATCGGTTTTACTGAATGCAATAATTTATTAAATCAATCTCCAACAAGAGGTCCTGCATTTTGAGTTGGGATAACTGTTCCTGTTATCTGGGAATTCCATCAAGCAGTCCTTAGACATTAGGGAATTAGGGAAAGTAACTAACATGCTAAAGATATCTAAATAACATTCATCTATATATCATTTGTTAGCATGGCCATATCTAACTTGTGTTCAATGGAAGTATAAAAATGAATGTCAGCTCTTGGAGAGCAGCAGTACTTAACAGCCAAAGTTTTATCTTGTCTGTGAGCTTTCCAGAGGCATCTGGTTTGCCAGTGTAGGAAGCAGATGGCTCTTATTCCGAATGGTTATGGGGACTATATAATCTTTGGTCTAATTCAACACAATTCATTGGGGGGGGGAGGAGAGAGAAGGGGGGGAGAGAGAATAGTTCCTCCTTTATGAACCCTGAAGAACTCAGAGACAGAGAGAAGAAAGGAAATGAAAGTATATGTGTATACAAGAATCTATAATCATTTCTTCTTTGCAGTTTAATACCCTAATATCTTATAGTTTATCTAGCTTGATTTAAATATTGTTAATTTTTGCAAGTAAGAAGCAGATATCAATGTGATGCAATTATTAAGGTGTTGAACTAGAATTGGGAAGGCCTGCAATTAATCCTCAATCCTCATCCTGAATTTGAGCCAGTTCCTTTCTTTTTCTTTATCTTAGTTGCAGGTTGTTTTGTAACATGAAAAGATACCATGAGCTCTAGAAAAAAGTGCAAGATAGGTGCAGCAAGCAAATTAAAAATGAGCATTATTTGAATATTGTGGCTTTATAACCTTTTATTGTAGAAAATTAATTTTGCTAAGTCACTAAGAAAAAACGCTGAAAACCTGAAAAGCATATATAGCTAACAAAAAATATACAAAAAAGTAGAATAACCAACAAAATTATTTAAGTGATGTTTTAAAGTCTTCTAAAAAATATCCTGTGAGTGGCAGGGATCTGAAGATTTTTACATGCATTATATATTCTGTAGTCTTTATGCTTGCAGACCATCTTACAAAGCAAGCAATTTTTGAAACTGGACATTTTTTTCAAAAGTAACTCACCTATGAAAATCTTGAAAGAAAATAACGTTCTAAATTCTACCTAAATCTTAGGATGGATATAAATATAAAAATAAATAAATTGAATCCCAGCTATGGTAGAAAAAAATGGAAGTATTATATAGCTATAATGATGGAATTAGAATAACAGTGAATGATAAAATGAAGTCTATATGCCACTACAAAAAACTAGATTGCCTAATTAACATTTGGAAATCATATAAAACCAAAACATAAAGCAAAATAGTATTAGTAGAAATCATATGGTGGGAATATATTTACAGAAAATATCATATACCTGTTAAAATTTATGAAGTCCAAAAGTAATGTATTAAAGAAAATAGTAAAGAGGTAGACCTAAATAAACATGATGGAGCAAATGTATTAGAACATCTAGAAGGGAATCTCATGCACATTCACTCTTCTTGAATTTTATCATAGACTACAAGGTATATATTTCTCAATTTATGACCATTTGTTCAGTTATCATTCAAGGTTGTAACATGACTGCTCGGTATAGCCAACCATTATGGATTCAGGTTTAGAAATATGTTTTTGTCCTCATTAAGTGCCATTGTGAAAAAATACTTTTTCAATAACTTTTGCATAAAAAGCAAAATATTTAATAATTTTGAAATCCATCTTTTTCATCATTTAAAACTGTGATTAAAAATAGATCATGTATAAACATTAAATGCTTACACAAGGGGACGAGGAGTGACATGATACCAGTGTTCCAATATCTCAGGGGTTGCCACAAAGAAGTGGGAGTCAAGCTATTCTCCAAAGCACCTGAAAGGCAGGACATGAAGTAATGGATGGAAACTAACCGAAGAGAGAAGCAACCTAGAACTAAGGAGAAATTTTCTGACAGTTAGAACAATTAATCAGTGGAACAGCTTGCCTCCAGAAGCTGTGAATGCTCCAACACTGGAAGTTTTTAAGAAGAAACTGGACAGCCATTTGTCTGAAATGGTATATGGTTTCCTGCCTGAGCAGGGGGTTGGACTAGATGACCTCCAAGATCCCTTCCAACATCATCGTTGTCGTCATCATCATCATCATCATCATTATTACATTTTAGATAATATATTTATCATGATTTTCTTTAAGTTAATAATGGATAATCATTTTATTTATTATCGCTGTGTTACCTGTTTTTGTCCTGTGTTAAACTGAACAGAAAATGTTTTGGTGTTATCAAGCTCCTCCTTCCTATGCCTTTGAATTTAGTTTGTTACTAATTTAAAATGTTTATTTAACAAAAAAAGTAGGGGAATGTTACAAATTGGATTTGAATCCTCCTTGTAATCATATTTATATTTGTTTTTACAAATATAATGCTGCTATATCTTTCTTCAGTTTTATAGTTTCCTTTACTGTATTTTAACTCCTTAAGAATGGGAATTTTTATTATTGTGCCAATCTGTCCCTGTTAGTAACTAATTGATGGTAGAGTTCACACCTTAGAAACTCAAGGATTTATGTTACCATGGCTCCCTCTTTCTTCCTGCTGTAAATGCAAAAATCAAAAGGGGCCTGGTAGCACCTTTTCAGACTAACACATTTCATTAAAAGGCATAGGCTTTCCTGAACTGTAGCTCACTTCATCAAATGCATGGATGAAAAGTCTTCTGATTTTTACTACTCAGATTAATAGAAATCTCCTTCTACAAAGCTGTAAATACAGGGTTAATCTACTTGAATAATAATTAAGGCCTTGGCTTATGTTACCTATCAAAGCTGCCATGTTGCATTTCTAGGAAGTTACCTGCAATGTTTTCCTACCATAAAACACCCTTGTCTCCTTCGGTGATCATCTTGTTGCCCTTTTGGACTGGAAAGCAATTCTTTCTGTAATTTGGGATCTGCTGGCCTGTGCACATACTCAAAACTGTACTTGTTCAAAATTCTATACAAGATCTATATCACGGGTGTCAAACTGCCAGCTTGTGGGCCAGATGTGTCACACCAAAACAGCGCCCCCCCATTGCCGGCAATGGGGAAAAAGTCACAATATGTCATGACACATCATGTGATGTCGTGAGTTTGACACTTGTGATCTATATAATCTTGCGGCTCTTGCTATTTGCTAGGTTGAAGGCAAAAACAGTGACTCATTCAACAAATTCTGAAGTAATAATTGTTTGGGTTCTCTTCAGTTTTTGGTTTTCTTGGTGAGTTACTTTTGTAGGTACAGTAGGAACAAAAAATGCCTCATTGTGCAGGATATTCCAGAATTGAGGAACCACTGAAAAGATCCATTGCAAAGCAAGTACACATATTTTAGGACAGAAATAGATAATTATGATAGAAATCTATACAGATAATCCTTAACTTATGACCACAATTGAGCCCAAATTTTATGTTGCTAAGTGAGAAATTGAGTTTTGCCTAATTTTACAACTTTTCTTGTCACATTTGTTAACTGAATCACTGCAGTTGTTAAATTAGTAGCAATGTTATTAAGTGAATCTGGTTTCCCCACTGACTTTGCTTGTCAGAAGGTTGCAAAAAGTGATCACATGACTCCAGGAATCTGCAACTATCATAAATGTGAATCAGTTGTCAAACATCCAAATGTAAATCACCTAACCATGGAGATGCTGCAACAGTCATAAGTGTGAAGAATGGTCATAAGTCATTTTTTCAGTGCTGTTATAACTTCAAATGGTCACTAAGTGAACTGTTGTAAGTTGAAGACTACCTGCATTTTGAATTGAAATTGGAAAGAAAGTATTACACAATATTAAGGACATAACATAATCATTATTTCTAGTCAGTGCTCTTATTACCATATTTTTTTTAATAAATGAACTTTCAGGATTTCAAGGACAGATCCATGTATCACAAACTAAAGTAATTTGGACAGGATCCTGTAGAATGTCAATAATCAAATAATATGAAATTTAAATTTTACAAGAATCGAATCTATGATTTTACTACTCACTTTAATTCATGCACTGATCCTCCTAACAAATTTGTTTGTCATCTTAAGCAACAGTTTACTAAAGCCCACTTTAAATATTCCCACTGTGCCTTAGGTAATGAAATCTGAAGTTGCAATAGGCCAAACTGGAGCAAATAAATGACATCCAGAAGCAAGATGCTTGCATTAATGAGTTGCATATACAGTATCCCATGTAATCATGAATTTGTTTAAGTATCTCTCATTAATCAGCCTGAAAAGTTCTACATTACCCTGAACTCTAGCAATGTAAGAGAGTAAAAGGAATTAAAATAAAAAAATCTGAAATTAATAAAATTGGTAAATGTAAAGAAATAAAAAAGTGACTTAATTCTTTGGTCCAGCAATTTAAGTAAATTAAGCGTAATATAAAATATTTCATTGGAGTTTCTTGAGCCATCAAACATTTCCCAGGTAATTTTTTTCAGTTTGTTTGACTGCACAGTGCTTTTATACTGTATAAGAACTATTAAAGTAATATATGCAGCCCTGAACCATTGTAAACATTACAGGATCTAGGACAGGGTACAATAATTGAAAGCGGTTAAAAAAATGCTGATTCTGAATTGAGATTCAAATTCAAATTCAAACGATGAATTAACTTTGCCTTCTTAGCTTTCTTCTGCCTGAATCCGAACAAATTCTTAAATGATACCACTACAATGAGTTTGTTAAAACATTGGTTAAGAATCCAATTCAACTTTCAAAACAGATGATGAAGTACATGATGGAAAAAAGTAAATTTCATTCTACAGCCCTGTCAAGCACAATTTAGCATGACTATATTGCAAACAATGACTCTAGATCTAAGTTCCAATTCCCAAGGGAAACAGTTTTAAGATCGCATTTAGCCCAAGCACCGGAAAACATTAATTGAATACTTTTTTTCATTGATGTACTATGTAGAATGATTCTACCTTTTCAACATATATGATAAGGCAAGAAATTTTGCACGTACACAGATTTATCAAGAAGCAAAAACATGCAAAACAAATGTTGCATTATTATGATGAGGGATCTCGGAGTCCTAGTGGACAATCATTTAAATATGAGCCAGCAGTGTGCTGCAGCTGCCAAAAAAGCCAACACAGTGCTAGGCTGCATTAACAGAAGGATAGAATCAAGATCACGTGAAGTATTAATACCACTTTACAATGCCTTGGTAAGACCACACTTGGAATACTGCATCCAGTTTTGGTCACCACAATGTAAAAAAGATTGAGACTCTAGAAAACAGAGAAGAGCAACAAAGATGATTAAGGGACTGGAGGCTAAAACATATAAGGAACGGTTGCTGGAATTGGGTATGTCTAGTTTAACGAAGAGAAGGATGAGGGGGGACATGATAGCAATTTTCCAATATCTCAGAGGCTGCCACAAAGAAGAGGGAGTCAAGCTATTTTCCAAAGCGCCTGAAGGCAGAACAAGAAGCAACGGGTGGAAATTAACCAAAGAGAGAAGCAACCTAGAACTAAGCAAAAACTTCCTGACAGTTAGAACAATTAACCAGTGAAACAACCTGCCTCCAGAAGCGGTGAATGCTCCAACACTGAAGTTTTTAAGAAGAAACTGGACAGCCATTTCTCCGAAATGGTATAGGGTTTCCTGCCTGAGCAGCGGTTGGACTAGATGACCTCCAAGATCCCTTCCAACTTTATTATTATTATTATTATCGATCATCGCACAGTCAGCCAGATGTTCAGACTGGATTTGGCATTTTGTCTACCTATCGAGTCCTTACCCAGGACCTGGGATAGGCAGATGTGGATGTTTGATGGTATTACAGATATCGTCGCAGGATGGAAGCAGTTCATAATAAGGCTGCCTTTTGCAATTGACTAATAGCGAATTTGTCAATGCCAATGGTGTTCAAGTGGTGCTCCAGTTGTTTTGGGATTGCACCCAAGGAGCCTATGACTATTGGTACTACCCTTGCTTGCTTTTGCCACAGTCTTTCTATTTCTATTTGTAGGTCTTTGTATTTTGTTATCTTCTCCAGTTCTTTCTCTTCTATTCTGCTATCTCCAGGCACTGCCACGTCCACTATCCAGACTTTTTTGTCTTTCTTATCGACAATTGTTAAGTCTGGGGTGTTATGTTGCAGGTGCTTGTCTGTTTAAATTCTGAAGCCCCAGAGCAGTTTAATTTTATCATTTTCTATGATTTTCTCTATTTTATTATCCCACCAGTTTTTGCTTACAGGCAAATGATATTTTTTGCAGATCTTCCAATGCACCATTGTTGCTACTTTGTCATGCCGCTGCTTGTAGTCAGTCTGTGCAATCTTCTTGCAACAGCTTACCAGGTGGTTCACTGTTTCTTCAGCTTCTTTGCATAGGCGGCACTTACTGTCTGTTGCTGTCTTCTCAATTTTGACTTTGTATGCATTTGTCCTTAAGGCTTGGTCTTGTGCAGCCAGAATTAGTCCCTCGGTCTCTTTCTTCAATTTTCCTGCTCTTAGCCATTGCCAGGTCTTGTTATCTTGCTTTCCCAGCTATTTTTTTAATGTACTGGCCATGTAGTGCTTTGTCTTCCCATGCCTCTATTCTGTTCTTCATTTGGTCTTTCTTGTAGGCCAGTTTGGTCTCTCCAGTAGTCAGTAAGCCTTCCTGATATACTAATTTCAGTGCATCTTCATCATTGTTCTTCAGATATTCTTCCAAAGCCATTTTTTCTTCTTCAACCATCTGATGTACTTGTAGCATTCCACGCCCACCTATTTGCCTTGGTAGATAAAGTCTATCAATGTCACTGCGTGGATGAAGGGCATGATTCATTGTCATTATTTTTCTGGTCTGCCTATCCATTGCTTTTAGTTCTGCTTGAGTCCAGTCCACTATTCCAGCTGTGTACCTAATGACTGGAATTGCCCAGGTGTTGATTGCCTTTATGGTATTTCCTCCATTAAGTTTGGACTTTAAGATCTTCTTCACTCTCTTGATGTATTCACCTCTAATCTTTTTCTTGACTTCAGTGTGCTTGATGTTGTCAGCTTGAAGGATACCCAAATATTTGTAGTAATCTTTCTCATCCAGATTCTTAATGTTATTTTCGTGGGGCATCTTGATTCTTTCAGTTTTCATTATTTTTCCTTGTTTGATAGTAAGTGTGGCACATTTGTCTAAGCCAAACTCCATTGCAATATCTTGGCTATATATACGGACAGTGTTGAGCAGCGATTCTATTTCAGATGATGTTTTTCCATACAGCTTCAGATCATCCATGTAAAGGAGATGGGATAGTCTGGTAGATGTTTTTGATGTTTGATAGCCATGTCCTGAGTTATTCGGTATTGTTGACAGAGGAAACAGTGCAATAACAAATAGTAATGGTGACAATGAATCTCCTTGAAATATTCCTCTTTTGATATTAACCTCTCCCGGTCTCTCACCATTGATCTGAAATTGTGTCTTCCATTGTGCCATCGATCTTTGCACAAATTTTCTGATGTTTCTACTGACTCCTGTTATTTCTAGGCACTTGGTTATCCAGTCATGTGGCAGAGAGTCAAATGCCTTTTTGTAGTCAATCCATGCCACATTCAGGTTGGTCTTCCTTCTCTTGCAGTTTTCCAAGATCATTTTGTCTATTAGGAGTTGATCTTTTGTTCCTCTGCTATTGGGGCGGTTTCCTTTCTGCTCAGGTGGAAAGAGATTGTTTTCAACTAGATGCTGTTGTACTGCATCAGCTACCACACCAGTTAGTAATTTGAAAGTTGTTGGTAAGCAGGTAATTGGCCTGTAGTTACCTGGTGTTGCCCCTTTTGCTGGATTTTTCATTATTAGGTAGGTTTTCCCAGTTGTTAGCCACTTTTCAATTTCTCCTCCTTGTAGTATATTGTTGAACTGTTTGGCAATGAGTGGGTGTATAACAGTTAGATGTTTCAACCAAAACCCATGCAGTTCATCTTCACCTGGTGCTGACCAATTTTTGATTTTCTTTGCTCTTTTTTCTACCATTTTTGTTGTTATTACTAGTTCTTTCATTTCAACTTCTGTTTTATTTGCATCCACCTCTTTTAACCAAGCCGCATCCTTGTTGTATTTCTTTGGGCTATCCCATATCTGCTTCCAGAACAGCACTGTTTCTTCGTTGTCAGGTACTGACTGATTCATTGCAGTTTCTCCATTGATGGATTGGTAAAAATGTTTCTGATTGGATTGAAATTGGAAGTTCTGCCTATAGTTTGCAATTCGAGCTTCATATCTACATTATTATTATTATTATTATTATTATTATTATTGTTGTTGTTGTTGTTGTTATTGTTATTACTATTATTATTATATAAGCTTTGTAAGAAATAGTTTGCTATATTTCATAATTGAATGCAGTTATTTAAGTTGTATATTAAAAAATAAAGTCAAGGATAGACTATATTAACAATGTTAAAATTAATTATAATGTAGAAAAGAAGTCATGACCTGCTGATTAAAGTGTAGAATATGAAAACAACTGAACAACATACTTTTTAATGACAAAATAACACACGTTCCTATTTAATCTCTGAAAATGATTGATGAAAATTCCAAGGTTGACACAATCTTAATTTTTATTCCTGTTTCAGATTTGAAACAAAGTAATTTAATCAGAACTAATTCAGTATACATAAAATCATTCCTTCATTCATTTCTGCTGGTTTCTCTTTCACTCACACCCTTCCAATATAATGCACTAACTTTTTTTACTATAACTATGTAAACATAGACCTTTCAAATTCATATCCTCAAAATAAATACATGCATACTTTCAGTACATCTCAATAATCAAGAATGTCATGTTTTCTTTTCCAGCCTAATAAACTTAATTTCATTTCAATTGCATTTTCTGTTTCTATTATTTTAATATGACTATATCATATTTGCTTAGAATTAATTCTCATTGTGTTCAATGGGGCTTACTCCCTAGAAGGCGCATTTAGAATTGCAACTTCCACTGAAAAAAAAGCTACATATTTATATCCAATTACAATACAAATAAAGAAAATGTACTGTCAACATATCCCCACACAAAAATAGTAATTAAAAAGAAACTACCCTTCATAGTTTCTATGAAAAAGCACCAACAATAATATTATTCAAATCAAGCTAATTTTTTCTTATTCTTTCTTCAGAGACTCACCTGATCTACCTGATCTTCATTCAGAGACTTTTCTTACTTCCTATCTCTTATAATAGTATTCCAATTTGTGTTAATCTACAAGGGCAAACTGTTAAATTAAGTGCTAGCATATAAGCAATAAAAACTTTTTACACTGATTCAGTTTACTATCTTGCACTGAAAAAGAAGGTCTTTTCAAACTTCACAATCTTTGGCCTTAAGCTTAAAGCCTCACATCTTTCCAGTCAATAATGAATTACAATGCCACCCTAGAAATATTCTCAGACCTTGCCTGTTTTTTCCAGTTTGAATGTCCGAATGGCTGATTCATGCTTCCATTATATCACAATTATATTTTTGTTTGGTATCCCTGTGTCTCTTACCAGTCATCTGCAGATGGTCTAAAAGCCACAGAACAAACTGTACCTCACATTAGTTCCATTTTATGGAATACATTCCACTTACCACAAGGCACAGACACTTTCACACAAGTTTTAAAGATCCTTCTTTTGCCACTTATTTATTCTGAATGCCGAAAAACGAGGTCTCAGTTTGTTGCTTCCTCTGAGTCTAAATACATAAATACAAAGGAAAAATTGGGTTTACCTTACAGCTATTAATTCTGTTCTCAGAAGAATTTGCACACTTACTAGTCCGAGCTGCCAGATAACCAAGGTATTATAACTTCACATTGAACACTATGGTGAATTTTATTCAGCCCATTGTGGTACAATTATATTACAAATGAAGCTGTATGGACATTAAAAAATTAAGAAAAGTTAACAGAAAACTAATTTCTAAAAGATAAATGGTAAAAATGAATTATATAATTTATATTTTAGGCAATTTTACAATGAGATTTTATTTCGATGTGGGGAAAGGTTTGGGTGTAATAACAGAATGTTAAGTAGTAAAAATGTATTTTCCCTGGAGAGATCACTTATTTGGGATTTGTACAGAAACTGACATGTTGACTTAACCGTTGTTCTACCTCAGGGGTCCTCAGACTTGGCCCTTTTATGACTTGTGGACTTTAACTGCCAGAATTCTTCAGCCAGCATTCCTGGCTGAGGAATTCTGGGAGCTGGTCCATAAATCATAAAGGGACCAAGTTTGAAGACCCCTGTTCTATCTGGATATTCAAGGCCAGGGGTAGGCAACCTTGGCTCTTTTATGACTCGTGGACTTCAATTTCCAGAATTCTTGAGCCAGCCATGCTGGCTCAGGAATTCTGGGAGTTGAAGTCTACGAGTCATAAAAGAGCCAAGGTTGCCTACCCCTGTTCAAGGCTGTTCAGAAATTCTCATTGGTTTTGTTGCTTTTAATGTTCCAATGTCCTCCTTTTATTTGAGACGATTATCAGAGTAGGACATATTGGAAGCCCACTAGATAGGTAGTTACCTATATCTGGGATAGCTGTGGTGTATGGACAACATAATTCACTGTGCAATTATTATCTTAGGATCCAGATGTTGTCTTATTTCTCACATAGGTAAGCAAGTCCTAGGATTCTTATCAGAGACTTTACCTTGAGCAATTCACCTCCAAAAGGCTATCAGCTGTAATTCATTACTCAAACTCAATCATCAGTGCTAGTAAGGACTGCAGTTTGCTTTCAGTTTATATGCTGGTGGCTTGCCCTGTCAGTGTTGGTGGGGGTGATCTTAGAGATTCTTTGGTTGGGTTGTTCACTGTTTGCTCTTTGGTAATTTCTTGATTGGAGTATTGTTTACTTGTTGTTGATTTGATGTTAACTTGGAGTTAATCTATGCGGATCTGGGTGCTGATTGCTGGTGGAAAGGTGCTTGGGTCTTTTTGTTCCCTTTTGGGCTGGGTGATAGTTTCTTTTAAGATAAGATAAGCTTTATTGTCATTTTTTTACTGTGGGTACAACGGCACACATCAAAAATGAAATTTAGTTGCCTGCTCTCAAAGTGAAACACATACATGACACACCCTAAAAACATACTATATACAACATATGTATAGACCACACCCCTACATATACATAACAAATAAATATTAAATACTGTCCATCTTGAATATATAACGTAAGGAGGAAGCTTGAGAGTTCACAAGGTTAATGCCATACGGAATGAAACTATGAATCTGGATGTTCTGCTGTGGATACCATGGAGCCTTCTCCCAGAAGGTAACAAGGAAAACAGGTCGTGAAGAGGATGTATAGTGTCCCAGATAATCTTTTGCATAATGTGTAGATGTTGTTAATGTCTATGTATCTATTGATGGCTGATTTGTCAGAGTACCAGGCTTTTAGAAATTCTCTGATGTTTTTGCACTTGGCTTGGTCTTTCCCAATTGAAACTATGGTTAAATCTGTCTATATGTTGTGAAATTAAAGAATTTTCATTATGTCTTCTGACTGCTAGTTGATGTTCATGGATGCATTCTGCCAGTCTTCTATTTGTCCTACCCAATGGTTGTTGCAGTTGTTGTTGCATAACATCCTTAGATGTAGAGGACTCCTATTTTTTCTTCTGGGGTTGTTGGATCTGCTTAGGATGTATTGAAGGATTTTAATTGGCTTGTGTGCTATGCTGATTCCATGTGGTTGTAGGAGTCTGTAATCTATCTTATGTAAAAATACTGTATTAAGGATCAAACAGATAGATTACATCTTTACTGAAGAGGGATCCCATGGTCCAAGAATGATGAAAATTATTCCTAGTGGCATAATTCAGATGATGACAGACAATTGGTTCAGCTTACCTAATCAGTGCCTCTTAATATTTTACACTCAGTATTTACTCTTGTTAAATGGGAATCCCAACTTTTGTTTTAACAAAATCATTAGAGGTTTTTGGAACCTTAAATGGGAAAATCTTTTTCAAAGTTTCTGATAAGTATTGGTGGCCTAATATGTTATTTACCACAGTGGATGACACTGTGATTTATTGATTCTTGTGATATTAAAGTAGCCTGGGTTATTGACAGTAGATTGGCAGTGATTTTGTACCCTCTTGCTCTGTTCTGAGTACTGGAGAAGCTATGAATGTTGTGAAGGGAACGGAATTTCAGGAATCAAAAATTCACAAATTTATCTCCATTATACATATTTTTCATCTGCCACTGAAGTTTATGCTTCTTAAATAATAACTGTGCATGAATTAACTGATACTTCATAGGCTGCCTTAAAAATTGGGTCTGTCTTTCTAGACTTGGATATCTAGAAAGAATTTCAGTATTAGTCTCCAACCTATATGTTTTACCTGTACATATATAGGTAACAGCCTACATAGATGTAGTCTTTGCTCAACAACTGGTAAGATAATGACTGTTTGAAGTTACAACAAACTTCAAAAAAGCTACTTATGACCAATAGCTTACTGCCACACCCACAATGGTCATGTGGTCAAGTTTCAGACATTTGGCAATCAGCTTGCATTTACAATTGGTTGCAGTGTCCTGTAGTCACATGACAACAATTTACATATATTTTTTGCTATGTTATAGCAAAAAACATCCATTGTATATGCTGGATTTGATTAATAATCATATTTTTCACTTAACAACTAGATGATTTGCTTAACAACCATTGGATCACTTAACAACCACATGATTTACTTAACAACCACAATGACTTATTGACCATTGTAAAAATCGTAGTAAAATCGAGTCATGCGGTGAGCTACTTAACAAATGCAATAACTAAAATTCCTGGCTGAACTGTGGTTGTAAATTGAGAGCTAATTGTATATGCATAACATGTACATAGACTCTTATAAGTACAGCAGAATAATTATTTGAGACATATCATCCCCTTGGTCTATTTTGTAACATTCATAAATGTTTACATTTATAAAAGAGGTACATGGTGGAGAATCTGTACTAAACTAGCACTCAAAATTCATAGAGCAAACTTGTTTAGTATCTGTAGATATATGAATCAATTTTTTAAAAGAAATATCAGCTTAATACAGTTGCTTACAAAAATTTGCATGAAAATTTCTGATAAAAACAGAAATTAATAATATTCAAGGAAGAATTTAAATTGGGTCAACTTACAAATGATACTTCAGCACTGTAGCACTGAATAGATAAAAGATATAAGTATGTTATTAGAAATCGCTACATAGGATGACCACAACTCAGCCTTGCATCTTAAGCCTCGAATAAGTGACTCATATACATCTTTTTGACACGTAAAGACATAAAATAAGCATTTGTGGGGAAAGTCCTGTTTTTAGCCCCTTTTTCAATAATTATTTCCAGATAGATTTAATTTTTTTTCCAGCCAGAACTATCCAGGGATTTATTTATTTATTTTTAAAAAAGACTTGTCCATTTGATTCCTGGAGTCTGCCTGGACAAGTCTCTGAAGATTTTTTTGACAAGTTGTTGGAAATTCAGGAGTGGTTTGCCATTGCCTCTTCTCTAGGGCTGAGAGAAAGTGTCTGTCTTTATGCTTAACTGGTGTTGTGCTTAAGGCCAGATAGAAATCAAGGTCTCCATGTTTCTAGCCTGATGGCTTAACAACTATACCAAAATGGTTCTCTTCCATTAGACCTGCATAAGAGAAAAACAAAACAAGTGTCTCCCACAGAATGTATCTTGATAACACCATATTCCAGGAAGAAGAGAATCAATAATCAAAACAAAATTTAAATTGCAAAATGTCATTTACACAGTACAAAGTAGCCCTCTGTACCTCTTGTGATGATTAAATTCAACATCTTTTATCCAGGTATATTAGAATTAGTGTTATTTTGGTTATTTTCAGAACAGAACTGCTAGTGATTTATACTTTTTAAAAATCTATATTGCACATTACTGGAACTGCTTCTTTAATTTTATCAGACATTTCAGAAATTTGAAATACACACAAACACATATCCAAATGAAATTAATACATTAAGGAATTGCTGGCTTAAATCTACAAATAATTCTTAAAAGATTCCCAGGAATATAATGTTTTATATTTGTTCAGGAGATTTGTCCATTAAAGTATATCCATAACTAGTGAAACATAGAGTGTGTATTCAGTCAGTAGAACAGACTCTGTCCTCAGGTAACCTCAAACAGCTGCCTTCAGCAAAAAGCGCTGTCTCTTCTTAGTCTCTGAAGCACTTAGTTCTCTCACATTCCTCCCTTTAGGAATGACAGTAATGCAAAACAGACCCTTCCTGTTGGTTGAGGAAGTGTCAATGCAGCACAACATCTAACAGCAGTGCTGAACTTTTGTATGTTATAGATATGTGTTAAAGATGTATCTAAACCTTCCATTTGCTAAAAGAGAGGAAGCCCTCAAACACCTGGCTTCTGTTAAATATGCCTTGGGATTTGATTATGTTTTCATTTCAAATATATTGCTAAAAAGATTTAACAAATGTGTCAGAAGCATCACAATTAAAATAAGGCATACTATAGGATATAAAATTTAAAATATAAAATCCAAGATTTAAATATGTACAAGTTGGAGATCTTGCCCAGAAACTAGCAACATTAGTTGTATTCTGTTGCATTGCCATGAGGTCTTAAAGTGTATACTCATCAGGGTACAAAGGGCAGGTATACGGTATGTGTTGTTTGCATATCATCTCAAGCAGAAACGCCAGAAGCCCCATTTGTTCAGAGTGTCTATGGATCTTGTTGTACCCATGCACAGTCTATTCAGTGATTCTATATTTCCCAGCTTTTGTCAGACCCAGGTGCCAGCTCCTCTGTTGGTTCCATCCAAGGTTGGTTGTTTGTAGCTTTTGGTAGGGCCATAAATATATTTACTTTCCTTTAAAGCACCTTGTGGTTACATCTGGATGAAAATGAATGTTTTAGAAGAGTGATTTCTTTTCTTTCTTTTTTCAAATTCATTAGCATGTTCCACAGAATTCTAGTGAGATGAAAGATTCTCAAGCTTCTCAAGAGAGGAAGAATTCTACAGCAAAGCATCTTTCAAATTATTCACATAACTGCACTAAACATATCCATTTTCTTCTTTCCGAGATTCTATTTCCATGATCAATCCTGTTGCAATTCTCTAAATCGGTTGTAGTTTGTCTGAATATTTTGACAGATGGATTTCCCAGACTATGACATGGTATTTAAGGTGAGACTGACTAATGGGCAACAGAGCGGAAATTTTATTTTACCAAGAATTTGTATTTATTCCATTTAAAATTGCATTTGCTTTTTAGTAGCGATATTTTATTGTTGACATATTTAGTTTATAAGCTCCTGTAGTTCCAGGATGTTTTACACGTGTCTTAATATCAAGCTAAATATTCTCCAAACTACATATTTATATTTGATTTTATTTTTCTTCAGTGAAGAACTTCTCATTTACTTTTATTATCATTATGGAGCTACAATAAAAGACTATTGATTTGTTTTTTTCACTTTGATAAGTGTATATTCAGGATACTAAGAAAAAGTACTTTTTTATACAATACATAAACTATGGGATCAACTGCCATCAGATTTGTTGACAGATAGGCAGACAGATAAAATTTTACAAATTCATTGAGCATAAGGTTCTCAGTAGATAACTGATGGTCTGAATTAAAGGCAGCATGACTTAAACAGCAATAATTAGGAAGTAAACATGAAAAGGATTATTGTCAATGTGTTCTTGTATCCATTTGCAATACAAACTCATTATAACAAAAATATAAAGATTACATTAAAAGTAAAATAGATTAAGCAGGGTTTCCTGAATCTGATCATCTCCAGATGGGATGAGCTTGGAAGTTATCTATTTGAGGATATCACCATCATCTGATACTATCAAGATAGGTGATGGTTTTTGAAATTCAAAATTGTTTGGTTTGGTGTGGTTTGGTTTGCTTTCATCCTAAAAAGGATCTTCCTTTCAGCCTTCAACATTCTGATTTCCTCATGTATCATGACTTCTTGTTCTGCAATTATATACCGCAGACGTAATCCTTTGACAAATGTAAGGACTGGAAGAAAGATTCTGGTCAAATTTACAACATTATTAAATGCATTTGCATATGCCAGAAAGGATATTGAAATTTACGGAGTGACAACCTCTACTTAATGACATGTTCTTCTTATTAGATAACTCCAGGGGCATTTTCTAACTGGCCCAGACAGAAAAACTTGATCATCATCATTCAAGACCCCAGAAAGAATCAGCAGCTTTTTCTGAGTAGCAAAGTTCAGTTTCTCATAATTCATGCTACCACTTAACTAAAAATCTGGGATGCTTTTTCATATACAAGAATATAATTTCCCATGATTCTCAGAAACTAAGGAATACTCAGTGACTTCACAGACATGGCACACTCATGTTAGCAAGGTGCTGAGGACTATGTGTAATAAATTCAGATTCCATATTGATACTCCAATTAATTACCACTACATTCATAAAGTTCATAAAAACAAATTAATTATAGAACTGAGCCAATAGGCTCTGCTCAATCCTTTGATATTCATAATTACTGCAATTTAAATTTTATAATTTTCCTAAGATACCAGGCAACTCATTTTTGTTCAGTGAATTCAATTCTTGATTTAGATGATTTAGAATACATATATCTTGCAGAAGAGGAAGCTTTTGCAAGATTACTAAAGGAATGGGATCAAAACCAACTTCAGCATTCTTGTCTTATAATACAACAGAGATTCACAATTGCGCTCTAAGGCCAATTTTTACAATTTAATTAAAATTTAACTATGATATAATTATGTTAACTGGAAGAAAAGTTTATTATTATTATTATGTTTGCTTTTTAATCAATTATGAAACTACTTTTCCCTCTGTACCTCACTGTGCAAACTTTCTTCTCTTCGTATAGTTCCCTGTGTCTCTTTGGATTTCAATTTGATATAATTCTTTGATCTCTAACTTTTAGTGTTGTAGCTCATCTAGATATTTTCTTTTCCTTTCTCTTATTGCATAACCAACAGTTTACACTTCACTTCTCAGTTACTCAATCTTTTCTATTTCAGTTCATCTTTGCTTAGCTGAACTTTTATTTTTAACATAGCCCCTTTTCTCTTTCCTCATTTTTGACTCCCTCTTCCAGAAACGATTACAACACATATAGTTACTATTTTTCCAGGTAGTTTATAAACTGAGAATATTACAGATAACAGGTAATAGATTTTTGATCTATTTCAGCTAAAAAGGTTGGACACTATTTCCTGAAATTTCTGTAAATAACATATAACATAGTAGAAATTGTTGCACTTTAGATTAGCAAATACAATATACTGATGATATTAATACCACTGTAAAATAAAGCTGAAGAGAATTATTTTTAGAAAGGATAGAAAGTGTAAGAGATGTCCAGGTTGAGCCCAAGTAAAGGGTTAAAAACTTTGCATAGAACCTTAAAAGATTTCTGGTAACCTAAGATGGCAGCAGACATCAATGAATACATGGCCTCTTGCTACACATGCAGGAAGGCCATACTCACCCATCAGAAGACTGTAAGGCTTTTGCAGCCACAAACAACACTCTCCCCTCTGCACACATCCATGGCATATGGTCTTTCTGGATTTCATCACTGATTTAACGTCATTCTAGGCTTCACTATCATTCTTGATGATATATCTTTTCACCAAGATGACTTATTTCATACCCTGCAAGGGATTGCCCAATGCAAAGACACTGCCCAGCTTTTTCTAGACCAGATCTTTTATTACCATAGCATGTTCTCAGCACTCATTTCAGACAGAGGCATACAGTTCCAGTCTATGTTTTTCCAGCTCCTAATTGTCAAGCTCGTCACCCTGCTGCAAATGGAATAGCTGAAAAAACAAACCAGCTCCTCCAACAGTATTTGAGGTGGTACTGTATCTACAGTCAGGACAACTGGCCATCATTATTGCCACTTGCAGAATTTTCTTACAATTCACTGTATTCATCGACTTCACTGACACCATTTCAAGCCAAGTATGGCAAACACTCTAAAATGTTGCTAGACTACCCTGTATTGGACTCAACTGTGTTAGGGGCAGTTGACTTCTTACAGGAGCAACTTGCTACCCAAGACCTTTTGAAATAGCAGCTCAAGCAAGCAAAACAGGCTTACAAGAAAGTGGCAGATGCCTATTTGCGGGAGGGCCACCCAAAGCAGTAAGAGACAAGGTTTGGCTGTTTACCAAGTTATTAACAACTTTAAAGCCTTCCTAGACACTAAATTTGTGGGACCATTCAAAGTTCTCCAACAAATCAACCCTGTAATCTTCCACCTTCAATTACTTCCATCAATGAAAGTGCATCCAGTATACTCTCCAGAAATGCTCTCCAAAGATGTACTATCCAAGTGTAATACGATCCCAGTACCCTCCTCCACCAACAGTCATAGTGGCAGGAGAACCAAAATACAAGGTGAAAAAAATCCTAGACTCTATGAAAAGAGGCAAAGGTGGGACACTTGTTTACAATGACCTACCACATCTGGCCTTCAATTCCTGGGAAAGGGAAGGAAGGGAACCTCTAATGATGTTTTTCTGTTACAGCACCACCTGGCTCATCAGCTTTTTCAGATAAGGGGAAGGGGATTCTTTTGAGACTGCTTCCCTTCACCCTTGCCAAGAGAACTTGGATTTCAAAGACACAATACAGAAGAGGGAAAGCAATGTAGAACCACCCATGGAAGATGAGGGTTTCAGGGTGGAGGGTGGGCAATGTAAGATATGATCAGGCTGAGACAAAGGAGTGGTCAAACACATCATCAGTCCCAAATCACATCCGGCCCACAAGAAATCTAAGTCCAGCCCATCTTGAATTCCACTGAGTCTTATTTACCATTGACCATTATTAATTCAGATTCTTGTAGAGAGCATAAGCATAAGCTTCAATAAACCTTCATAATCAATGCCTGGATTTCCTAATTTTTCCCTCACTTGACAGAAAGGTATCAACTGATTGTTGTTCACCTTAAAATGATTATAGAATATATTAGTATGGAATGATGTGAATGTCAGTAAAAATTATTTCCATTAAAATGAAAAGGTTATAATCACTTAGAAGGAAGACTGAAATATCTAATATGGAAAAAATAAGTATTAACAAATCTAAGAAAGGATATATGTATTTCTCTATTTCAGAGAGAAGACATGTTTGTTTTTCACTCTTGGCAACTTTCAAAGTGTGAACTTCCAGAAATTTCCAGCCAGCATAGTATTGCTGGAAATTCTGGGAGAAGTCCACATCTTTGGAAATTGCTAAAATGAAAACACTGACTGACCTGCAACACACATGGAATTCTGTAATTCAATACAGTATTTTCTTCCTTATTAAAAAGTATAATATATTTCTGGTAATTCTAATATGTAATATTTTGTTCAATTTGAAATAATTTATTGAAAGTTTTGACGGTTCTTGTTGCTCTGAGCTTGGTTGTTTTTTTGCAAACATTTTATTACCCAAGATAGGTAACATCATCAGTGCTACTAAGTGAGGTTTGCTCTCAGTTTATCATGCTCTGTCACTGTTGGTGGGAGTGGTCTTGGAGGTCTTTAGTTTGCTTCTTTACTGTTAGATTGTTTGGAAGTTCCTTGATTGGAATATTTATTGTTGGTCTGGTGTTAATCTTGGTTATTGATCTCTGTTCATCTGGGTGTCATCTCTGGATGAGAAGGTGTTTTAGTTTTTTTTATTCCTTTTTGACTTATCGATTGTCTTCGATCTGTCCATATCTTGTGAAATTAGTTTTCATCATGTCTTCTGACTGCTACTTGGTGTTCATGGATGCTTTCTGCCAGTATTCTGCCTGTATGTTGTATGTAGTGACTTTCACAGTCTTTTCAATGCACATTATTGATGACTCCTGTTTTTTCTTCTGGAGTTGCTGGATCTCTTGGTTTACTTAGGATGTTCGGAGGACTTTAATTGATTTGTGTGCTATGTTGATCCTAAATCCTAACCCAAGACTATCCCCCCCCCCAACACTGACAGGGCAAGCCACTAGAATATAAATTGAGAGCAAATCCCACTCCTTACTAGCATTGATTATGTTACCTAGTTTGAATAATGAAACATCTGCAAAAAACAAACAAACAAACAAAGCTCAGAGAGCTCATTCTAACCCTTTACTACAAATATTTTTCTTTATCAATCAATATTAATAGTTAACACAAAATGAGATGAATCCTACCAAAACCAAAAAATTCACTGTTAAATAAGCATGCATCTAATTGGACTGTTGACACAGAAATAAAAAACAGTTTTGATAAAATGATGAAACAAAAATGGGATACAGCTGTTGGTCTTCTGTGTGTATTTATTATATGATACTTTGCCCCAAAAATACTCGTTTCCAGTTAGAATCCACAAATCATTCCCAATAAATAGTGGGTATGTTGGAGAAGTCCTATGATATGGTGCTCCTATTTTGGAAGACAGTTAATAAATCAATATCCATTAGTGCTGGCACCAGCATTTTATTGGGATTATTCATCTATTTATTCAATTGTTTTCCCTTTGGGAAAACTGCAATCACGCAGTATGCAAACTATCTACTATATCCCTCTTATTAGTTTTAGACTGTGCATTGTTCCAATAGACATAGTAGTAATAGTATTTAAATTAAATACAGTTCTAAGTGAAAGAATATGCTATCTAGGGCTGAAATATAGAAGACTAAATGTACTACTAATGCACAGAACATATTTTATAACTTTCTTTATTAGGATAGATATGGTCCAGTAATATGTAGTAATAAACACATTTTTTAAAATTTTGAGACAATAATGAACTGCATTCATTCTTTTAAATTCTGTCTTAAGATCTTCAGGATTTATAATTCTATCACTGAATATTGTAGTTTCTAGCATAATGGAGTACCAATGTATTTTCTTTTTTTTATCCTATATCAAGATAACAAAAATTATGAGATTCGTACTATTCATTTAAACAGGATTCTTAATAATACTCTTGATTCTACAACTAAACTGAGAACACAAAATGTGTATTCACCTGCAATAGACATAAATATACTGCATATGATACTTGAAAAATCACTGTTAATAAAAATATAGGGCTACCCTTCAAAAGTAGACAGATAATTTTCTGCTACCTAAAAGATAAAAACAAACAACCAGACAACTGTTAGCCTACACATTTCAATTTTAAGTTTATTCAGTTAAATTCAACTGTAAAGTAAAATATAATTATTCCATGTATTAGCCAACAAATTATTAATAATTATGCTGTACCCTTAATTAATCAGTTTTTAAAATTGTATAGCAGTGAAGGCTGTCTCATACACAAGTCATTTTGTTAAATGTGACATTCAAATCCATCTTTGCAATACGCTCTGCTCTGGAGATGGGCCATGGAATAAAATGCTATAAAAAACAAAATAAACCAAAACCCTGCTGTGGAAACAGGACAAAGCTAGTTTTCACATCTCCTGCACAGACAGAAACAAGACAGAAGTAAAAGGCACCAAATGGAGCTCAAAGCTTTAGTATGATAGCCAGCCTCCACATTCTGGCAGAATCTGCAACCAAGATATCAGTCCCTCCAAGTCAAATCATTGCACATATTCTGAATGCCCAAAATTCTCTTGCTTTCAGGAGTTTATTCCATTTTAAACACATTTTTTAAAAAGGGAAATATTAAAGGTGGATATACTGAAGTCTTTATTTTAGAATAATTAATTTTGCAGCTGTTACATTTATTCTCTAAGCAAAATAAAACATACTTTTTAAATTAATTAAGCAATTTTTCTTTGTTAGATGCTTCTGGCATGGAGATTCCCACCCAATTGGAATATTGGATACACTACAGATATTCATACAAATATTTCTGCACAAAATACAATTAGCCACATAGAAGCAAAAATGTTGAGATGGACATTGTTGCGTCCTTGGCGGGAAAACAGACACGAGAAGCGGCTGGAGTTCTCAGGTTCTTTTATTCAGCGTTCAGCTTACAGGAAGATGGCTTCAGCTCAGCCCAAACGCCTCACAGCCTCTTATATAGGCAACTCCCGGGTAACTGGGTTACTTTTCCCGCGCCAGCACCCGCGCATGCGCACGGCGCTGGCGACAGCCTGTCTGGTCCCGGGCAGCTTTGCACCTGCCCGGGACTGCCTGCAAACGCCCGAGCCGATTGCAAGGCTCGGGACATAACACCCCTTTCCCCCGGGCTAAAACTACTATCAACATACAACATTTATTTTACACGACAATTTGCTCCCCAGTGTTCCCACTGTTTACTGGCTTCTGTCTTGCCAACAATGTTATGTAATCTTCTAGGTACTTAGGAGATTTCTTTGCTCTCTGTGACATTCTTAGCTCTGGGTTACTGGCATAAGTCCCCTGACTGGAGGGAGGCATGAGCCTGTTCTCTCTACTGTGCCCTGGTGTCTTCCAAGGACTGTGCCCCGAGGCCTGGCCTGCTTGCTTGCCCACCGGGCTCGTCAGGCCAGGGCTTCTGTTGCTTTGTGACCTGGTTGTCCTACCTAGCTGTAGACCCTCAGGCCCCTTGAAGTGATAGCCACTGCTGGGCGTCTCTGTAGAACCCCCTAGGTCAGTCCAAGAACTGTCAGGAGGCTGTCTATTCCCTGAACCCCATTCTGTGTTTGGGCTCGTGTGGGTTTCTGTACTCTCCCAAAACTCAGGTGTCCCCTGATTTGTGCTAGGGGTGTTGTAGTCGGGACTTGGTTCCTCGACTAGCTCTGTGTATGTTTGACCCCCTGTAGGATTTGGGGTAAGGTCAGGCCAACCTTGGGCATTGTGGGCCAGCTCTCTTGCGGGGAATGATTTGTTGGGATGCCCCCGGGTATCCTCCGTTGCTGGAGTGCTGTGTGCTGTGTGTGGAAAGTGAGTAGGCCCCCGGGGTAACTCCCTGGCTGGAGTAGGCGTGAGTGCCTGTTGTGTGGGTAAGCTCCAAGACTTCCTTTTCGGAGCAATTGCAGAATCTTGGGACGAGCCGTATGTGGCTCCCTCAGTGGCGATGGGCAGTAGCTCTTGCCCTTCCCTTTGCTCCAAAGGGTCCCCCTCCCCCCCTGGAAAAGACCCAGGAGTCTCATCAGAAAAGTCCCGCCTAGAGCAGAGTTGGTTGATGTGCCGACGCAGGACACGACCGTTGTCCAGGGCTACCTCGTAGGAGAGATGACCTGTGACCCTGGAAACAGAAGCGGGGACCCATGTATGACCAGGCCCGTAATTGCGAGCCCAAACCGGGGCACCCACAAGTAGTTGTCTAGGTGCCCTAGGATGTGAGTTAGATGAAGGCAGTCTGTCCGGATGCAACCGGTCAAGTCTAGTAGTAAGTTGGCGCCCCCAACGAAGTTCAGCTGGACTTCTCCCTGTAGAAGTGGACGGTGTGGTGCGATAAGAAAGGAGAAAGTCAGCCAACCTGTGATGCCAGTCCCCGTAGGTGCGTCTCTTCAAGGCGTCCTTTGCGATGCGCACCATGCGTTCAGCCATACCGTTGGTGGATGGGTGAAAAGGCGCAGATGTGGCATGACGAATCAGGTTTGCCTGTAAGAAAGCTTGGAATTCGGAGGAGGTGAATTGAGGGCCGTTGTCAGACACAACGACATCTGGCAGCCCGTGTGCAGCAAAAATCCCCCTCAGTACCTGAATAGTCTTTGCAGTGGTGGTGGACGAGACAGGCACAACCTCAAGCCATTTTGACTGGCTGTCAACAAGGACCAAGAAGAACTGGCCCTGAAAGGGCCCAGCGTAGTCAATGTGCACCCTAGACCATGGGGACTGTGTTTCCTCCCATTTATGCACAGGAGCTTGGGGCATCTCTGGGCGAGATCGTTGGCACATGTGGCATGCGTGAACCTTAGCCTCAATATCTTTATCTAAAGCAGGCCACCACAAGTGGCTGCGTGCAAGAGCCTTCATACGAACAATGCCAGGATGACCCTCGTGGAGGGATTCTAAGACCCTAGTCCTCATTGAGGTGGGAATGACAACTCTGTTTCACCAAAGCAAACAACCCTGAGAAAGGGACAATTCGTTCCTTTTGGACCAGAAACTCTGAAACTCAGGACTAGGGCAGTGCTCAGGCCACCCGGACAGGACCCAGGAGCGGACACGTGAAAGTGTGTGATCTGTACCTGTTTCAGCTGTAACATCCCTGGCACTAAGAGGAAGCTCGGGTAAGGCTTGGATTGATAGAATGTTGACAGCTGGCGCGGGGTCAGCTTCTACTACTGGCAGAGGCAACCTACTGAGGCCATCAGCATGGCCCATTTCTTTCCCAGGCTTGTGGAGTAATGAAAAATCATATGCAGACAAAAAATAGACCACCTAAGCATTCTAGGGGAAATGATGTGGGGAGTCTGCTTACGTGTGGTAAACAGTCCCAGCAGAGGCTTATGGTCAGTGAAGACCGTGAAATGCCTGCCATATAGAAAATCGGGGAATTTTTTAATTCCAGCAACACCCGCCAGAGCCTCCCTGTCTATCTGAGCGTAGTTGCGCTCGGCAGAAGACAATGTTCTGGAGTAGTATGCAATAGGAACCTGAGGTCCATCAGACCTGAGGTGACTCAGGACAGCTCCAACCCCGTAGGGGGATGCATCACAAGCGATGCACACAGGAAGAGACTCGTTGAAATGTGCAAGAACACTGGTAGAAGTGAGCAAGGCCTTGACTTCTTTAAAGCAAGCCTCATGTGCTTGTGACCACAGCCACACAGCTTGTTTGTCTAGTAGCCTGTGAAGAGGCTCAGCTACACTAGCTTTATGTGGAAGAAAAGAATTGTAGAAATTCAGGAGGCCTAGGAAGGCCTGAAGTTCGGCCTTAGACTTGGGCCTGGGTGCTTCTAAAATAGCAGTTAGTTTGGATTCAGCAGGATGAATCCCAGCAGCATCAATTTTGAATCCCAGAAATTCAGTAGAAGGCACCCCAATCTTGCATGTGTCTTTTCTGAGCTTAAGGCCTGATTTCCTGAATCTTAACAGGACAGCCCTAAGCCTTTCAGATAGAATGTGTGTGGAGTCTCCTGCAATCAAGACATCGTCAAAGTAGGGGCAGACCCCTGGTATACCTCGTAGTGTGTTTTCCATTACGCTTTGGAAAATCCCAGGAGCGACATTCACTCAAAACTGCAGCCTTTTTACCTTAAAGGCTCCCCTGTGGGTCACAATAGTCTGAGCTATGGCAGCATCATCATCAACAGGCAGCTGTTGATATGCTTGAGCTAGGTCAAGCTTTGCAAAAACACGCCCCCCCTTGAGAGAGGACAGGATGTGACTGACCACAGGAACAGGATAGGCATGTTGCTGCAATGCCTTATTGAGTGTGCATTTGTAATCAGCACAAATGCGAATGTCCCCAGTTGCCTTTAGAGGCGTGACAATGGGGGTCTCCCATGGGCTGGAATCAACAGGTTCTAGGATTCCTTGTTGGATTAGTTTGTCTAATTCAGTGTCAATCTTACTTTTTCAAGCAAAAGGGACCCTTCTTGCTTTAATCCTAATGGGAGTGACAGTGGGGTCTAGCTTTAAGGACACAGGTGGTCCTTTGAATGTGCCCAGCTGGGGCTGAAAACATCTGCAAATTCCTTGCAGACTTCCTGTAGGTCGAGTGTTTGTAAGCTGTTGAGTCCTGTGACGTGTATCCCCAGGGCCTCAAACCAATCGAGTCCTATGAGACGCGTTCTTTCACCCCCTACTACTAACAAGTCTAGTGGACCTTCAAAACTCTTGTATTGCACGTTAAGGGTGGCCTCCCCCTTAACACACACTCTTGAGTTCTGAAAATCAGTTAATACAATATCAGAAGGCCTTAACTTGGCCTTAGTCCCACTACTGGAACAAAGCTTCCTAAATGTATGCAATGAAATGATGGAAAGGGCAGACCCTGTGTCTAGTTCCATAGATAATGGAACCCCTTGTAGCTTCACGTTGAGGGACAGCTTTTTCTTCATGGGCTTGTGTGTGCCTGTCCTACAAATGTTTCTACGCGAAGCGCAAAAACCTACCCTATTCTGGCTGGGGACTCTGGTACCCTTCAGGCGTTCTTCTTGAGGTTGTGCCTTTCGTCGGCCCAGACACACAGCTGCAATGTGCCATTGTTTGCCGCATGCCCGGCAGGTAGCGGAGCGGAACTTGCAGTCGGTTCTCCTGTGGCGACCTCCACAGCCGATGCACTTGAGCGGAGCTGAAGAGCTTTCCTTCTGAATTTCTCCCTTCGCGGGGTGTAGACGGTCGACTTCTTCGTCCGGATCCTCCTCGGAGTTTCGTCGGACGTCTTCTTGGTGCACGGACGCACCCTCTGCACTGCTTCTGATCGGCCGCATGTTCTTGACGGCGCCGCCTGCTGCTTCTTCCGCGGGGGCTTCCCTTAACGCGTCTTGGAAGGATAATTCTTCCTTAGCGAAAAGTCTCTGTTGTAGCTCTCGATGCCTCAACCCGCACACGAATCGGTCCCTCAGTCGTTCCTCGAGGTCCTTGAACTCGCAGGGCTTGGCGGCCTTCCGTAACGAGGCGATGTACTCCTTGGCTGACTCCCCGGACCGTTGATCCCTCTGCTCGAAGGTGTGGCGCCATGAGATAACGGACACCTTGGGGTGGAAGTGGTCCTTCAGCAGCTTCTTCAGGTCTGCGAAGCTTACAGACTCTACTGGAACAGGTGCTGCAAGGTTTTCTGCGATTTCGAAGGCGTCTTGGCCGCAAGCGCAAAGCAGGGTGGCAGCCTTCAAGCTATCTGCCCTCACTTGGTTTGCCTTGAAGTAGTTCTCCATTCTGGATACGTAGGACTCCCACCGCTCTGGATGTGAGACGTCGAATTCCGCAAGCCTTCCGATTTTCGCCATCTTCGGATCTTCAGGAGACGGGTCTATCAGCCAGCATACCCCCGAATGCGCACTGGATTGGCGGGCAGCTGCTGAGTCAACACCGTTCCTCTTCCGCCGCTCAGGACTCCTTGGGTAAGCTTACACTTTTTCCTTTCCAGGTAGTGCAAGGCATCCCACCTTCGTCGCCAGTGTTGCGTCCTTGGCGGGAAAACAGACACGAGAATCAGCTGGAGTTCTCAGGTTCTTTTATTCAGCGTTCAGCTTACAGGAAGATGGCTTCAGCTCAGCCCAAACGCCTCACAGCCTCTTATATAGGCAACTCCAGGGTAAATGGGTTACTTTTCCCGCGCCAGCACCCGCGCATGCGCACGGCGCTGGCGACAGCCTGTCTGGTCCCGGGCAGCTTTGCACCTGCCCGGGACTGCCTGCAAACGCCCGAGCCGTTTGCAAGGCTCGGGACATAACAGACATGTAACTCCAATTTTGCCAGAGATTGAGGTATATTTGCTTTAATATCAGATGGATTAGTTGCATCTATTATCAAGATCACCAATTTTTATCTGAGTTGATTGAGGCTAGCAGAATTACTTTTATTACGAATCAATACTCTGTGAGGAAAAGCAGAAAAAAACAGACCTCACAATAAAGATAATGTGAAACATTTCAACTGATTCATTAGGACCCTTACATTTTTTTTGTATATTTGTATCTAATACTACATTCATAAATAATTTGCAGCTTGGTGTCCATTTACCGGTATTTTTCTTCCCTCCCTCCCTCCCTTCTTTCCCTGCTTCAACTGGTTGCAGATTAAAACACTTTAGTTGTCATCATCAATGTTCTGGACCACGTGTATCAGAAGACTGTGAAACTCTTAGTCAGCTATTCCCAATTTTATCCCTTTCAAATAAATTACTAGGTATTTCTGATTGAGAGTTCTGGAACTTGTCATCAAATGCATATGGAGGAAACAAAATTGAAGAAGTAATTGCTGACATTCATTATACCCAGATGCGCACATGCGCACACATACAGAGACAGAGAGGCATCATATTATGTAACACATAGGAAAAAATTAGGATGTAATCTATGTATGACATATAATTAATGTTTATGGATTTTCTAAAATCTTGTCCAGATGTAGGTCTTATAATTCCATAATCTGTTACATAAGTATCTTATATGCAAGCTGATAACCAGAACACTTTGTTTTCTAAAGCTTATATCTATTCCTATAATATCATTTATTTTACTGACATTGAGATTCCTAAATATAAAATGATAAATATTCTATTCTAACTATATGATTCAGACTGTGAAGTGCTTTTTAAAAAGAATATTCCATTCAGTAGCCCCCACAAACAAAATGGGATATAACATGTAATTTTGCCTACTTAAAATAAAGCTTGCAAACAAAATATGTAAATTAGTGCTGACCTGTAATTCATTATAAATGTTCAGTACTGCGATTGCTATTAAGCATGGTCCACTCTGATCCTGATATCTGGCAGCGTATTTTGCATGAATCTGCATTCAGTAATATATTGGTTATTTATCTCATCTGAAGATTTTTTCTTTTGACATAGCATAGCACAACTTGATTGGAAAACTCAGTGCTTTGATAGAACAATTTAGCAAGTGCTTGGGATAGCTTTCTTGAAACTTAACTAACTCACTCAATCAATCACTAACTAACATTTATTTATTTTTAATTAATTAGCCTTTATATATTTTAGACTGCAATTCCCAGAAAATTTGTCACGGCCATGTTTGCTGGAAACTCTGGGAGATATTGCTTAAGACCAATGAATGATAGTAAATTGAAAATACTATGTTAAAAGGTATTTTTACAACAGAAAGAATATTAGTATATCATTACTGCTACATTATAAATGTTTTTTAATAATGTTTCTTTCTTAGTGCATAAAATGGATAGATTTGAAGAAAACAGGAATAGGTATGGAGGTAGTTATGTGTGTGGAAAAGCAAACCCCCCCCCCACTTTCTGCACTCTGGAATAGAGTGGAAAACCATTTTTTCTCCAGGATTGAATGGGCTACTGGCAGATGTATTTAAATATCTCAGTATAAAACATTTTAAAATATAATTGTTCATAATATCATTTCTTCATCTCATGGTACATTTCTTCATCTCATGGTTATATATAATTCTGTAGGAGATTTTCAGCAGATACATCATTCTTGGAGATACTCACCATAAATATTGGTTGTTACACATTCAATAAACTTTCCTATATAGTTTTTGTCTTCTGCAGACATATAATCCACAGACGTTTCTTTATTTTGTACTTAAAAGCTTTTTTTGCTTTACTTTTACACACTCTTTTCTTTCATTCCCATGAGTCAGCTTATGCTACATTTGTTTTATTAAAAATTCATACAATACAATTGTACAAATGTTTTGGATTAATATATCTCCCTTCTTTTCTTTCCTGATTTACAATTTCTTAGTTTTAAGATTTTTTTAAAAACACTTCTTAGATTTTTAGTCCTGAATGCCAATCTCAGTTGAAATCCTATGCTTATTTACCCAATAGACTACTATTGTTACAATATTAAAGTCTGAACATGAAATTAAAGCATCAGTTTCAATTTAGAGTAATAATAATAATAATAATAATAATAATAATAATAATAGTAATAATAATAGCCCCCAGTGAGGCACTACCTTGACGTGGTTGTGGGGCTTGTGTACTCTGAGGAAGATGAGAGCTATGCTAGAGGTTCAACCATACTGGACAGGTCTCATCAGAGGAGTCAGACAAAGAGTGTCTCTCCCATAAAAAATATGGTGAGACGTAAATTTCAGACTGCCATACCGGCTCGGACGTCGCCCGGGTTAACAAGGTCCGCACTAGATATTGGAGTTCCTGGATATCTGGTGAAAAATGGGTTACAGGACTCAGGACTGTTGGCTGAGCAACCAGGGCCAGCAGCTGCAGAACTACTGGAAGAAAAGGTGTTTACCCGTCGCAGATACACAGTGATGGAAAACAAAGAAATAATGATCTGTACAGATCAAGTCCAACAAGACGAGGATATCTAAAACGAATGCACCAATTCTGGAAAGAACAACATCCAGAATCAGAAATAACAGAACAGAGACTAGCAGATCAACGCCGATTTATAACACGAAATAAAGTATTCACAGAAACAGAATTGGACGAACTGCAAAAGGTTACCCAGGGCAAAGAAATCAAAGCCTTACCAGAAGTAATTCAGAATGTAGAGGCAAACCAGGGGGAGTTGGCAGTGAAGGAATCCAGCAGAGATATACACTGTTCTCATTTGGAAACCAGGCACCTCTTCCTCAGGAAGAACAAAACCCTCTAACTAAAGAAATAAAAGAATTGAAACAAAGAATAACTGAGCATCTAGAACAGCACAAAAACAACAGAATAAGGCTGCCTGCATTGAAGCTTGTTCCAAGAAACAGCTAGCACAAGCATTAAAAGATGCAAATATTGCAATATCAAGTATAAGCACCAATTCATTGCAAGAACAACCAACTAATGTACAGCACAGCTGCAGTTATAACAGAATACCTGGATGCAAAATCAACAAAGAAGAAAACAAACAACAGTGCACCAGAAAAATGGAAGGTTAGACTAGAAATAAGATCAGCAAGTTAAGATCACATGCAAGCAAGCTAGAACAGATGAAAGAAAGAAGCTGAAGAACAAGAAGACCAAAGAATACCTAATCAAGAAATACCACTTAGAAACAAGGAAGATCAAGGAAGCACTGGAAATAATAAAGCAACAAATAACAGCTATAGCCAGGAAAATCAGTAGATATGAAGCTCGAATTGCAACTATAGGCAGAAACCTCCAATTTCAATCCAATCAGAAACGTTTCTACCAATCCATCATGGAGAAACTGCAAAGGAATCAGTCAGTACCTGACAAGGAAGAAACAGTGCAGTTCTGGAAGCAGATATGGGATAACCCAAAGAAATACAACAAGGATGCGGCTTGGTTAAAAGAGGTGGATGCAAATAAAACAGAAGTTGAAATGAAAGAACTAGTAATAACAACAAAAATGGTAGAAAAAAGAGCAAAGAAAATCAAAAATTGGTCAGCACCAGGTGAAGATGAACTGCATGGGTTTTGGTTGAAACATCTAACTGTTATACACCCACTCATTGCCAAGCAGTTCAACAATATACTACAAGGAGGAGAAATTGAAAAGTGGCTAACAACTGGGAAAACCTACCTAATAATGAAAAATCCAGCAAAAGGGGCAACACCAGGCAACTACAGGCCAATTACCTGCTTACCAACAACTTTCAGATTACTAACTGGTGTGGTAGCTGATGCAGTACAACAGCATCTAGTTGAAAACAATCTCTTTCCACCTGAGCAGAAAGGAAACCGCCCCAATAGCAGAGGAACAAAAGATCAACTCCTAATAGACAAAATGATCTTGGAAAACTGCAAGAGAAGGAAGACCAACCTGAATGTGGCATGGATTGACTACAAAAAGGCATTTGACTCTCTGCCACATGATTGGATAATAAAGTGCCTAGAAATAACAGGAGTCAGTAGAAACATCAGAAAATTTGTGCAAAGATCGATGGCACAATGGAAGACACAGTTGCAGATCAATGGTGAGAGGCTGGGAGAGGTTAATATCAAGAGAGGAATATTTCAAGGAGATTCATTATCACCATTACTATTTGTTATTGCACTGTTTCCTCTGTCAACAATACTGAATAACTCAGGACATGGTTATCAAACATCAAAAACATCTGCTAGACTATCCCACCTCCTTTACATGGATGATCTGAAGCTGTATGGAAAAACATCATCTGAAATAGAATCGCTGCTCAACACTGTCCGTATATATAGCCAAGATATTGTAATGGAGTTTGGCTTGGACAAATGTGCCACACTTACTATCAAACAAGGAAAAATAATGAAAACTGAAGGAATCAAGATGCCCACGAAAATAACATTAAGAGTCTGGATGAGGAAGAGTACTACAAATACTTGGGTATCCTTCAAGCTGACAACATCAAGCACACTGAAGTCAAGAAAAAGATTAGAGGTGAATACATCAAGAGAGTGAAGAAGATCTTAAAGTCCAAACTCAATGGAGGAAATACCATAAAGGCAATCAACACCTGGGCAATCCCAGTCATTAGGTACACAGCTGGAATAGTGGACTGGACTCAAGCAGAACTAAAAGCAATGGATAGGCAGACCAGAAAAATAATGACAATGAATCATGCCCTTCATCCACGCAGTGACATTGATAGACTTTATCTACCAAGGCAAATAGGTGGGCGTGGAATGCTACAAGTACATCAGATGGTTGAAGAAGAAAAAATGGCTTTGGAAGAATATCTGGAGAACAATGATGAAGATGCACTGAAATTAGTATATCAGGAAGGCTTACTAACTACTGGAGAGTCCAAACTGGCCTTCAAGAAAGACCAAATGAAGAACAGAATAGAGGCATGGGAAGACAAAGCACTACATGGCCAATACATGAAAAAAATAGCTGGGAAAGCAGATAACAATAAAACCTGGCAATGGCTAAGAGCAGGAAAATTGAAGAAAGAGACCGAGGGACTAATTCTGGCTGCACAAGACCAAGCCTTAAGGACAAATGCATACAAAGTCAAAATTGAGAAGACAGCAACAGACAGTAAGTGCCGCCTATGCAAAGAAGCTGAAGAAACAGTGGACCACCTGGTAAGCTGTTGCAAGAAGATTGCACAAACTGATTACAAGCAGCGGCATGACAAAGTAGCAACAATGGTGCATTGGAAGATCTGCAAAAAATATCATTTGCCTGTAAGCAAAAACTGGTGGGATCATAAAATAGAGAAAGTCATAGAAAATGATAAAATTAAACTGCTCTGGGACTTCAGAATTCAAACAGACAAGCACCTGCAACATAACACCCCAGACTTAACAATTGTCGATAAGAAAGACAAAAAAGTCTGGATAGTGGACGTGGCAGTGCCTGGAGATAGCAGAATAGAAGAGAAAGAACTGGAGAAGATAACAAAATACAAAGACCTACAAATAGAAATAGAAAGACTGTGGCAAAAGCAAGCAAGGTAGTACCAATAGTCATAGGCTCCTTGGGTGCAATCCCAAAACAACTGGAGCACCACTTGAACACCATTGGCATTGACAAATTCGCTATTAGTCAATTGCAAAAGGCGGCCTTACTTAGGAACTGCTTCCATCCTGCGACGATATCTGTAATACCATCAAACATCCACATCTGCCTATCCCAGGTCCTGGGTAAGGACTCGATAGGTAGACAAAATGCCAAATCCAGTCTGAACATCTGGCTGACTGTGCGATGATCGATAATAATAGTACAGTTGGAAGGGACCTTGGAGGTCATCTAGTCCAACCCCCTGCTCAGGCAGGAAACCCTATACTATTTCGGACAAATGGCTGTCCAGTCTCTTCTTAAAAACTTCCAGTGTTGGAGCATTTACTTGCTTCTGGAGGCAGGTTTGTTCCACTGATTAATTGTTCTCACTGTCATGAAAGTTTCTCCTAGTTCTAGGTTGCTTCTCTCCTTGATTAGTTTCCACCCATTGCTTCCTGTCCTGCCTTCAGGCTTTGAAAATAGCTTGATTCCCTCTTCTTTATGGCAGCCCCTGAGATATTGGAATACTGCTATCATGTCCCCCCTTGTCCTTCTCTTCGTTAAACTAGACATACCCAATTCTAGCAACCGTTCCTTATATGTTTTAGCCTCCAGTCCCCTAATCATCTTTGTTGCTCTTCTCTGTACTCTTTCTAGAGTCTCAACATCTTTTTTACATCGTGGTGACCAAAACTGGATGCAGTATTCCAAGTGTGGCCTTACCAAGGCATTGTAGAGTGGCATTAATACTTCACATGATCTTGATTCTATCCCTCTGTTAATGCAGCCTAGCACTGTGTTGGCCTTTTTGGCAGCTGCAGCACACTGCTGGCTCATATTTAGGTGATTGTCTACTAGGATTCGGAGGTCCCTCTCACAGTTACTACTATTGAGCATGGTGCCACCTATGCTGTACTTGTGCATTTGGTTTTTCTTGCCTAAATGTAGAACCTTGCTTTTTTCATCATTGAATTTCATTTTGTTAGTTAGTGCCCAGTGTTCAAGTCTGTCCAGATCCTTCTGTATCTTAAGCCTGTCTTCTGGAGTGTTGGCTATTCCTACCAGCTTGGTGTCGTCTCCAAATTTGATGAGTTCCCCATCTATCCCTTCGTCCAAATCGTTGATGAAGATGTTGAAGAGCACTGGGCCCAGAACAGAGCCCTGGGGCACCCCACTACACACTTCCCTCCATACAGATGCAGTTCCATTAAGAACCACACGCTGAGTATGGCCGGTCAGCCAGCTATGGATCCATCTGGTGGTGATTCTGTCTACCCCACATTTTTCTATCTTATCAAGTAGTAGGTTGTGATCTACTTTATCAAATACCTTACTGAAGTCCAAGTAAATTATGTCTAAAGCGTTCCTCTGATCCACTAATTTTGTCACTTGGTCAAAGAATGCAATAAGATTTGTCTGGCATGATCTATTTTTGACAAACCCATGTTGGCTTTTAGTAATGACTTTGTTTGCCTCAAGGTGTTCGTTGATTCGTTGTTTGATTATCTTTTCCAGGATCTTCCCAGGTATTGAGGTCAGGCTGATAGGTCTGTACTTTCCTGGATCCATTTTTTTTTTCCTTTTTTGAGGATGGGAACTACATCAGCTCTTTGTAAACTACATAGATTGATTTGCAGGGACATTTTGACATTACTAACTTTTCCAAAGCTTTAAGAAGCATTCCAAACAGAATCAGTTCAGGGTTCTTTTAAACCTATTTCTCATATTCCTTCCTTTTCCATAACTGAGCTGTGATTTTCTCTTAACGGTTATCCTAATGCAGAGGTGAACCTGTGGCACAGGTGCCAGAGGTGGCACTCGGAGCCCTGTCTGTGGGCACACGTGCCGCTGCCCCAGCCTCGCTTCCCCGTGACCCCCTCCCCGTGACCCCCCCGAAGGAGAGTCGCCCCGATCATGGCCCACGCGGAACAGCGCAGCCAAGGACATGGCAGCCAGGCAGCATAGACAAGACTCTGCCCTCACACCCCGTTGTGCACCATTGATGCTGCAGGGCGCGGGCAGAGGGTGTGACTGCCATAGCGCTGCTGGGCTGCCTGGGCAATCTGCGGTGGACCCTGGAGGCGGTGAGTGGTCCTGTGGGCAGGCAGCGTGGGGGATGGGGGGTGGGGCAGGGGTGGAGCAGGGGCGGGGCAGTTTTTGGGCACTCGGTCTCTAAAAGGTTTGCCATCACTGTCCTAATGACTGTTGTATTCCTTTGTCAAGGCTACCTCCGCAGTCCTCTGCAATGATCTGCTTCTTATACAAAGCACTGCACACCTTCAGTACTTATTGTTAACTGATGCTTTAAGCAAGATCTCCTTATTGAGATTGTCATACATATCAGCATTTATGAAAACAAATATCCACACTTCAGAGCTACAATGGTTTCAGTTTTGTATATTTAAAGCTAATCATAGTATTGAAGCTATGGTCTCTGGAAGATCTAGAGGATGTATATCTCATTTTTCTTCATAAGATACAGTTCCACATTTCCCTATACATGATTGGAAAACAGATTTCAAAATGCATCTAGATCAGGAGTGTCAAACTGTTGGCCCGTGGGCTGATTGCATCATGGCAAAACTGCGTTCACCCCATTGCCGGCAGTGGCAAAAAAGTTGTGATACGTTGTGACACGTCATGTGACATTGTGAGTTTGACACCCCTGATCTAGAGGAATTAAAACTGTAAAGGCCATTCAACTCTCTCCATACTTGCAAATATACAGCAAGTATCATCTCAAATCTACATGATACACTCCTATTGTATCATCTGGTTAAATTCTGGTTTAAAAACTGATCTGAGGAAAAAAGAATATAAGTGTAAAATAAATTCATTCACTTATGGAGAGAATAAAATTGTGCTGAATTTTATGTTTATTATGTAAGTCTTTATTAATTATATCATAGATGTGCCTTCTTTAGATGTAGCCTACATTTTGTTATATTTTGGTATCAACATAATGATATTCAAAAACACTGTATTCTCATTAAATGATTTGGTAACATAAAATTACTGAAAAAATACATTGAATTTCGACTTTCTACTTAGATAAATTTCAATAGATAAAGATTTCCACTGGGAATAAATACACACACACAATTGAAATAAAAACAAAACAGAAGAAATTCTATCTAGAGTGGTTCACTACAGCTGACAGTGAGATATTTAAGAAGTTTCAATGTGGATGGATTTATCTCATTTTTCTCCATGTCTATTTTGTACATATCTGTTGGTGTAGGGTTTCCTGCCTGAGCAGGGGGTTGGACTTAATGACCTCCAAGGTCCCTTCCAACTATTATTATTATTATTATTATTATTATTATTATTATTATTATTATTATTATTATTCTTTTGCCCCATTTTTAGTAGTTGTCTACTACCTTACAAACTACTGATTATTAAGGGCTCAATATTTTTTTATTTCTTTATACTTTGTGTTGGGAGCTATGAAGCACAGTATCTTCATATTGTGCATCTGAAAAAGTATTCTAGCAGATATGGCACATTATACACAGTGGCTTCTCCCGTCTTAAAGAGAAATATGTGAAATAGGCAGAAATATGTGCTAGTTAAGCCACTGAAAATAACAAGGTGTCATGAAATGTCACTTCCAGTAGATCAAATGCAATGTGGTAAAATTAAAAGAAGCTTCAGATTATATGACATTTTATGTACCTAAAACATGGTGGAAATATTTATAGAACGATGCACTAATCTACGTATATATGTTCCAATTTGGGCCCCAATCAAAGTCAAGCAAATAATGTTACTTTGTTGTAAAATCTGAAGCAAATTCTTATTCCCACTATATTTACTACTGATATAGACTGATTATTATGAAGTAATGAAAAGAAAAAATATGGAAATAGAATTTCATAGAAAATGGGTCTTTCAAAGAGAAATCAGAAAATCAAAGAAATCATCTCAGATATTCTGGAAAGAAAATGCTCATACTGGGGAGAAAGAAAAATGTATTGGCACAATGGGCAAAGATGGGAATAAATTGTAAAATGAAGTAACTCCTAAAGTTTATCTTTGCTAAAAATAATTATTCTACATGGTTTATGAACCATATGAAATTTATCAGAGGTTGTCTTCAGAAATTAGCATCTTAGATAAAAGATAAATTCCTAAATCAATTATTACCTTTGATAATGACTGATTCAAGGAATGCTTTGACAAAAGACATTGTACAAGGATACTTCAGATCACATTGATTTTCAATGGAAATGAAAATTAAGTATTCTAGTTGACTGTGAAATAAATCTGTAATTACATTTTACAGATCTTTAATTTTAAGCTGCTTCAGAAATTAGACATGCTTTTAAAATGTTCATTTGTTGCCATCTATATCAACTAAGCATTTGTTTGTTTGTTTCATTTGAACACCCAATATAAAGGAAGCATTATTTCTTTACTGATATTTTTTAGACATTCATCTAGGTGTTGTATAAGTGAAGATGACACAACCACCCACACTGTTTTGATTTCTTTTTAAAAGGCTCTTAACAGCTTAACACAGCAGCTGCTGCTACTTTTCAGCACAACAACTTATTTTGTCTTACAAAGGCCATTCCGTTTTGGGCATGATTTTCTCAAAACGCATTTCAGAAACCTCTAGGCTCATGTCTTTCACCTATTCAGCCTGCCAAAATTTACCCTAAGTATTCTTGTTTTATGAATAGCCCTTTTCAGATAATCCAAGGTAAAACTGGCTTTAATATCTTCTGGAAACTGAAGTAGGATGATTCCAATGTTGTACAAATTATTTTTCTCAAAATATATTCCATGCCATTTTCTATATTAATCATTCATCCAGTTAAAATTAATTGCACCAAAAGGTTTCAGATGATATAATATTTTATACTGTGGTGTTTAGCTTGGATTTTTAAGCCTGCAGTTTAAAAGCACCATCATAAATAAATTCATCTGCCCCTTGAAAAAAAAACAATATAGCTAAGCCTTCTCTCACTTCCAAAAATCTAGACCAACTAGAAATTGGGCTAGATAAGGACACATATCTTTTGAAGATTTCAGGTAGTCTTTCTATCCCAAACTTTTATACAGTATGGTGTTGGCTAAGAACAATGGAAAAATCAAAACAAAACCAAAATAGTTTTTCCATAATGCCTTCACGTACTACAATTGCAAAAACATGATTCACTACTGTGTTGAAATGGGAACACATAAAAAAAACGTAACACAGTAAAGCTTGATATCACTTGACAAAAAAGCCCCTAAATTCCCTCTAAATAAGAAAAATACTAGTTCTACATATATGCACAATATATGAAAAGATCATTTACTTATACCAGAGAAATTGCATTTTGGAAGACTTCAATTTGGTACATACTTGGAGAAAGCATAAAAAAAAATGAAGTGAAAATTGATATTCTGAGACTTTCTCTGAAATGCCCATTAGGGCTCTCAGACTTAGAAACTGCAAGTTCTGTTGTCTGAGTTTGTCTTGCTAAGACACAATGACACTCCAGAAGACAAGTTTAAGATACAGGAGGATCTGGACAGACTTGAACACTGGGCGCTATCTAACAAAATGAAATTCAATGGTGAAAAAAGTAAGGTTTTACATTTAGGCAAGAAAAACCAAATGTACAGGTATAGTATAGGTGGTACCTAGTAGTAACTATGAGAGGGATCTCGGAGTCCAGTGGACAATCAGCCAGCAGTGTGCTGCAGCTGCCAAAAAAGCCAACATAGTGCTAGGCTGCATTAATAGAGGGATAGAATCAAGATCACATGAAGTATTAATACCACTTTACAATGCCTTGGTAAGGCCACAGTTGGAATACTGCATCCAGTTTTCATCATCATCATGTAAAAAAGATGTTGAGACTCTAGAAAGAATACAGAGAAGAGCAACAAAGATGATTAAGGGACTGGAGGCTAAACCACATAGGAACGGTTGTTGGAATTGGGTATGTCTAGTTTAATGAAGGACGAGGGGGGACATGATAGCAGTATTCCAATATCTCAGGGGCTGCCACAAAGAAGAGGAAGTCAAGCTATTTTCCAAGGCACCTGAAGGCAGGACAAGAAGCAACGGATGGAAACTAATCAAAGAGAGAAGCAACCTAGAACTAAGGAGAAACTTCCTGATAGTTAGAACAATTAACTGGTGGAACAACCTGCCTCCAGAAGTGATGAATGCTCCAACACTGGAAGTTTTTAAGAAGAGACTGGACAGCCATTTGTCTGAAATGGTACAGGGTTTCCTCCTTAGTAGGGGGTTGGACTAGATCAGTGGTTCTCAACCTGTGGGTCGGGACCCCATTTGGGGTCGAACGACCATTTCACGGGGGTTGCCAAACAATGTAGTCCGCCATTTTTTCCCCTTTTCCTTATCTGTGCTACTCTCTTTTATTCTATTGGCTTTTGAAAGCCAATAGAATAGACTCTCTTGAATAGAGTCTAATTCTATTGGCTTTCAAAAGCCAATAGGAATTGCCCAGGCTGTCTCTGCCCTGCTGAGCCTGCCAAAAGTCCCATTCTGCAAACGGTGCTGCACCAGTTGAGTAGTCCTCGACTTACGACCGGTTGAGTAGTCTTCAATTTACGACCGGTTGGGGGTCGCGGCATTAAAAAGGTTGATAACCACTGGACTAGATGACCTCCAAGGTCCCTTCCAACTTCTTCTTCTTCATCATCATCATCATCATCATCATCATCATTATATCATGCATCTCACCTTCTGCCTTTGTCTAAACAATAATCTAGTCTGTTATACTTATTAACACTCTGCTTTTAGTGACCTATTCCTGAAATGAAATTTGAATATTTTCTTTGCTACATCAGCCTGGTTCAGCTTCATTGTGCCTGCAATTCAACACTTTAGTTTTGGATATTCTTGGTTCATTATACTATGATAAAGATGCAGTTGTTCTTCCAATTCAGCAAACAGGAAATATGGGAAGCCTATGTTGCATTAAGAGTATACCTCATTTTATTAAGACTTGATTAACTGTTGATTAGAAATCCTACGATACTGAATAAATATTTCAAAGCATACAAGAATACAATGAACTGCAGGCAGGTTTCCCATGGCTCATATTTTTAAAAAGTATGAATCATTTGATCTCAGTGGAATTAATTTTCCCAGTTTCTTCCATTATTTATTAGCCCGAGGGGGCAAGGTCTCAGGACCCAAAAGTAGCTTCAAGTTTTTCACCATCTGTGCTGAAGTGAAGCCAATGCAAATTCTACCTTCATCTCTGCACTTTTATGCCTCCTGCAATATTTCATTTCACACTTGTGATCTCTTGCTTTGGAAACAATAAAATATGCACATCTCATCAACTTGGAAGAACCATTTGTCACACATAACAAAAAAATGGCTCTCAAGTAATTCAAAGTACAGTATCGAAAGAAAGGGCCAAGAAAGATGTAGCCTTAAGTGCTGACAAAAATATACCTTCAAAAGCCATATTGCCATACTATGTTAGTCAGCATGTACAGTACTAATTTGTCATTGAACAATGCCTATTGAGTAACCAAAATTTATTCCTGTACAGTCTGCTGCAATATCATGCTATAAGAAAACACAAACAAGAATAATGGTATATTAATAACACAAAGTGACATACAATACTTTACTTTAAAGGTAAAAATGGGAAAGCATGGGAGGACTGCTTATCAGAAATTTTGCTCTGACAGGGTGAACCTTCAGCCAAAAAAGATGGTACAGTATGCTATTTCTTTTAAAGGCATAATTGTAGCTACAATCTTGAAGTCATAAGAAAGCACAAATAAATATTGTGAGTGAGCAGTTAGATTTGAATCATTTGTGGCCTACTGTTTGCATGATTGGCTCATCCATAAAAGAGTGAGAAGTTTTTTAAGTTGGTCACAATGAACACTGGTGAAGGTTTTGGGGCAATGGCAAAAAATGACACAGTTGCATTCTTTCCACTGATAAATTCTGAGTCATGATGAGGCTTCCAAGTTTTGGAGTGCCTTACCACACGTAAGTGCTGCAGGCATAAATGGTAATAGTAAGAGAATCCAGCTACTCAGTAAATTAACAATGGGTTTTCAATAATGGGAGCCAGTTCTAGGGGGAATGCCATTCATTGTGGCGATCAACAACAGCAACAGTTCCTTGCAGCAGAGATCTGTTGCCAAGGTGGCCAGGAAAATGAAGTGGCATAGATCTAGATCAGTGATGGAACTTGACACTGGATCAGATAATTGTCTAACAGAAGCAAATCAAGCTCAGCTAATGGAATAGACTAATGAAAATGGTTAAGGTCCAAAAGTCAATGGGGCAAGAGAAATGAAGAGAAGAAAAACATGTGGAAGTTGTAGAAGCTACACTTCCAAGCCAGCTAAGAGCCATGCTAAATCCCACATCATCGCAGCCAGAAGAATAGCACCTCCACAGCAGCAGGATGATCTCCAAGTAGAGTACAGTTGAGACAGCAGCTGCTTAGCCAAACAGCTGGCAAGGGCTTTTTTGCACCCAGCAATCACAGCCCCGCGAAAAAGAAAGTCACAATGCTGCAGTTGTCTTTGTTAACAGTAAGAGAAATGGAGTTAAAAATAATTTATGCAACTTAAATTAATTTTGGATTTATAAATAAACAGGTAAATGATTGATATATAAACTGAACGAACAAAAACAGAAAAATATACTAAAGTAAAAGATAGAAATAACTTAATAACTGATAATTTAAACATGCAAACATATTTCATCAATATTACTCTAAATTATATAAAACTGTGTGATACTGGGCCAGTTGCTCTGTCTCAACCCAACCCACCTTACAGGGTTGTTGTTGAGAAAATAAGAGGAGGAAGGGGGTGGATATGTTTGTCAATTTGAGTTATTTGTAGAAAATAACAGAGGAAGGAAGGAAGGAAGGAAGGAAGGAAGGAAGGAAGGAAGGAAGGAAGGAAGGAAGGAAGGAAGGAAGGGAATTTCCCTATTTAAATAAGCAAAATTTACACAAGATCATAGAAAATCAGAAAAAAAATGAATGAACCTTTAACAATAAGCTATAAAAAAGGTCAAACTGAGGAAACTGTCTGGACTATTTAGAAGATTAAATACTAAAATCATTGCAACACACGATAAACTCTATTTTACAGATTGGGAAGCTACTGGATACTTGAATAGAGCCTAATATAGGAAGCCATATTCAGCCCATAATTAACTTGCTTACTCCTTAGTTAGATGAACTCTGATACAATAAAATCAGTTTTATGTATTTTTACAAAAAATAATAAGTACCTGTAAAAACCAACCAGGCTGAGTAGTCTGGAATGAACATTTCAGTTTATTTTCAGATAAGCTTGCTGCTATAAAAATAAGGGTTATCAATTGCTATGTTGCAAAACAATCAACAAATTGGGAATACATTTAGAAAAGATTCATGAGCTCAAAAAAGGAATTGGAGATTAATAAAGCAAGGAGAATAGGTAAACCAACAGAGTTAAATATAATACCTTAGTATTGATATTCCAATTTTAAACCAATCCTATATTATGTACCCCAAAGAAAATTCTGTTAAGTAAAGAAGACTTTTGTCCCATTATATCAGAAATAACATTTAAACCTTTACATAGCCACCTATCTTATACCAAATTCTGGGTGGCTCCCTCTCAAGAATTAAAACAACATAAAAATTGTATTAATACTACTACTATTAGCATTCTTGCTAATTCAGAAGAAGCAGGTAGATTAACAGTACTTATTAAAAATTGATTAACCATATTTTATCCCTTCTCCAATCAGAAAACCAGTCACTGAATATAAAGTAAAGAAATGTGACAAAGCAAAGCAAGGAAACTACTGATAAGAAAAAAGGTGCTAAGACAAAGAAACAAGAATAAGGGATAGTCATGTATTGTGTGAAGGGATGGATGAGTTGAAGTCATGTACTGGAAAATGACACAGAACACAAATTCAGAGGCAGAGAAGAAAAAAACTGCATTTTTTTACATTGCAATTGGAATAATTATGAAAGCACAGTAAGATAATGAATGTTGACATACACAAAGATAAATGAGAAAGAAAAGAAACCAGCATTTTAAGTAAATGAAACCAAATAGCATCATGCATAAGTGTGTAAAACTAAGTCCACTACTCCTGTATCAGTCAAGAGAGAAAGGATTAAGATATAGTACTATGTATAAAAAGAAACAGCTCTAAAAACACTGTGATAGTTCTGCAATTCCTGATAAATATATTTTCCCAATTAAAAATGCAAAAGAAGGAAAAATTGTATACTAATTTGCATTTTTAGCAAGAAATCTATTAGAAATTTTTTGGCTAACTATAAACAAATCTGAAAAGGTTAATAACTATTTAATAACACAGACTTAGTGAAAATGGATTCCTCATATTAATCCTCACGAGCATCATTCTGCGAATGGATTCACTTAGTGGAGTTAAAGAATTCTAACAAGAAACTAAAAGTAGATACTGCAACTTAATATCCACCTCTTTTTGATTTTGGAAATAATTTCTTAATTGTTCAAAAGAAATAAACTGTACTATTTTGATTATGGTGTGCAATAGTTCAGATATCCAAAACAAACACTCAAGGAATTATGCATCTTCTGTTATTTGATATATCTGAATCTTCCTGTGGCTTCCCAAGAAGCTCTTTCCTATTCTCAAATTTATACAAATGGAGATGAAGCTTTATAATGCTCATAATTATATATAAATCAGAAAGCACAAATAAAATATATAGGGTCTATAATAAGTATCATCAAAAATATAAAGTATAACGTAAACTGCTGTTATGTATTGATATGTGCACGTTTGTGTATATTCCTAGATCCACATATTCTGCTAATGTGTGTTTATCAAAAAGTATTAGAAAATCTTTTACTTACAGTAATGCAATTCAATTCAACCTTTTTTTGTTTTTAAGGTGCAGTGATTTCAGCATCTAAAATGTAACTTCAGGCACTCTGAAAAGAAACAGGTTAAAATCTCTTTCAGTAATAATTGCTATTTCAGATTTAATTAAAAATTAAACTTTCATAATGTTTCACCATCCAAAGCAATGCATTATCAGTCAAGCATAGCTCTCTTTTTTTTAGTTAGAAAAGCTCTTTCAGAGTAGTTTGTAATGAAGAAAGAAATAAAGAAGACACTTCAGAGTAGAAAAATATAGCTCTGAAATAAAGGTTCGCAAATAGCATTCTGAAAGAAGGGGGGAGATGGGAACATTTCCCGAATCTTTATATCAACAGCTAACTTATTAAAAGAATAGGCTTTTTTTTTTAAAAAAAGATGAATTTACATATGCATGATTGTGGGAGGAATGAGGAATAAAACACACACACACACACACACACACACACACACAAGAAATTTTAGGACAAAACTGAAATGAAAAAGGAACAGCACTTTGATACAGATGTATGCACTAAATGGGAAATCTTCACGGTTTATTGATGTATTTCTGTCATCAGGGCTGCTAAGGCAGATTGCATTCACATTGTTTAAATTATAGTATATTTAACTGCAAATACTTGCACAGAATTGAAAAACAAAATGTAACGTACAATTTTATTCAAAACAACTGTTTAAAAATCTCTTTTCTCAAACAAAATTATGTAAGATCTATGTTAAGAAAGCAAAGGAATAAGCAATAATCTCTTATACTTTGGGCGTAGATGTTGTGCTTATATAACTACAGAATTAAAATATCATGTGTTTTTTTTAAAAAAAATGAAATATACAATACATTGGTGAAATAGTGGCGCCAAAGTTTCAGGGTTGTTGTGCTATTTTGGGAATAGTACTGCATAGTTTTACTGATACAATGATATAAAACAGCAAAGCAAGAATAAAAAGCAAAAATAAAAATATGTCATCAAAAACAAAATGATAGCATGTCCTGTTTGATTTTTACTATAGACAACTCAACAAAATGTGATACCAGTTATTTACAAATATTAAAACACAAAGCTCCCCTTCTAAATCAGTATAAGGTATGTACAGTCAGTTCATATAGCCAAAGAGTTGTTGGAAAAAGTAAAGACAGCAGACAATGAAGTCTCACAAGAGCAATTCTTTTGGTAAGAAAAAAAAAGATTTTGGTAGGATATTACAATATACACCCATTTAATAATCAATAGTTGCTTTTCTCTACACATAAAGATAGCTCTTGTGAAACAATATATCTAGCATCACATGAATCTTACATAGCATAAACTTTTAACTTTGAAACTGTCATTTAATCATGTGCATGTCGATTTAGTTCTTAAAATCCACTCTGCCATCTACAATTTTGTGTAAAGATAGCTGGTAACAGACAATCTGTAAACACCACTGCAAAATTTTCTCTTTATATTTTGCATTATTTCAGTGAGCTTAGGTAAGTTAAATTATTCAAAAAATATTGCATTTTTGTTTGTATTTTGCCAGAGATAATATAACTAAATAAGACATGAATTTCATATTTCATTATTCCTATTTAGTTATAGATGCTATAAGTTTATAGATCAGTCTTATACATATTAGGAATTTGTGCACGCACTCACAAATACAAATACATTAGCCCCTTCCAAGGTTTTATCTTCAGCTCAACTGCATTACTGTAGTAAGCTAAACAACTGTTCCGAGTCAAATGAATACTTAATATGTACTTCAAACTGAAGAGAGATATTTGAGATTTGCTTTTCATGCCAAACAATCGAATCTCTCCTGGAATCAAAGGAATTTTTTAAATTCTAAAAAGTATCTAATTTGAGTAATGATACAGCTTCAGGGCACAGACTAAAATTTAACAGAGGGATATGAATTCAAACATTTTGGCAGGGGATACACCCCTCTTAAAGATGTAGGCTCCTTGTTGAATGTACTGCTGAAGGTTTAGTAATGGACAGGACTAGAATTGCACAAGTGGGATGGTTACGGTGCTAACTATGCCACGTCAGTAATAAATGCCTTAGTTAACTGCTTCTTGAACTACTAGCATATAATGCATTCTAAATGGGGCCACTTTTTTGCTTTTCTAGAATACTGTAGTCAGATGATTGACCAGAGACAAGAGCACAAGTATTTAACAACCAGGTTTCACTAGAAGCCCAAGTTAGCCCCCCTTTTTTGATACTGTTTTATTAAAGAACAAAGCTTGTTAATGATGAACATGCCAGTTGATCAGGTTTCTAAAGTAGTTTGAACTTGTGGGTACAGTTTATTTTTATTTACAATATTTGTATGCTTTAAACTGATTTCTCTCTAAATTTTCTCTTTAATATTATTTTTTATCATAGAAAATAAAATACAAAACAGTAAAACAAACAAACAAATGGGTATTCAACCCTAACAAGAACAAAAAAGAAAAAAATACTGTTAAAAAAAGAGTAAAAAGTGATCAATTAAATTTAACTTTTAACATATAGGATCCAAATGTCTCTAAATTTTAATTAGATATTGTAATTTCCTTATATTTAGGCAGAGTGGAAAAAGCAAGATATAAACTGAATAAATACTTTTTTGCATATGGGCTGATCATTCATAAAACATTTCTAAAGTTCTTTGAAGCTTGCCCTTGATTAATTTTGCAACCTTTTCCCCTTATTCAAGTCAATCCCTTCAAATTCAGATCATCTAAAATTCTAATAATATAAAAGAGGAAAAACATAAAGGTTAACATGATATACAAACTTATAACAGCAAATGTCAACAGAAAAATGGGGTACAAATTATAGAGTTGTTTCTTTATTAAGATATTGATATTTTAACAATAGGGAATTAAGATTCTGTCTGCCATCAACAGAATAATTCTGAAAAGTGAACATTTTGATGATTCAGGGGAAAGTTAGCAAAAGAAAGATAAAATTTAAAAATGGACTGGATAATGCTGAGACCTATAGAGAAAACAATAAAGAAAAATATCACAAATGAATTCCCAGGATAAAATGTAATGGCACTGATTCAGAATGCTGTTGATTTCTCCAGTCTAAGCCACTTCCCTTCTCCCACCTGCTCACATGACCTAAAATACAGCATATGTGTTTCCTAATGCACTCATACAAACATTCACACATAGCCACAACATCAGTGGGAAGCAGATATGTTCACCCAAACACCTACACAGATGCAACAGTAATTTCTATTAGAGTTTTTGATTAAACAAAGTAAATACCAAAATCTCCCACGGCCACTTCTGGTAAGTTGGTAAAAGCTCTACATGCATTCCATACCTTGTTAAAATATTCACATGATGTCAACACTAAAGTCAGCTCTTCTTAATAATAGGATTTTTTTAATAATAGGAAATTTTTTCATGAGAACTCTTCTAATGATAGCAATAAAATATATAAAAATAAGTAAGATGGGTACTGTTCTCATTCAAACTGAAGTAACTATTATAAAGGCATTAATTATAATAAAAGGTCAAGTTAGTGAATACTAATGCTATCCCTGAAAGAATGGATACTTTGGTAAGAATAGCTGTACTGACTTAGGCAACTGATTCAGTAAACTATGATATCTCCGTACTTTTCAAAATTAATACTAATATTATTCTTTTATATCAACAAATCAACAAATGGCAACCATGGTAATCAACAAATAGCAACCATCTGGATTTGCACATGCTTATTCCATCTTTAATCTTTATAAATATTCCGTTTAATATTTTATATTTAAAAACAATATTTTATATTTATATTATATTTATATTTATTAATATTTAATTAATACCTACAACAAAGATAATATTTCCATAGATATATATATAATTATGTTAAAAATGAGAATCCTGGGTAAAGCCACGCGATAAAAATAAATAAATTTGAACATCAGGATAATATCAAACTAAAAGCTGTTTAATATAAATGCTGAGCTTTTGGAAACTACCAAGGGAGGAGCAAATGCGTGCCCTTTAAAAACAAAACAATTAGAGACATCAAGTGGACCAATGACTAGGTCGAAAAGCTGGGCACAAAGCCGGCCGGTAACATAAAAAGAACTCCCATTAACTTCCTTTTATGCTCTGATCATGTTGGCATTGCTGGCTGATGAAAGCTCAGCATTTATATTAAACAGCTTTTTGTTTGATATTATCCTGGTGTTCGAATTTATTTATTTTTATAACATATATACACATATACATACATACATACATATATACATATATCTTTAAGTAGCTAACTCATAGACCATACAGTTTCCCAAAGCACAGCCCCATTCCCAGCTTTTGTTATCACACATTATCATACTTTAAACTCCAATAAATTATCAATTAGGTATTTAAGCAATAAGTAAAAAGAAGTAGAGGAACAGAATTAGGATATAAATACAGAATAAATGTAAAATAAATGAAGGCTGTGTAGCATATACAGTTTTGTTACCATAAGGATTGTCTATTGTAACTATTCTTCAGAATTTTCTGAAGAGTCCAGCTATTGAAGCACTGTCAGCATTTTAAAGGCTGGAATTTTAAAATATACTAAATTATTCTTATAATTGCTGATTAAATGGGCTAAGACTTTTTCATAATACCTCTTGACACTTCCCTCGTACACAGGGTGATGACGAAAAATAAGCTGGCTACAGAAAAACTATAGTATTCCAGTATTCCAACTGTTTTCTTGCACAAGCTGTCCCTAGATCCTGTTTATGTTCCTAAAGAACAGGAACAGTTGACAGCATGCAGCTTTTGAGAGGCCTTGCACAAATATTTTTTTACTAAAGATATAAATTCTTTTAAGCTCTAAGTCTGAGCCTTCAGTCCATTGCAAATTTGCTTATATTCTTCATGTCTTCATAATATGTTAAACTCTCCAATTTCTCAAAGGTTGCAAATGTCCTGATTTTTCAACCTCACTTTTTATATAGAATGGTATTATCTCCCATGCTTCAAATTACTACCAAGAAGAAATATGAGTTAATAAACAGGGGTTGCAATTCTTTTACATACATTCTGTTCTAATATAAATAAGTATTTCTGTAACTATCATTCTTCAGTAGCAAACTGGGTGGATGAAGGAAATGTGCTGGATATAAATTGTTTGGATTTTGGCAATGCCTTTCACACTGGTTCAACCAAGGAAATGTACACTGAATGCAATATAGAAAAAAAGGTTCTGACAGAAGGAACATGAATTATATTAGTTGAAAATTGAGGAAAAATGTAATTGGAAATCACCATTAAAGCAATTAAAGCACTTTATTTTCATCAGTGAAAACTGGAAAACAGTTCAAATTAAGGGGTTTTATAACCTAAAATACTGCATGAAAGATATAAAAAAATAAAAGATAAAATCACTGCTTCTTCAGGATAGACCTTAGTTTCTTATGCAACATCTGCTTTTTGTTACATTTTAGCACTGAATTAGGTTAAAATATCTTGAATTGCTTCTTGTCTAAAATGTCCTTTCAGAAAATGAAAATTTCTTTAACATTTCTTAATATTCTATAGCACAATTGACTATAATACTGATGAATAAATAAGTAACATTTATACTGCAACATTTATGCTGACCACTTTATCTAGTTTATTTGGAATTTTCTCCAAGGAAAAATATTCATTAGAATAGGACCATACTACTATTTTTTCCTTTACTGATATAATGGAAATTAATATTTAAAAGTTATTTGGATATATGAAAATTCTTATAATACATTCAAGGAAGCAGCTTTAACTTTGTTTAGGCACATAATCATATAAAAAAAATAAGAGAACAGAGAGATACAAATGTCACATTTGTGAGTTTTTGGAATTTACAAACGAACTTCAGAAATTCTTTATTTTTACACAATGTACATTTTTATGGTGATCATTATGTATTTTTTTTTTATTTAAAAGCTTAAGACATTAATTTCTTAGCCAGAACCTAGGGACTTTCTTCAATCCTTTAGACATGGCTTGATTTCCATGTCTAGCTTCTGTTATTTCAGCAATAGCTCTCCATGACACAGCAAGCTGCCTTCGTATTTTGAAATTTCCCATGTAATGTCTCATTGCCATGTCAAAAGTTTCATTTTTACAGGGTAAACATTTAATAATTAAAATGCATGAAAATGTACACGATTAGGTTTTTATAACTTTGAATCTTCATGGGGGGGAAAAAAGCAGAATTTTAAAGTCTAGGGAAGAAGTTTGCAAATTGTGAAGTGTCATTCCAAATTTTAACACATCTTTAAATCCCAAAGAAAATAAATAATAAAGGTTAAAATATTGGGACATTCATCAAACTAGAGAGTTTAGGAAAAGTTTCTTTATGCTTAAAAGTTAGATGTGTTAGAAACTGAAGCCACTTTTTTGTTGGAATGAATGAAAAGATGCCCATGCTTCATAAATCTTCTACAATTTGCATACACTTTGAAAGCTCATCACTGTTTAATTAGACAAAAAAATCTTATTTTTAAAAGGAAAGTAAATTGCTGAAGGAAAAGTGCCACCAGACTAGAGAGCCAAAACTCATGGTTCATGCCCTAAGTAAACATGACCTCCTTTATCTCTCTTCACTCTACTTTAATATTCACACTTAAAGACACAATGTGAATTGTGTATCTAACCAGGATATGAAATATTTTTCAATACACTATGACAAAAGTTCACTGCACTACATTTTTCACATTTCATGTAATTAGGCAATATTTGTTGTTTGCAATATTCAAGTGAATGTATGTATACCACAGACATATCCTCTGGACTGTTACCATAATTTTTAAATATAGATTCCTTTAACGGAATTTTAAGAATTTCCTTTTACTTTGCTATAAAATCAAAATGCATAAAATAATTTTGTTTCTTTTATTAATAATGAAAGCATCTTTACAAATATAACAGAGTTCTATAATTCTGCCAGAGACAATTTTAGATCTCATTCTCAAACACTGCATTTTAAAATACTTCTTTCATTGGTAAACTGCAGGAAGAAAGTTATTTTCCTTTGCTCTAAACCACATGCTCCCTAGAAGGAGGAAGTCCCACACAGTAAATGTATACAGAACAGTTTCCTATGTCTCTGTGCTGTAGAAAATCCCACTGTGTTAAGTAGGGTTCTGCTCAGGCCACTAAAACATATTACCCTATTAAACTGTGTTTCTTTATTGTTCTCTAAATGCTAATGAAATGTTCCAGTGTAGTGTTTATACAAGAGTACTTTAGAAAAGCAGTATGCTAAAACTGTTTCTCTTAAAGTGACAACAATTTAAGTGAGTATGCTACATAAAATGTTAGACAAAAATTTGTTGCTTTACTTCTCATACAATACTCTAAATTAAATCACAATCCCAATACCATTTGACCAAAATTGTTGGAATTTTAAGAAAGTTCAATTTAATATTTTTTATTTAATCTTGTCGATAGATAGATAGATAGATAGATAGGTAGATAGGTAGATAGGTAGATAGATAGATAGATAGATAGATAGATAGATAGATAGATAGATAGATAGATAGATAGATAGATAGATAGATTTGTGCCTTAGTTTATAAATATCATAGTGCTCCAAAAAGTATAACATATAACTTAAAAAACTAGATAGTATACTGTCAATTTTAATTAACTAATTTATGGGATAAAATAATAAAATAAAAAACAATTCTGACAATGTTTCTTTTCTAAAGGAGTCAGTGCTTTTTCTTCTTCTAAAACTGATGAGCTGCACTTATTAAGAGAAAAGTTGCAAAAGTGATGGGACAGTTCATTTAACTTTACTTTCTATCTTCAGTGGATTTATCCTGTAAACTTAATAATCAAGTAAAATTAAAATTAGGAAGAGGAAAATAATTGATTCCAGAGATTAAAAAATGATCATTTCAATTTCTTGTTCACACTTCCTCCAACAAAGTCTTTTCTCTCTTCAAGTTTCATTTCCATTATGTTTTTGCTTAGGACAGCATTTCATTAAAGTGGAAAGTATACAGCTTTTAGCTTTTTAGCAGACTTTCATCTACATAAGAAAATAAGTCTTTTTGATTTCGCATATGAAATTTTCATCTAAAAATGAATTGCAATGTTAACACTCGTGTTCTAAAACTAAGAACCCATGTGCAGTTAAATGTTTTTTGAGTTTATTCTCATACTTTGCATTACTCTATACTATAACAACAAAGATACTCTACAAAATATTATGTTTAGGGAGAAGAAATAAATAATTAAAATACTAACATAGCAACAAACTGCTTGGCTTATGTACAGTGAGTCAAATATATCCTTCATTACAACTATCTTAAGGTTTTGGATTTTTTCTGAAAATCTAGATGATTGTAATTTTCACTGATAGCTGAGTGATTTACAATTTATTTAAAAATATTGTGTAGTAGGAAAATACCAACTGGAATTAAATTTTAAAATAATATTAGTAAGTGGCAGCAATATAACATTGGGTTGTCCCACAACCCAAAGATCCTCACTCTAGCCTAATACCTGGGTAAAAAGCCAGCTCTTGATGGCCTTCTAGAAGGCTAAAAGGCTGACCAGCCTGCCTTTTCTCATCTCTTCCCAATGAATTCACTAGGTTTTACCTCCTAGAAGATATTACATACTTATTCCGCTTGGTCTCATATAACAGAGTTTCTCAACGTTTCCAGCTTTGCGGACCGGTGTGGGTGGGGGAGAGGGGCTGGTTTCATGTGAGCGGTGGGTAAGTACATGTGTGCACATAGCTCCATTGACGCGATTGGTGGGCACGCATACCCACCACTCATGCAAATGGAGCACACATGCACGCTGCTTGCACAAGGGAGAATACATGTGTGTATTCATCCCTTTGGGCAGCCTGGTTTTGAACAACTCACTGCATGGTAGTGGGCCATGCCTAGGGGTTAGGGATCTGTTATATAGAATTACTTATAAACATTGTTCATCTGGCCATTTGCAATCTGTTTAAATTCCTTTCAGCTATGTTCTTATAATATAAATATAATACAATGAGTCAGTTTTTCAAAGACAGACAATTTGAATTTACAGATAACATTTTCAAATATATTGGATCTCTCTTTACCTCCCAACTAGGTGTAATTTTTGTATTGTTTTGTTTGTTTCAAGCAAAGATACATCTGTTACTGATGTAGATAAATCCATTTTACAGGCCAGGTTTTTATTTGAATGTTTTTTTTATTTGGAATGTTGCTAACTTGGAATAACAATTTTTACACCCCACCTGGACTGTTAGAAATATGTCTATTGTATTTATAGGACACATGGATATTTGTAAAGTTATCTAATACCTAGCACATTTGGAGAATAAGTTATTGATACTGCCATTTACCAAGTTTCTGCTACTCTAAGATGAACATACCAAACTGATTTTTTTCACAAATGTATGTCTTGTATTTTGATTTATTATTAAAGTGTTACCAGAGCCAATTTCTTAAATTACATGTTTTGGAAATATAAGTTTATAAGAATTTGGTCCACAAATTGCATAATTAGAATGTATCTAGAACCATAGCTCATGCATACTGGTTAGACAGCAGTGTTATTGTTGCAAATTTGTCTTGCCTCTCTACATAAAGACTGTGGAATCTTTTGTGCTTTCTGATCTTGGTTGTTTACTTGCAAACATTTTATTAATCCAACTAGGTAATATTGTCAGTGCTAGGTATCAATGCATGATCAATGCAGTATCATTGGATATACACAGAATACTACATATATTTTCTTCTCATGGAACTATATATCAAGAACTCAGAATAAAGTTTTAATACAAATGACATCAATTGAATTACATAGAAGCAGGGCTTTTTTTGTCATAGAACACCCAGAACGGAGTTCCGACACCTTTTTTTGGATGGAACCTTGTAGGGTAGGCAAGGCGGGTTGTATGACGTGTGTGAGTTCTGGCACCTTTTTTTTTTTTTTTTTTTACAAAAAAGCACTGCATAGAAGTATCACAATACAGATATTCCTGCCCTTATAATCATTTTTTAAACAAAGATTTGAAGTTTTGACAGGCTTGGAAAAAGTAATTTACAACATGTTCTCAAGTTACAATTGTCACACCACCCCGATTGTCACATCATTTTAATTGAGACATGTGGCAACAGGTTTACATTTATAACACTGATCATGTAATCATGATTTGTGATCTTCCCAGCTAGTTTGTGACAAGTGAAGTAAAAGGGAGAAGCTAGATTTGCTTAATGACCAGTACATTTGCTTAAAGACTATTGTAAAAATGGATCTAGTCACTTGATGATTTGCTTTATAACTGCATCAACTTACCATTATTTTTAGGGTCCTTTCCTTTTTGAAAATTTAAAATACTATGCAGCATGCACGTTTTAGCTTCCATTTCTCATTCTTATGGTGCCCCTATTCATTTTGTTTAGTGGTGGGATTCAAATATGTGAACAACCGGTTGTCTGTGTGGATGCTGCTTCCAGAAGTCCATTCTGGGCCTGGGCAACAAAAAAATTAGCTACCAGTTCTGCCGAAGTGGTGCAAACCAGCTGAATCCCACCACTGACTTTGTTGTGATTCACTGGCAGCATAAAAAATAGATAAATAGACTAAATGTCAGTGAGAAAAACATCTGCTAATCAAAGAACACATTGGATCTGGCTGCAGGACTATATCCATCATTTCTTGTGTATGTTCTCCACATTCCATTACATTGTAATCTGAACTGAATAATGTTGAAGGAAATAGCAAATAGAAACATTAAAAGTAAGTTAAAAGCAGCATTTTATTTAAAATGACCTGTTCTTCTCTTCTCCTTAAGGTACCAAATAAATACTGGTTAGACTGCAGTGTTATTGTTGAAAAATTGCTACATTTCTGATATAGCAGATTACTACATTTCTGATATGGCAGAAATAGGTAGAGAGCTAGAGAAATAATGTACTTACACTGTTGCATATAGCTTTTTAATGAGATAACAACAGAATGGGGAAGGTACTTAGCGTCTGAAGGAGCCAAAGGTGCTCAGAACAGCTTTAAATAATGAACAGACACTATCCTTGATTCCATGTACTACCTGTTACTTGATTTTACTTTCAAAGTAATAGCTGGCAAAGCAAATAGATAATATATACCTAGCAGTTGCATTGGATGCTATCAGCTAAAGGGGAAAACATTACTTTAATATTGGTACAAATAAGGACAATCAAATGTAATGTCAAATTTCATAGCAAATTGCCTGGAAACATTTATGGTTTGCCTGAAGGCAAATGTAATTATAACTCAAATAACAGCTATTTCTCTGAGTTGCAAGCAGGAATAAAAAAAAAAAAAGGAAATACAATGATCCACTGAAGTGGACTGAACAGTACACAATAGAAGCAATTGAATCTATTAGTGCCTATCGTTCCAAACTTAGAAGTTAAATACAAGGCATTTATTTACAAATATATACAAAATCAATAAAATAAATTGCATGAAATAAGAAATTAATATTTTTTTTGTTTTTAAAAATAATATGCTGGAGAATTCAGAGAAGAAATAGATGCATCATCACAAACTTTTGTATATTATAGAATTATGTCAAAATATAATATATGAAAGACTGCAAATTTTCTGATGGTTTAAAAATTGGTTCAATTACCAATACAAAATTATAAGTGATCAACTCAGCAGGTTTTTATTAATCTGTGAGAATGGTGGAATGTAGGGCAGTTACAATAGAGCTTCTGTGAAACACAGATTTTTGTTGTTGTTCTGGCCCTGTTTTTGATTCTATGTGCATACCTGAATATGCTTTATAAAATTGCCTGCAATTGCTGACCTCAACCTTTCTAGAGAAAAGATTTCTAGGACATTTAAGTGATTTAACTATAACCATGCAGAACAAAATATATTTTAGACATAAATCTACCCATATCAGGGGACACAATGATTCAGCAGTTAAGATACTGAGCTTGTTAACTGGAAAGCCAACAGCTCTTGCCAACCTAGCAATTTGAAAGCATACAAATGCAAGTAGAGCAGGGGTGTCAAACTCGCAACATCACATGACATTTTGTGACATATTGTGACTTTTTTGCCATTGCCGGCAAAGGGGTGGGCGCAGTTTCGCTATGATGCATCTGGCCCGCGGGCCAACAGTTTGACACCCCTGAAGTAGAGGAACTGCTTTGACTTTTTCCTTTTTTATTGCTTTCTCTATTTTCACGCTGGCCACATGATAATGAAAATGTCTGTCAGACAACACAGGCTTCCTTGACTGAGAATCGGAGATAAGCACCGCCCACTTGCATCGGTCATGACTAGACACCAATGTCGAAAAGCATCTACAGATGTGCCTTATTTAAAGAAACATGGTAATAGAGTTCAGAGATAAACAGAAGGCAAAGCATGACAAAATAATCTCTTTTCCCTATTTACTGATCAGGGAATCAAATGAAGTACAACTAAATTTCATAGTTATAATCATGTGTTCCTGATTATTAATCATCACATAATTGCAACTTTCACAATTCTTTCCATTACCACATTTTTAAAGGGGTATATAAAGGGGTATAAAAATCACTGATGTAATGTTTCTGAATGTAAAATAAGCATATGTGTAATTGGTACTTGTATATATGAAATCACAAAACATAAAAATAATGATGTCACGTTTATTGGAGCAGATAATGGCATGTTACCTGTTTCATAAAGTGACAAGACAGTTCAAGTTATTAAATGAACATGTATAGGAATCTGGAAGTAAGTCCCAGATCATTAGATCATTAGCAATATACTGTACTATGAACCTGTATAATGAACAGACTTTATAATGTCCTGCATTAAGCACAAAGATCCATATCTATCGTTCCGTTCTGCTTGTGTAGAGCCAAAACATGTATATATGGAAATACTTTCTTCCATTTAGATATACAAATTGTAAAGCATACCAAATATGTTATCAGGGCCGCGCCTTAATGCTGAGTTTCACATGACTAGATTGCTGTGGTTAGAATACAACCTTCTTTAAAAAAGAGGACTAATGTTAAACTTAAAATTCCCATTTATAGATTTTAAAACAGAAGATGGCAGTTATAAGCATGTAAATACTGTGTCTGCTGATTCATACAACTTTTACACATACATTTAATTTTCCTGTATTATTGTAAATTTGTAATGTAATGCTAAACAAAAGAAACTAAAATCTCTTAACAATGAGATGTCCTTTATATTAAATTTCACTGTGTCCATCTATTGAAAAGTGAGATATCAAATATGGTTTGTACATTGCCTTCTATTAACATTCACTAGACTGAAACCCAATAAGGATATTAAGATAAATGCTATTCTAATGCTGCTTCCCAAGTCAAAGCAAAGCACTGTATTAGATTTAAACTTTTTAAAAATATTTTTTGTTCTTGAAAGTACTTTAAAATCACTTTAAGAATACTGAATCTAATTGTGATTTGAGAAAAGAGACACAATAACATTTTCTTTTAAATTGTAAAGTATGAAAATATTTTCCTCTCTCTATACATACAACTTACTACCTGCATGCAGCATGTTTCTTAGGAAAAAATCTTCATGGCGTAGGACTATTAAAAAATATTCCTGTTAATCATAATTTTTGGAGTTAACTTTTTACTGACCAATTTTGGATTTTTTTAAAATATATCTGTCAATTGAAAACCATCAGTCTGTTCTGAACAGCTTTTAACACATTTAGATTTTTTTGTCATAAAATATTCTATTTATTTCTCAGCAGCTGGTGTCAAAAAAGTTGTTGTTTTTAAATATTACTCTTAAATAAATAAAATCTGTTTTCATATTGTGTAAAATTAGTTTTGCCTGCTGTGAGTTTGTGGCATTATGAAGTGATCAGTTCTCTCTATGAATTATTTAAAGAAAGGCTATCAAATAAACTGATGGAGGCGTAATATAATATGTATAATTTGTATAAATCTGGCACTTGTGCATGTACACAGCATAGATCCTACTTGCTCCTTTCCCACTTGCTGTTACACTGCTTGTCCCATCTATTTTTCAAAAGTGAGGGAACATCTTCCTATAAATTATAGCCTCACTTTTCTAGTACATACCAAAATGTTTCTTTGACGGTACCAAATATATATTTAAAAAAGTCTACTGCCTGTTCATACAGGTAATTGTTTTTCAGCCGGTCTTCAGTGGCATTAAAATCTTTATTTATCCTTTGTTTTAGTTTCTGGTTTGACAGTGGCTCATACTTTTATTAAACACTACTGGATTTGTTAGCAGTTCCTTTCAGAATTATCTTGTCTTTCAGGAAAAATGTAACTGTATAGTCATAATTATTCTCCCCACATTTTTGGAAGAACAAAGGGGTGTTGGTTTAAGGAATTTCTCTATTTTAATAGAGAGAAATCTAGCATATCATACCTTGAATATTTTCAAGGAACAATGACACTGGAAAGGATCATCCTGATAATAATTAAGCAGCAGTAGCAGCAAAATAAATAAATGGTCATAAATTATTGTACTTAAAAATATTGTTTTACATATGTATAAGATTCATATGTCCATCTTATTCACAAAAATGCATCTTTGGTCGGCATACAACAATAAAAACAGAATTGCATTAAAACAAAATAAAATAGCAAAAAAATAGCAATCAAACACAGTTGAGACATATCAACATATAGTACACCTCATTGTTCTCCCATGCTATTTTATTGGAACACAAACACCTATAATTGCTGGGACAGCCTGCCCATTGTTTGTTCTTTTTTATTATTCCTTGTATATTCTTTTTTTCTTTATAAAGCAGCTTATAAAGTATTCTTAATTGAGGAAGTATCTGAATTCAAATTTTAGCTGTGGATAGCTAGTGCAATGTGAATAAATTATCAAACACCTGTATCACTGTCCATAATCTGTCTTTTGTCACTGCACTTAATTTCATCATCTATTATATATTAGAAAAGTCAACAACATCATGTTAACAATAGTGATCTAAGCAGCCTTCAAATAATTCAGGTTAACAGAATGCAGGTTAACAATAGTGATCTAAGCAGCCTTCAAATAATGCAGGTTAACAGAAGCTAAACATCTTTCTTTTTAAAACAGCTGCATCTGTTAGAATGTTTGCATGTTTATTAGTAGTTTCAACAGAAATACTGTCTGTGCAGGTACCTGTACACACATAGTGTTTTAGAGAGGTTTTTATTTCCTTTTATTTTTGCACTTATGAACAAAGCTGAGTTCCCAGGGTTCCTCAGATGTTTCTTCTTGCTCTTAAACACTATTAGTTCCAATTCTATTTATAACAGAAGAAAACCCTTTGGTGGTTTAATTTTAGTATTCTGTGGCAATTAAACTTGTGTTCTCTTTTGCCTAATGGAAGGATGGGTATTTGATGACATACCTTGAGTTCCATCAATAATTATAAAACCACCTGCCCATAACATATATTCATGGACAGTCTGTGGCCATACATATACTTCTTGATGATTTTGTAACTGATTAAGAAGAAAGACACCAAGATACCATTCTCAAGTCTTGAAAGTTTATTGATCTTCTTTTTTTTTCCCCTACCTCATTATATTCTATCTTATAGTGACTGGAAAATTAAAGAAAATGGAAGCTGATAAATACTGGGCAACATCTGAAAATTAATATAAATAATCAACAGAACTACATTTTTGGCATTGTTTAAAAAGTTACATGTGAAAATAAACTGATAATAGACTACAGACTAAAAGCACTTCCTTAAATATGATATACTTCCCTTTCCGTCAACAGAAGATTTACCAACATATATTTTTTCATATCAAAAAGAATTATGTTTTGTGTTTATAGTTCCATTTTTATTTATTATATGCTTCTTTGTTTTGTTAGTTTCTTCTAGTTTTCATGAATGAATGAATGAATGAACGAACGAACGAACAAATGAACGAATGAATGAATGAAGAAGAGAAAGGAAAGGAAAGGAAAGGAAAGGAAAGGTTTTCTCTTTCTTATTGAAGTTATTCATTTTTTCCTAAGATAAATATAACTTTAAAAAAAGAAAATGACACATTTTTTAAATCTATGAAAGTTCAATATCTTTGGTGTTAAATTGCCATATATACATAGCCCAATTACTTAGCAAATAACACAACATTTATATAGCCTAAATCTCTCCTATGACTAGTTTTTCACAAAATAAAATATATTAAACTACGTAAAGTAACATTTGTAGCATAGCAAATTAAACTTATAAAAAAGTGTCAAAGATAGCTCTATAAAGGAATTTTATAAATATTTTAGCAACATTTTACTATTTCATCTGAAGAATCTAACAGTTTAAATAGCAGTATGATCTAGAACTTGAAAATAAGATTTAATTATATTTAAATTGAGTAAGAATCTTTTAACTATGGCTTCATAGTTCTATCATTATTTTCAGTTGTGCCAAACTTCTAATGGTGATACTAGCAAACAGATTCAATTTCTCATTAACACACAATGCATATGCAATGATCAGACTGCTTTTGACTGAATAGAAAGCTAACTGAGTCAGTATGGCACATTTTGATTATTATTCACCATAGCAACTTTTGCAAAACCCTCATTTCATTGTTCCCTTTGGATTCTTTCAAAGCTTTCGGCAAATTAGGATGGTCCTTTCTACTCAAATTGTCAACTAAACTGAACTTTGGAGAAAAAACATGAACATAATCTAGCCATTATACTGCACCTCTACTGCTGTGATCTGTTCAAATGCTTTTGACTCTCTACCAAATGATTGCATAGCAATACTAAGCAAGGATTTAATTCTCAACTCTACCATTTGTAACAGTCATTGAAAAGCTTGCTACTCCATTCAGAATAAGGTGAAAAAATTCATGATTAATAAAGAGAATCATGTTATAATCTTATTTATAAATTATGTTTTATTAATTTTTTCTAATTTGTGGGAAGTGATCTTGGACTTGAACAATATGCTTATGGAATTTGAGGAGGCAGCAATTTTAGAAGTCAATAATGCAAAATCAAAGCTAATATTTTTAATAGTCCAAACTCAATACAAATGACTTTATCAACTGCCTAACTTAACTTTCTTTATAACCCATCAACTCCATGGAATGACTCTCAGTTCCTGTAGCTGGAAGTCATTCCATTTTATTATCTGAACTATCTACATCAACAGGGATAAACAATCCATTTCTGAAAAATGCAATAATGGACTGGAACTCATGTGCTAGAAAGTGGTATGCTTCTATATTGCGTTTTTCTCATTTTTTGATTATCCTCATATAAAAACTGGGAGAGTAATTGTAATGCCATTATCTGAAAAAAAATTAATACTCTCCAAGACCAAATTACTATCATCATATAGAGAATCACCTAGGACATGACTCCAGAAAAAAATTATAATATATAAAAATACTTCAAATTTATATTGGAAATGTGGAGAATATGTCTTATCACGCCTGCTGATCTTGTAAAAAAGCAGAAAAATTGGTTCAAATACACACAGTGATACAAAGAATTTTTAAGATTAATATTGAATTGGAACCAGAACTCTTATTGGGACTAATGAATTGACAATTCATAAGTTAGGAAATACTGTTTTTATATATGATAATATATTATATAGACAAAAATGGAAAGCAGAAATATCCTGAATGGAAGATGACAGAATTAGCAGAAATGGCAAAAGAGTCATAGTACTGTTTTGGATCATTTGAAAGACCTGAAATGAGTATTACAATGATTTCAGCAATTAGTTGCTCCATATATTTAAATAACTGTAATAATTGTACTTGCCCTGTTCCAATCCCTCAAGTATTGCTTATTGACACAAAATCGATGTATAAATACATTAAGAGTATGATAAGGGAATGTATATGTCAAAAATTACATGCAGAAGTAACTTTAAAAAAATAGAGATGATGCGATATATTAGACTAACAAATGACTTAAAACCTAAAAAGTATTCTATATTAAAATCCACAGTTTTTTTTTATTTAATCCAGTTATATGGCTGTCCAGCTTGAAAATTTTGACTCTGGGAGGCCAAGATAAGACTAAAATTAAAATAAAAACAACAGCAGGTAAAACAACTGAAAATATTATGTAACTGAGGCTAGCTCACAGTTCCAACATTATGGAAAGCTCATCCACCACTGGCTAAGGAAAGTCATGACTTAAGGGCCAGCAGGGTCAGGTGAGACAAATCTTGGTAGAGTGGCATACTGTACTAAAGGATAGGACCGAAACAAAGAAAGCATTTATGAGTTCTGCCAAATATTACTGTTTCATAGAAGAGATCCTGAGCATGTCCATATTTTCAAATCTAATGGGACATACAAATTCATTAGGAAATAGGCAGCCCTGTAAGTAACTGAGCACTTCTGAGTAACTGAGTAATTCTCCAACTGGCGTGGAGGATTTATAAGTGTTAACTTGAATTACATCTGGAAATTAGGAGAACACATCCCTAGGGCAACAGAAAAACAATATATAACTCTGCATATCACTGTCATTCATAAAAAGCAATATTAATTGATAGATTGATGTTTTTGTTGTATTGTTCTGTTTAGTGTCTCAAGCTCTGGGTAGCTCAATACTACAGAAATAAATGTGTGTGTGTGTGCATGCGTGCCCACGTGGATGAATATATGTGTGTGTGTGTTGCAAACACCTACCAACACATACAATGTAGTTACGATTTAAAGAACAAGGTGTAAGATCTACTCCTCTGCACAATCTCTACTCTGGTTTCACATTAAGTACAACTTTGCATTTAGATAAACAATTAAGCCTTAGGATGTCATGAGCTCCTTAACATGACATTGAAAAGCACCTACATTAATTATTTAATATGGATTGATGAGAATCTCAATTAATGTGATTCAGGAAAGGAAAATTTGCACTAGACTGAAACAATAAGACAGAAGAATGAGTAAGCAATCATACAGAATGACTGCTTACTAAAACTAGAGACTGTGTTAGTATACACACCAAGCTCTATATATTTTATACCCTATAGCATTGTCAAAGTTTTAGAACTGAAATATTTGGCTCAATGCATCCTTTTTTCATGTTCCTATAATATTTTGTGTTCTATAAAACAATGAGATTTGTATAAATACAAATTCATTTTTAAATGATCACCTCAACAACTGCAAAATATACACTAAAAAGCCAACATTCTAAGGTTGCTAGAAGGTCCTCAAAAATGATCTAGCATCCTAAAAAAGTCTTCATAATATTCTATCATACAACATACATGCTGGGAAAACTCATCTTTAACAAAATTGGGAGACTTAATTATTTTTGTTTTCTCCTGCTTCAATCTTTTTCTATTTGCAACCCATTTTTTACAAATTCATATCAATGAATGGCTCTATATGCATAGCAATAATGATGTAAATCTGAAAACATTTTTAATATTTTCAATTTTCTCCTATTGCGAACACTTTCTGCAGAAATAAATTTAAAAAATATAGCATGCTAGTCATGTTCTGCACTAAGTATACAGAATGATTGCTGCAATGTAGGATTTGGAATCTTAGGAAGGAATAGATACAATGCTATTCATTGTACTCCAGTCCAATTCTTTCTTAACCATTTTAGCACCACCCTTGAAGCAATAGCATATCCAGCGACAATCAAATTCCTAATGTAAGATGACAGCAAGTCTTATTTTACCAAAATTATTTCACCAAAAATGACACAAAACCTGTTTAAGAATTATTCATTTTAATTGATACCAAAAAGGGGGAAGAGAGGCTGATTAAGGACCTGACTAAAAAAAAGAAAACAAAGAAAAAAATCCACAAACAAAAGGAGAAAATGAGGACAGAGAAAACAATTATCCTGGGCATTAAAGAAGTCTGTAATATTATCTACTATGACAGCACAGTTATTGCTGCCAAGACACTGCAGGTTTGCTATATCAGCCAAGATCCCAAGAGAATAATAAACTAAGCAGATTAGAGTTAGGCTGATGCTTCTGTGGCATTCTGACCTCCATATAGATACCAAGGAGTATCAAATACATATAGGCAGAGAGACCTGGAAAATGGGTAATCCATTTGTCAGGACTGGAGAAGACGCTGCCAATTAACCAGGGTCTGTTTATTATTTAACAGTTGGTATTGCTGGAAGCCTGGCACTGCAGTAGAGCAATCTCTGTTTCAGTTTAAGTCAGCCTGATTATAGACGCATACAAGCCAAATCCTGTTTACCATAATCTAGAAGAACTTCTGTGCCCTGAACAGATAATAGAAATTCTTACAACACTTCTTCTCCAAGTGGAAAGAAATCTTCCTTAGCCGGGGTTAGGAAGACTTCCAACTAAAAACTTATAGGAAAACCGGTTCACTAAGAAAATAAAGCAAAACTGAACTTGATTCCATTACCTTGATTACTCATTTCCAAGGTATAAAATAGTGAGGCTCTTGTCAGCTTTCTTTCAATTAAGTAAACCTTAAGTCATGCACATATACAGAAGCTCAAAAAAAGTTTATTTTTTCTCACTGTGAAAGAAACCAAATCAAAAATCATTGTACAAAAATAATATTCAGAAAACACTGATATTACTGGAGTAAAACAATACCACGACAAACTGTAAATGTATCAAATTCAATACTACTACCTCAGGCCTTGTAAACAATAATTTTGAAGAAATCCAATCTGTTACTTTTTAAGGGAAGACTAGCTTCAAATTGTTTCTTTTTGAAACAAGTAAATACAATAAGCCAAGTTCATAAACTCAACCATTTTATGTTTATATTTGTATATTTTTTCCATTTTTCATATCACAGCAATATAATATAATATAATATAATATAATATAATATAATATAATATAATATAATATAATATAATATAATATAATAGGCATTGTCTCATAAGCACTTAGAACCTGAAAAACAACTTAAATATCAAGGTTTATGTGCTAGTGTAATATATCAAAACTATATTGTTACCAAGGTTGAAGTTTGAAGCACTGTGAAAAGAGAAATGTAATGATTGTCAAGATAAATGGTCAAGTTATTTCAAAATGTTCATGATAATGCATTTGTTTTTTAAAAAATACAGTTCTACTAGCAGCTTGTAGGAAGATGACAGAGAATTACCAGTTTTAAAACTATGGTGTATAAACGTTTCAGAAAATGGCTGCTCCCTACTAAACTTTCCATAGAGTTTATGCATAAGATAAAGGCTATTTATTTGTTTGAGTATTTTATAAGACCAACTAATTCATTTTGAGTTTGACACATTCCTTCTTCATAAAACAAGCAAGCTGATATTTGATATGGAATTTCCATTTGAGACAATAACTATGCAACACTCCTTGTGAATAAGTCTTTACAAATAAAAATTGCTTGTATACAACTTTCAAACAGCAGGTATGGATCACATTATATTTTGAAGAGTTCTTTTTATAATGCCAAAAAGAAGCAGTACAGATATAAGAGATTAGTTGAGATTTTTTCACAAAGTTTGGAGGGGGTAAAAGATAGTCTTGGCTTTTCAGCTAATGATATCACTAAAAGTTTATATATTTATGCTGGAGGGAGAAGTCCACCTCCCCAATTCTATCAGTATTTGCATTTCTAGAACAAGGAACCACTCCAAGTTTCCTTTTAAATCTGTCATAATGAGAATTGTTGTTTGTCTTGCCACCTCAATCACTAAGGCAACCCTAGGTGGTAAACAAAAAGCTTAATATTCAGGCTGGTTGCACAATCAGCCAGAAATTTTGATTGGGTTTTGCATTTTTGTCCACCTATCAAATTTTTCCCCTATCTTTCCTGGGATAGACAGATGTTGTTGCTTAATAATATTAAACAATTATCATTGCAGGATAAAAGTTGTTCCAAATAAAGCTGCCTTTTGAAATTGACATGATGGTGATTTTGTCAGTGCCAATGATGTTCAAGCAGTGCTTCAGATATTTTGAAATTGCACCCTAGGCACCTATTACTATTGGAGCTATCTTAGCTTTCTTTTGTCACATTTATACTTATTAAAGTTCTTATTATGTTATACTTCTATTTGCAGATGTTTGTATTTTATGATTTTTTCTAGTTCTTTCTGTTCCATTCTGTCACCTTTAGATACTGCAGTGACCACTATCCAAACTTTGGTTGTCTTTCTTATCAACAATTGTTAAATCTGGGGTGTTATGTGGCAAATGTTTGTCTGTTTGAATTCTAAAGTCCCAGAGCATTTTAACATTTTCATTTTCTATTACTTTGTCTATTTTGTGATCCTATCAGTTTTTGCTTGCAGGCAGTTGGTATTTCTTGCAGATTTCCAATGCACCACACTGGAGAAACCAACTAATCAAGCAAACAAGCAGTCCCAGTCATAGGAGACAAATCCAGTATCAGACAACAAAAAATAACTCATCTTTGCTCAGGGCCTAGGAGGAAAGACAGGCTTTTAAAGGTTTACAAAAAGATAGCAAGGTCAGGTTGTGTGGATGTCACAGGGGAAATGCTGTTGTATGGGGCAGGTGCAGCCATATACTATAACATCAGCTACAGTGTTGATTTTCCAGCATCATAGTTAACATAAGTCTCTCTGTAATGTAATACGGGCAATTCAAACTGATAGGCTCCATAAAGCCAATCCAAAGAACACTGTAGCCAAAGTTCTAGTGGTACCAATGGGTATCTCCCCAGAAGGATCAACATTCACAATTTGGGTGAAAATTGTGAAAAACCAGCAGCTAGAGATGGTGTAAAATCTTATTGGAAAAGCCAGTATCACAACAGAATATTTGGAATTTAAAAAATGGAAATACATCTCATTACACACTCTGGCTGGTCAAAAGACTTCTGGATCCGTACAGGTAATTCCACTTCACCCTCAGCATAACCTGTTATACTATAATGTTGTCTAGGCCACATTTTAAAACTACTAAAATCTAATATTAAAAAGATACAATAATTGCTACTGCACATTTTAATGAATTATTGTGTTCAAGGTTCCTTTGAAAAGTAATATTATACTCGGCTTATGTTTTAATTGATTTATTAATATTTTATCACAGGAATGTAATTTAAGCTGCTCATGATTTAGATCTCATAAACCTTTAGCATTTTGCAAATTCAAATTCCAATTTAAAGCCAGGGCGAGCAATTAACTTTTCTATCATCTTGTCAGGAGAGAAGGTTCATGTTTAATTTGAGACAAAGTGACAGAAATATATATATATACACTGTATGTATTACTCCAATTTAATTTATGAGTCAGCACCATCCATTCTCCAAATCTCGATTTAATAGAAGGGGGAAAGGCTTGTTGTTGTGGCACTGCTGAGATATCTATCCTGAATTTGTGAAGGGAAAAATGCCCTTAATTTATTGAAATAGGAAGCTTAGATTGATTACTAGTTCATTTCAGCCTCTTCATTTTAATTTTAATTCACATGTCATGTTTCTTGTAGACAGTTTATTCTCCCAAATATAAATTCATAGTAGTTGTCTTCAGCTATTTCTTCACCTGGCTTTACACACACATACACAAACCACAAATATTTAATTGATAACAAGCAGTAGACTAAGGAGATACCTGATAAAATAACCTTCAACTATGTTGAAAGAAAGGAGTAATGTTTGGGTGAATTTTACATGTGCTAAAATACTCCTGGTATCAATGGGACTACGATACTTAAAGAGTTAGTAGTGAGGGACAATATTTATTTTGGAAGCTGCTTTCACTGTGACTTAAAATATATTCATATATGTAATAACAATGTTTTTATCTTGGACTACACCTATTTTGATTTTAATGTCAGAATTAATAGAAATTTAGATTTGTCTGGGGGAAAAAAATCAAAGGGGAAATGAAAGGCGAAATCACCTGAACAAGAGACTTTTGTATTAAGATACCAAAAGCAACTCAATAGATGATGTATTGCATTGCCTAAAATATACCATGGAAGAAAACTTATTATAATGGGTTCCACAAAGATCTATGAATTAGATCTTTTCTTGACTCATAGACAGATGCTATTAATGTTCTTGTATTTTGAGGGGAAAGATACAAGTATTTAGAAAATAATAATTAATTTTTATTTTTTAATTTTTTTTTTGTATAAACTGTAGTAGGAGTTAGAAAGGACCACAGATAATAATGACATATAATTATTGGTCTTGTTTGGTCTAGGCCAGGGGTAGGCAACCCAAAATACTCAAAGAGCTACTTGGACCCATTTCCCACTGAAAACAAAACACAGGGAGCCGCAAAACCCTTTGGGTATCTAAAATGAAGATAAGACTGCATATATCCATATATATATGGATATATGCAGTCTTATCTTCATTTTAGATGTCAAAAGGATATCTCTCTCTCTCTCTCTCTCTCTCTCTCTCTCTCCCTCCCTCCCTCCCTCCCTCCCTATTTCTGCCCTTGATCTGCTAGTCTTCTTCCCCCTGTGTGTGTGTGTGTGTGTGTGTGTGTGTGTGTGTGTGTGAGAGAGAGAGAGAGAGAGAGAGAGAGAGAGAGAGAGAGAGAGAGAGGCACTTGCACTTCCCCCCCTTTCTCTTTCCTCTCCCTTTCTTCTCTCCCTTTCTTTCCTCTCCCTCCCTTTCTCTTTCCTCTTTCTTCTCCATTTCTTTCCTCTTTCTCCCTCTTTCCTCTTTCTATTTACTCTCTCCTCCTTTCCTCTCCCTCTCCCTCTCTTTCCTTCCTCTCTTTCTCCCTTTCTTTCCTTTCTCCCTCTCTCCTTTCCTTTCCTCTTTCCTTTCTTTCCTCTCTCTCCCTTTTTTCCTTTCTCCCTCTTTCCCCCTTTCTATTTCTTTCCTCTCTCCCTCTCCCTCCTTCTTTCATCTCCCTTTCTCTTTTCTTTCTCCCTCTTTCCTCTTTCCTTTCTCCTTCCTCTCCCTTTCTCTTTTCTTCCTTTCTCCCTCTATTTCTTTCCTCTCTCCTCCTCTCCTTCTTTCATCTCCCTTTCTCTTTCTCCCTCTTTCTTTCTTCTCCCCCCTCCCTTTCTTTCCTCTTCCTTTCTTTTCTCTTTTCCTTTCTCCCTTTCTTTCCTGTCTCCCTCTTTCTATTTCTTTCCTCCCTCTCCCCCTCTCCCTCACCTTCTTTCATCTCCCTTTCTCTTTTCTCTTTCTCCCTTTCTTTCCTTTCCTCTTTCCTCTCTCTCCCCCTCTCCTTTCTCTTTCTCTTTTCTTCCTTTCTTTCCTCTTTCTCCCTCTTTCTATTTTTTTCCTCTCTCCCTCTCCCTTTCTTTCATCTCCCTTTCTCTTTTCTCTTTCCTCTTTCTCTTTCCTCTCTCTCCCTCTCCCTTCCTCTTTTCTCTCCCTTTCTTTCCTCTACCTCCCTTTCTCTTTCCTCTCTCTTCTCCCTTTCTTTCCTCTCTTTCTCCCTTTCTCTTTCTTTCCTTTCTCTCCCCTCTCCCTCTCTTTCCTCTCCCTTTCTCTTTCTTCCTCTTTCCTCTTTCTCTTTCTTTTCTCCCTCTTTCCTCTCTCTCTCCCTCTCTTTTTCTCTTCACCTCCCCCCCCTTTACTAAGAGAACCAGTTCACCTACCAAAACATTTAACTTCCTCCTTTAGAGATGGGCAATGTAGATTCACCACATTCTGACAAAGAGAAATGCCAGCACCTCTCATCAATTCTGCTGCAGGGACAGCAAACACTGTATGTTAGCAATATCTGGAGAGCTACAGTTCATCCGCACCCTCCTGAAAGGCTGTCCCATCCGTTGCAATGTCACGCTTTGAAAGGCCCCTCCCCCTCCTCCGCTTCAAGCCGACTGCACCCAGCAGGGAGCCTCAGTAGCCGGCGCGGAAGGGAGCAGGGGAGGAAAAGAGACAGACCATCTCCTCGCAGCTCACTTCCAATCCCAAGTGGTGAATCCTGCTTGGGATTTGGGACTGAGAGGGGGGAAATCCTGGCTCCTAAGCTGCAGGGACTTCCAACCACAGAGCTTGCTTGGCTCTGTTCCCAGCCAACGCAACGCGTGCGCAAAACAACAGCAACAAAATACTGCGATCGAGACTTACCCGCCTGCCTGGCTCCCGGGCCTCGGTAGCAAACCATTTGAAGCAAGCAGCCTCGTCCGCAGAGAAAGGAGAGGAGAGAGTGAGGGCGGATGAGCTGACTTTGTGGCAGGGATAACAAGGGTTCGGGAGAAGCTAGCATGAAAGTTCCGTGTCTTTTGACTTAGCTTGCCTTGTCCCCCACTGGTTCTTTGCCTGAACAAGTCACCCTCTCTCTTTCCTCTGCCCCCCCTCTCTCCAGATGAGGAGAGAGAGAGAGAGAAAGAAAGGCAGATGGCGCCAAAGGGGCAGGGAGAGGAGGCCCGGGGACGGCCCAAGAAGTGATGCCCCCCTGCTGCAGCCTGCCTAGCCCGGGGAGACATATGGCCGGGTGAGTTGCCCAGGGACGGCCCAGGAAGCAATGTCCCCCTGCCACCTAGCCTGGGGAGACGCGTAGCCGACTCAGCGGCCCAGGGAGCGATGCCCCTGCCGCCGCCCCAGCCAGGACTGCCGCCCGGCCCAGGCAGACACGTGGTTGGCTCGGCAGCCCGGGGACGTCCCAGGAAGGAATGTCCCCAGCCCGGCATGGGGAGACATTTGACCGGCTTGGCGACCTGAGGACGGCCCAGGGAGCGATGCCTCCGCCCCCCCCCAGCCGGGACTGCTGCTCAGCCCGGACCAAGGAGATGCGTGGCCAGCTCAGCTGCCCGGGGACGGCCCAGGAAGCAATGCCCTCCTGCCACCACCCCAGCCTGGACTGCTGCCCGGCCCGGCCTGGAAAGATGCATAACCGGCTTAGTGGCCCGGGGACGGCCCAAGGAGATATGCCGCTGCCGCCACCCCAGTCGGGACTTCCGCCCGGCACGGGCAGACACGTGGCCAGTTCGTCGGCCCAGGAAGTGACGTCCCTGCCGCCCCAGCTGGGGACTGAAGCCTGGGGGGGCAGCAGGAGGAAGAAGGGGGGAGGGGGAGGAGGAGGCTCCGGAGCCGCAGGAGATGGCTCAAAGAGCCGCATGCGGCTCCGCAGCCGCAGGTTGCCGACCCGTGGTCTAGTCACTAAAGTATCAGGCTACAAACCAGGAAAACATGAATACTACCCCAGCCATGAAAGCCATCTGGATGACCTTGAGCCAGTCACCTTCTCTTAACCTATCTCACCTGACAGGGTTATTGTTGTGAGGAAAATAGGAGGAGGGAGGAATATCAGGTATGTTCACCACCTTGCAAGTTTATAAACATAATAAAAATGAAATAAAAATAAATAATTCAATAAAATTGAAACATAAAGGAAAGAATAATACCTATAAACTTACTGTGACATGGACTAAAGTAAATCTGCCACTCTCTAGTTTATCTATGATAAATAAGCTACCAATGTTGCTAGAACAATAGAACAATAGAATTCAAATTGCCATGATCTATTCAGTTTCAGTATCACCTCCAATTTTGGAAAACTAAAAGCAAATTGATAAAAAAAGCCATGAGAAATTCAGCCTTCCCTTGTGTCTACTTTGTCTTTATTACAAAGATGGTAGTTAATTTATGTGTGATGTTGCTTATGTACAAAGTGCAATGTACTCAACTTCACATATAATAAATCAATGGGGGGAGCTGGTGCTCTCTGATCTTGGTTGTTTTCTTGCAGACATTTTGTTACCCAAACTAGGTAACAACATTAATGCTAGTAAAGAATAGGGTTGGCTTTCAGTGGCTTGCCCTAGAATACAAACTGAGAACAAAACCCATTCCTTACTTGCATTGATGATGTTACCTAGTTTGGGTAATGAAATGTCTACAAGAAAACAATCAAGATCAGAGAGCACCAAGGACCACTCATTTCAATCCTGAGCTACAAATATTGTCCTTTATCGATAACAAATTAATATTGGCAGTCTAAGTTCTCTCTCTCTCTCTTCTCTCTCCCTCCCTCTCTCTCCCTCCCTCCCTCCCTCCCTGTGTTTGTGTGTGTTTAGAAATAGAGAGTACATTAGTCTGGGGGCTAAGGCGCCAGCATCATGCTAGAAATCAGGAGACTGTGAAAGGTATGAAAGCCCACTGGGTGACTTTGGATCAGTAACTCTCTCTCAGCCCATGATGTGAGACTTAAGTGACAAGCTCGTCAATCAATTTCTGCCTCAACCAATAGATGTACTTTGATCGGGATTGGAGAGGAAACGGACTTTTTGCTTGGAAGGAAATGCTAAGAAGAAAATAAACAAACATACAAACACACACATATACACACACACAATAGCATCTATGTTAGTAATAATTCAAACTGAGATTCTATGTAGATTCTTTTTCTCATACCTACAATATAGGTTTGATTTTTTAATTCAAATAAATAGAATAAATAAGCATAAATTAAGTCTCTTTTATACCATTCAAATTAACTATAACATTCTTCTTAAACATTATAAGAAGAAATCAGATGAAAATCAGAAACAAGGATTTCTTATTTGTGCAGTAGGGACACAGTACTAAGCAGGATATGAACAGCTCCTATTGTTTTGTCTGTCAAATGTAGATTAATCCAGCTACACTATAACTCAGTGGTTCTCAACCTGTGGGTCGGGACCCCATTTGGGGTCGAATTACCATTTCACGGGGGTTACCAAACCATGCTGTCGCCATTTTTTCCCTTTTCCCTAGCGTCCTACTCCCTCTTATTGGTGGCCACACCCACTTGGGGGTCACCACAACATGGGGAACTGTATTATGGGGTCACGGCATTAGAAAGGTTGAGAATCACTGCTATAACTGAATACCAGCTTCTAAATTCATACTGAATATGTGTTACAGCTGGTTATAATCATTAAGCTGATGGCAACATACTATTTCATATCTTATTCACTTAGTAAACTCAAATAGCTTTACTCCATTGAGCATGCAGATAATATAGCCAATAGTTATATTTTAAGAAAAATTACATCCAGTTGCATTGCAATTTCCACCTTTTTGTGGTGCCTGCAAAGTAACAAACTTCAGTCCACATTAACATCATTTTGGATTGTTCACATACTTATTGAAAAAAAATCATATTAACAGTATTTTTCAGATACAGTATTTGAAGTATGTAAAAATCATGTAAGTTTATTTATACTTGAAGACATGGATTGTATTCTTCTTAAAATGCAGACTTTTAAAATATGATCCTGAGATGTCAAAGCCAAGGGTTCTCTTTCTGAGGGAAAAAGGAGAGTTCCAATTTCAGAAGAATAAACATGATATTGAAAATTTGTTTTATCTTTTTCCTACCGGCTCTAGAAGGGGAGTCTCCCAAGTCAGTAACTGATTTTTCCCGACTTTGCATACTCCCGAATCTTGGAAAATGTAAATTATAATTTTCAGCATTTTGTACATTTTCATTAGGCTAAAGACAGGTTTTCATTATCTACAAAAATTTTACATACAATTTAATTAAAAAGCTAAAAGTTTATATGATAAGCTTTTCTTCTTTTATAAACTATAGTTAAAACTAAGTATATTTAGTGTTAGTTCAGAAACCAGAAGTAGTAGATTTAAAATACTATTAATTCGTGACATTACACACAGGAGCAAGGATTTATTTCACTGTATATCTATAACATCATATCTACTACATGCATCATATTTACTATATAAACCAAGATCCCAGTGAACTTGTGTTGTTTTTGTTTAACATTTTGTTTAACAACTAAACTAGCTTGATTATGTTGCTTTTCTTGCATAGCTACCTGCATTAATTTTAGCAAAGTACAGCATGTCCTGCATGAATAAGCAGTCTCTCTGTTTCATCAGCAGTACAAAGATGAATTCATTGCATTAGAAGGATAGGTGTGTGTATGTGTGTGGGTACAGAAAACCTCCATGCAGCCAAGATTGTACCACAACTGCTAATGTATATATTGCAAACATATACAGGTATGATGTTTACAATAAACAAACAGTCATGGAGCATCCAAAGATGTAAACAGTTGCTGGAGCATGAATACTCAACCTGGTTGTCCCACACACAGGGTGTTTATTTACCCCATTACATATGATCAACAGAAGAAAAAATTCAAAACAAGTTTTTAAACAACGTGTCACTTTATGGTAGTTTTGCCAATGGGGCTTTTTCCAAATGTGTGTGTCATAATAAGATATGTATGTGTTTAGAGAGTTGTCTTCTTTTATGTCTGTCACGGTAGAAAGACAGAGATAATTCCCAACGTTTCTGCTTTCCATTTCTAGAGCAATATGAGCCATACAGTTTAATCAGGATGTCTCGAGATCTCAAATATATATACCAAAATTATTAACCCACAACTTATTCTTTTGAAATGATTTCCTTATTTTATCTTGATATAAACAGAAAGAAGACTAACACAAAATTCTCAAGAGTCACTTACATACTTCCCACACTTTATAATTTCTGTTGTTTATGGGAAGGCCTAAGTCCTGGGAGCAGATCTGCCTTTCCTTTCCTTGTATCATGTATCTTTCCATTTCCTATTTCAATATGCTATGCACAATCTACTCCATAGTTATTGCTACTTGCTGAGATAGAACATCATGAAAGGCAGCTCTAAATTTTATGGAGGAAGGATAGAAGTCCCTATATGACTAACTACATTCTCACCAGAACCTCTTTATTTTAATACAACTTATAACAGTTTTATTTTTATTTTTTTATTTTTGGAAAGAGGACAACCATGAGCAAGTGAATGGGCTCAGTTACAGTGCAATACATGCACTGTTGGGAGACAAGAAAGATCAGGTTAAGAATAAAGTCAGTCCGTCCGTCCGTCTGTCCGTCCGTCCATCGATCTATCTATCTATCTATCTATCTATCTATCTATCTATCTATCTATCTATCTATCTATCTATCTGCAATTGGTAAGGGTCAAAAATGCCTTGATAGCACATAATCAATCAATCAATCATAGTTCTGTATTTACTTAACTTATGAGAAATGAGAACAGCTACAACAAATCTAAATTTGATTTCTTTTAGAAGTATATGGGGGGACAGAAACAATTAATCAGTTAGCAAAACAATAAATACGCATTTAATTCCTTATTTCTATGGCATATTATTGTATTGAATTTCATAATAGGGAGTAACATAGTATCATTAATATCACTACTAATATTTATCCTCGACAGAAATGACATTCTTGATTTTTCTGCATTAATTGCCCGACATGATATAATCATAATAGTAATTACATTTCCAAAAGCAAAAAAAATCTTAAATAAGAAACACTCCATATATTTCTAATTGCAGAAGCTGTTTAAATTTATTTAACCAAGTGAAATGACAATGTAGCTGAGGAAAAAAAACCCTATAATATATATTCATGTGCACATATTTTATATTATTTTTAAATATATTTTTAAAAATAGATGTACAAATTGAGCAAAGGAGTACAACTATGCTGACCAAGCAATGGGTAGAATATATTACACGTGAGCATTTTCAGAGAGTAGGCAAAAAACCCGAAACCTGTTGTCCTTTCCTTATATGTGATGCATCTAAAAAAGGAAAGGGCTTTGATTGCATGATTGTAATGTCTTGATTTTTTTCAACCTCTGTCATAGCACACCTGACATCACAGTATATAATGGTATGTTGACAAATTCAGTTAATTTACTTCACATCTACTGAACACAAATACCTTAGTGCAGATAGATTTTGCATATAAAAATGTTTGGAAAAAAGCAGATTTTGGATCTTAAAAATAAATAACTTATTTAACTGATTTTTATCAACTGCAGGATTCTTCCCACAGTTCTCTTTGAAATTATGCAGACCATTTTTTTTTAAAAAAATGATAATTTAAATCAGTTACATAACACTGCACTATAAAACACTTTTGAAAAGATGTCTGATCTAAAGTTGAATGTTAAATGATCAAACTACTATGAAAGTAAAAATTTAACTTGCGGCAAAAGTATTAGTTGTTTATAAACTGTTAAGCTTTTTCTTCAAAAGGGCTACTTTTCAATAGAATGTTCTGGATTGTTGAAACAATTGCTTAAGTAATTTGAAAAGAATTCCTCCTGAAAGTGTACAGTAGTATTTGTAAATAAAAACAAAAAAAAAATCTTTAAATTTCATTTTCAGGAAAAAAACAAGTAATCTTATATTTCAATTGTTATTGAATAAAGATATAGAAGGAATTGCTTCTTTCTGCAGTTCATACATAAAATGCTGGAAATCAGGAGAAGGTTTACGCTTTGTGAATAATTAGGTCAAGTAGGACATGAAAATTTTATAGTTATGTAACTAAAGAGGTTAGGAAATTACTTTCATTTTAAAACTGAAATTCAGAAAGGTGGAACACCTTTGACTATCTCTGATTCTTACTAATTATAAGGAACAAAGTAATAGTACAGAATCTTTAAAATAGAATTTTTAAAATATGAATATGGCATATACTGTAATGTCCTTGTGCCCATTCTGAACTCTAATAACTTCTTCACTTTGTGAGTTTCAGAATCCCTAACATTGTTAAACATGTTAGTGGTTGTTAAGTCTGTCCAAGATCTTAAGCTTTCAAGATCAAAATAAAACACAGTGAAACAGAATTCAAATTACATACAGGTTTAATTGCAAATGTATTCATATTTCAATAGAACTTCAATGTCTTCTTGCATCAGAATTTATATCACTCCTGGGTTGAAATTCAGGGTAGAAAAAGAACTACTAAAAAAAAATATATGTTTTACATGCCCAAGTATTAGCATTAACTGATGATGTATGGGGTATCACAACTACATTGCAACATGTTTAAGGATTTCATGTTACTAAAAGGGAACTTGCTTTCTTCTGGCATTAATATTTTGTTTTTGTATAAATGGACCAACTAATTTTCTTACATTCTAAAATTAGAAACTTTTGTATCTATTCAAAATGATATTAAAAAGAATCTCTTCACAATTATTTTAAAAAGCATAAATCCCACTTCATACTATCATTATCTTATTTTATTTTGGGAGCAGTTTGTGAATATAATTTAAACATATATTGAAACTATTGTCCACTTTATATTAACTTTAATGAGAAAATAAATGAAGCTCCACAGAAATTTTACATATTGGTACAGAGTCTATTATCAAATTCCTACATGCATTTTCACAGGATTAAAGCAACTAATAATCAAATCAGCACATATATTTTAAAAATCCATTTTTTTCTGTCCATGTAATCAATCCTCTCAAACTGAAGCATTTTTACAAAGGTTAGGTTTATAAATGGAAAAATATTAGCATTTTGTTAAAAACAAGTAGGCCTTTTTGCTCTCAAGATGCTCACTCAAAAGTTCTTGGACGTGGCTTTTCCTTTCATTGCAAACTAAACTCTTCTAAAAAAAATTAAATAAAAACAGATTATGGAAATCAGTACATGCTTTTATTCAAATAGGAAATATTCAAAATCTTAATTTAGATGAAAAGGGTAGCTTTTAGTTAAGAGAAGAGAGCAGATCACCTCAATACCTAAATCCTTAAAGAGAAAAATTCAATAATAAGCTATCTAATTAATCACTTAAATCACTTAATTTCTATTATATTTTCATATCCATGACTCTTATTACAGCAATATAAGGAATCAATCATAAATGTTATTATTATTGCTTCAAAAGATATACACAGAAATCCTACACAAATACATAACAAGAATAGATTTAGAAATGTTGAACACTACGTATATACTGATTTTCTGGAAATTTATAACATCTGAAAAAAAGTCTCTTCATTTGTCCTAATCTATATCAATAAATTCAAACCTGCCTAATAATCAATTTAAAAGAAAAAGTATTTTAAACTCAAACATCTCCTAGAACCCAGATCCACACAGCCTTCTTCACTGTTGTGATTTTAAGAGACAAAATTCTCTGTGTCATTTCATTTGCTCTTTTTTAACAAAAAAAGACTGCTGTGACTACCCCCATGTAGCAATGCTATTCACCATCAGCACCTCTGCACTCCCCATGTGCTTAGAGAACAACTGATTAGCACTTTGCATAATTAACCTGATTAGCACTGTGCATAATCAAACTGATTACCACTCTGCATAATTAAAAAGAAATAATAGCAACAACAACAATAACTAGTTAATATGAATAACTGCTATTCCAACAGGCAATTTATTAGAATCAAAATTATTTTACTACTCAACTACCATTCTTTAACATTGTTTTAATTGGTGAGCGCTTATACCAGAAATGGTTTCAATAAATTGATTGTTACCCAGAGAACAATAAATTCTAGGTATGATAACTAGAGACTAGTTATTCAAAATCGAAAAATCATTAAATGGAAGCATTTTCATACATATTCCAACATCAATAAAATTTTAAAAAACACTCATTCCAATTTGCATCCTCCATATAGAGGCAAATATTAAAACTCTTTGTATTGGAAGTATTGTCCTATTGTCTTTAATCTACAAGTGAAATTAGTAGTTTGAATTTCCTTATATAAAAGTCTATATGTTTTTACAGATTAACCCATTTTCTAACCTGAGGGTACTTATTCAGGCTCCCTAGTTGTCCTATTGCCAAAAAGAGTTAAAAACTATTTTTTGAGGGCATGGTGTTGCTCTGTACTCACACACTCCTTTCATTGGAAATGCCATCTCAGTGTATATATTCCTGCTGTGCTTTTAAAGTATACTTTCCTCCTCTTATCTCACCTCATGTACTGTACCTTAATAGCTGACTAGTTCAGTTCTTGAGCTATTTCACAAAGCAGGAATGCACTTTCAGCTGAATCAATGGTTGCCATAGTCTCTAACATCATTTAGAGCTACTGCATTCTGCTAGGAATGCTATAACAGAAAAAGAGTTTCAACACTTGCCCTAATACCAAAAAGTGACTGGTTTGAAATTTGCAATTTTTACTGTATTTCTTTCCTATGTCAATAGTATACTATTTCATTGTTTTTAGTCACATAATCAAAGAAAATAAAATAATAAATTAAAAGAATTCTGACAAATTTTGAACAAGTAATCTGTTTACAAAGCAAGCCATTATGTTAGAGCATCTTTGGAAAAATAAAAAACATTAGAGATCAACAGGGCAGTAAGAAATGAATTTTATTTAAAAATTGGTTATTACTATTCCATTTATGTCTATTTAGATGCTTTAAATTTACATTTATAAATCTAGTTTAATTTGGGGTATGTGGCTTTATGAGAAGGTAAGAGAGTACAAAAGAAATACACACATTTTTGTGTAGTAACACAATATTATCTGCAACTAGCAAGAAATTGCAATATGTCTAAAGCTTAAAGAATTAAAGCAATTACTACATGGAGAAAATGTCCTTAAATTTATAATAATAATAATAATAATAAGGCTCCTTGGGTGCAATCCCAAAACAACTGGAGCACCACTTGAACACCATTGGCATTGACAAATTCGCTATTAGTTAATTGCAAAAGGCGGCCTTACTAGGAACTGCTTCCATCCTGCGATGATATCAAACATCCCATCAAACATCCACATCTGCCTATCCCAGGTCCTGGGTAAGGACTCGATAGGTAGACAAAATGCCAAATCCAGTCTGAACATCTGGCTGACTGTGCGATGATTAATAATAATAATAATAATAATAATAATAATAACAACAACAACAACAACAACAACAATAGGGAAGACAGCAACAGACAGTAAGTGCCGCCTATGCAAAGAAGCTGAAGAAACAGTGGACCACCTGGTAAGCTGTTGCAAGAAGATTGCACAGACTGACTACAAGCAGCGGCATGACAAAGTAGCAACAATGGTACATTGGAAGATCTGCAAAAAATATCATTTGCCTGTAAGCAAAAACTGGTGGGATCATAAAATAGAGAAAGTCATAGAAAAATGATAAAATTAAACTGCTCTGGGACTTCAGAATTCAAACAGACAAGCACCTGCAACATAACACCCCAGACTTAACAATTGTCGATAAGAAAGACAAAAAAGTCTGGATAGTGGACGTGGCAGTGCCTGGAGATAGCAGACTAGAAGAGAAAGAACTGGAGAAGATAACAAAATACAAAGACCTACAAATCGAAATAGAAAGACTGTGGCAAAAGCAAGCAAGGGTAGTACCAATAGTCATAGGCTCCTTGGGTGCAATCCCAAAACACCTGGAGCACCACTTGAACACCACTGGCATTGACAAATTCGCTATTAGTCAATTGCAAAAGGCGGCCTTATTAGGAACTGCTTCCATCCTGCGACGATATCTGTAATACCATCAAACATCCACATCGGCCTATCCCAGGTCCTGGGTAAGGACTCGATAGGTAGACAAAATGCCAAATCCAGTCTGAACATCTGGCTGACTGTGCGATGATCAATAATAATAATAATAATAATAATAATAATAATAACAACAACAACAACAACAACAATAGGGAAGACAGCAACAGACAGTAAGTGCCGCCTATGCAAAGAAGCTGAAGAAACAGTGGACCACCTGGTAAGCTGTTGCAAGAAGATTGCACAGACTGACTACAAGCAGCGGCATGACAAAGTAGCAACAATTATGCATCGGAAGATCTGCAAAAAATATCATTTGCCTGTAAGCAAAAACTGGTGGGATCATAAAATAGAGAAAGTCATAGAAAATGATAAAATTAAACTGCTCTGGGACTTCAGAATTCAAACAGACAAGCACCTGCAACATAACACCCCAGACTTAACAATTGTCGATAAGAAAGACAAAAAAGTCTGGATAGTGGACGTGGCAGTGCCTGGAGACAGCAGAATAGAAAAGAAAGAGCTGGAGAAGATAACAAAATACAAAAACCTACAAATAGAAATAGAAAGACTGTGGCAAAAGCAAGCAAGGTAGTACCAATAGTCATAGGCTCCTTGGGTGCAATCCCAAAACAACTGGAGCACCACTTGAACATCATTGGCATTGACAAATTCGCTATTAGTCAATTGCAAAAGGCGGCCTTACTAGGAACTGCTTCCATCCTGTGACGATATCTGTAATACTATCAAACATCCACATCTGCCTATCCCAGCTCCTGGGTAAGGACTCGATAGATAGACAAAATGCCAAATCCAGTCTGAACATCTAGCTGACTGTGCGATGATCCATAATAATAATAATATATATATTCCTATTGCTATGAGTGAAGAAGCAAGCTATTGATTGTAGCATAAAAAAGTTAAATTTGGGAGTGGTTGGAGAACACTACATTCAGAGAGATGATTAAACATTAAATACTCCTGGGAGAAATTTTTCCAAAATTTCTAATAAGCGGGATTAAGCCATTTCCTGGCTATATCTGCATGTATGAATATTTTTAAAACATATATTTTAATACACACATATATTGAACATTCTTGTCAGGAATGAACATATTAATGTGGGGAAGAGGGCTCAGCATCTTCAGGTGCTGTGAAAGTAATGCCAGCATCATTGGAATTTCCAAATTAGTTAACTTTTGCTAATAAAAGGAACAGTGAAGCTAAGGATAATATGCATTAGGGTGACAGTAAATATACTGTGCAGATTTGAGGATGAAAAAGTCTTGCTTAGCAAAAGGATGCCCAAAATCAAATCAAGAAGTAATGCCTAACTAGTGATAGGAAAAAAAACTATATACACATGACTGAAATATTTAGTGGAAGTTTGATTGCAAGACAATGAGATCTCTATGTATGAAGATACTCTAATTACAAAATAAGAGTAGTTAACTTTCATAAACAGAGCTGGAGATTGTGATCGATGGCAGTGTCTTTTGGTTGGAGCAGTGTTGAAGAATAAACATGAGCAGGGTACTGAAGAAGCAAACAGGAAATTAATCCTGAGGAGGGATGCAATGAGAAACTTAAACAAGATCATGAAGAATAACTGTATTTTGAAGACATTTCCAGATCAGAATAGTTAATCAAATTATCAGCAGTAATATATGACTGTGAAAACTAAAGATAAAGTGTGAAAAAATAGATATATTCAAATTATGGATTTAGAACTAAAGAAGATTTATTACTGATTATATAAGCTCCCCAAAAATTTCAAGCACAAAACTGGTACTGACTTTTTTATAAAATGAAGATATTATACCTTATGTATTCTATCATATTCTACAATAATTCCTTAGAAAGGCTGGAGCTAGTAGAGAGCTCAGAAGTTTCCTTTTCCTTTTGGCAATTATTCAACAATGGTTATGTTACAACATTATGAAATAAGTAACATTGCATCATTGCCTTACAATGAAAAAACTCCCATTCCTACAAACCCTAGTTATAATTTTTAGTTTTTCTTGGACCAAAAGCCAAATATATTATTTGTCTGCCATGTCATGTCCATAAATAATAAATGAGAACCCTGGTGGGGCAGTTGTTAGAAAGTAATATTACAGGCTAACTCTGTCCACAGCCTGAAGTTTGATCCTGACAGGGCTCAAACTTGATTCAGGGGTCATATAATGACATTGTAAACTGCCCAGACAGTAATGTAAAGCACTATGTGGTAGTATATAAGTCTAAGTGCTATTGCTATTGCTAAATGCATATTACAAATGTAAATGTAACTATTTTCTAATCATATATTTCAATATTTCCCTCTTCTGTCACAATAAAGAAAACAAAATATTGGTAAGAAATTTAGGAAAATTTTAGGGTCCATACTGAAGCTTTTCCAAAAACTAAAATTAAATATGTTGACCCTAACTGGAATGAGGATGGCAAACTTCTTGGGAGTCAAACTTCAAATAAATTTAATAAAATAATAACAATCAGTTTAGACTTTTGTTTGGATCGCAAAAATGGATGATTCCTCCTTTTACTGAAACATCAGTACCACTGTCTATACCAAGTTGATATGTGTTCCATTCTTGTGGAATAGCTTAAATCTACAAATTCAGATGATTCTCTGAATTTTTTATACAGGTCATCAAGACAAAATTGTTCCAGACAGCTTTCTACTTCACGTCACTACTTTTTTATCATGGAGAAAACTGTAGGAGATTATTATTTTAACCACATAGTATATTATATTTTATGGTTTTGTTACTATGGTATGTTATTGTGGTATGAAAGAGAAAGAGATCCTTGTGTATTAGGTATCTCTTCACTATTTTAGTTTTGTTGTATGCTGCCCAGAATTGTTTTGTTTTGTGAAATTGATAAATATATACAATTGATAGATATATAGAAGCTAGATGAAAGATAGATACATAGATAAAACTTTGTTTTCTGAATCATAATCTATAATCATTCTGCTATTATTAGTAATATATATTAATAATCAAAATGGACACATTTAATGATTATATAATTTATGTTAACAAAATTGTTTTTACTGATCTATATGAAAATTCTGTCCTATTTATCTAGGCCATCATGTTTATAAGTTTACGAAAAGATATAATAGCTGAAAGACATATAAAAACATAGATACTGAATACAACATGTCAAAGATGTCAAATTTATATAACCACTATATGTATGTAATTTCATACATATATACAATGTTGGGAGAGAATGAAAGAACAAAAGAATAAACCTCCTTCAAGAATTTTAAATAGTCTTTTTTAAATCTTCATCTAAAGTTGGAGGATTTTAGCAATTCATACATTTATTTCTTCCAAAATACACCTGCTTTCTTTTCCTCTCTTTTCTTTTGCCAAACTAAATATTTTTCCATTTAATGCCTCTCTTTATTAGACAGCATCTAATTTGCATACATTTACATACAATTTAACTGCTTGCTTCTGAGAACAAAGAAGTGGCTCTGTATTGTAGTAAGGGACAATACTCAGAAAAAGAAGGTATAAAAACCCGCTAGCTCAGTGGCTGTGTATTCTTTTTGTTTCAGAAATACTAGGATTTTTAAACACTCCACTTAATGGGTGAAGAAGATTATTCCAACAGACAATGCAAAAAGATACAACGCAGCTTCTTCTTAACACATTTTTCTTTGGCCTGGTTAATGGGATTTATGGTCCAAGATTTCTTTGCTTCTCTTTATTTCTTTTATTAGATTTGATGGATTTAATTTTGTCACATATTTTAATTCGCATGTTATTATGTACAAAGTTATGCGAAAGCTAAACTCTGAGAGCTAATTCAGTATGTTCATCTTCCCCCTATCATTAGGAAAGACTGACTGTTTCAGGATCAGCATGCAATATTGATTTCAGTGCTTAATGTTACTGTTATGAGAATTATAAAGATGGTGATGAAGAAAAAGAAGACTACTATTCAGCTTATGTTCATAGCAAATACAGTGCTTACCATGTAACAAAAGAGAAATCAACAGGATGGGATGGGATGCAAGGCTGAGCTCTGTTTGTAAATACAAGGAGGAATTGTCGCAACGAAAGCAGGAAGCAGCAGAGATGTTAAGCTCTCAAATTTCCTAAAAGATGAGAAAAAGAAACACAAAATTATATGTGAAAAAACTTATCACGAGACAGAGAGTAAGAAAAACCAAATCTGATTATATTCAATATTTCCACACTGACCATTTTTAAGATGGCCAATTCCTAAAATTAATTTTTATACAATTTAAATTAATAAATCTTGCATCGGAAATGAATGTCGCATCTATCTTCATTTTTAGATAAATACAACTCCAGTGATTGGGTAATATTCAGACACTAAAGAATATTGGAGGGCTTAAGTTCCATTTGTTAAGACATGAAGTTACTAATTAATCTATCTCATTTACAGAATTAGTAAAAAAAATTACTAATAAAAAATTCATTAGTAATATATTCTAACTATAATTTTATATTTTATTTATTTATTTGCCTTTTATGACAGCAGCATCACCAGTCCAGACTTAATACAACTAAATTCTGTCATTATAGGCCTTTACATGTTTAGTAAAAAGTTGTACTGTTTTATCAGAGTTTTGGTAATTAAGATTTCTTTCTTATCCTAACATCTGCATAATCTGTTTTATTTTTATAGCCTTATTATAGTCTTATCATTGAGTTAAAAACGAAATATAATAAAAAAGTAAATGAAGATCATATAGAACTTTATTTCTATATTGACATTTCTTTCTATAAGAACTTTCTATAAGAAAAAAAATATGTTTTTCCTCAAAAGTTAAATAATAATATACACACTAGCAAATGTGGTAAGTTGGAAAATAACAACAAATCATATTAAGTTCTACATTGGTATAAAATTTAAGCCCAACAATGCAAAAATAGGTTTTATTATTGAATTAAAAGATAATCCCATAATCTTATAGTCAAAGTTATGATTTTTAAAGTTCAGAAGAACCTAAAACTGCATTTACTGAAAATGGAGTTTTGATATTCTATTTGACTATTGTTTTTTTTTTAATATTGGTGCCATTCACCTCTGTTTCTTCTTTGAAACCTATACCAGACATTAGTTTTTGAGTTCTTCTTTGTAATAAATACATGGTGGAATGGATAAATAAGTATGCTTCATTTATTTAAGATATAATTGATAACTGTTTCTATTTTTTAGAACTGTGGGGACAGTCTTTCATTTATAAGCATTTTAGCTGTGGTTAGAGGATAATATTGTGGGCTAACTCTACTCACTGCCAAGAGTTTGATTCTGACCTGCTCCAAGTTGATTCAGCCTTCCAACCTTCCAAGCTCAGTAAAATGAGGACCCAGATTGTTGGTATCAGTATGCTTACTCTGTAAACTACTCAGGGAATACTGTAAAATACCATGAAGCGGTATATAAGTTAAGTGCTATTGTTATTTATTATACTGTAACTGCAAAGAAAAAGGCAGAAGTCTTGCTCTGAAGAATTATTTCCTTACGCTGGGAAGAGTTAACATGCTCAGATAATTGCAAGTTTGCAGATATTTATGGCAATGAACATTTTGGAGCTCTATGATAGGAAGCTACTTTTGGTTTATAATGTTTCAATTCTATCAGTGATGGGATTCAAATATGTGAACAACTGGTTCTCTGTGTGGATGCCACTTCTGGAAGTCCATTCTGGGCTACCGTTTCTGCTGAAATGGTGTGAACCGGCTGAATCCCACCACTGAATTCTATATATCCAGCCTTTAATATATTGCCATTTTAATTTGAATATATACAACAGAGATTAGTTGTTCTTTAGATAGGGCAATGGTGATTTCTTTTCTATTGTCAAGACATATGGAAAAGCATAGTCATCTTTTAGGATTCATGGTATAAGGCCTACTGAGAAAAACAGAATGTTCAATCAATACAGTAAAACAAAACTGCCTACCAAGCCTTATGTTCGATTTGGGGCATCCCTACTTCAATTCTGAGGACTGCTTTACAGATGCTTTTTGTGTGACAAGTATTTACCTCAAAAATTTAATTTATATGACTTCTGTGGAGCTGTTCCCAACAAAAGGCCAGCCTGTGATAAATATAAGGCCTCAAACAGTTTAAGTGCTGCAGGAATATATTCTCTTCTGACAGAAGAATCTCCCAATAGCCATTAATGCTCCAGTTGCTGTTTCATTTATATATTTATGGTGAGCTTTCCAGGATCCTGAAATCTGGAATATTATCCAGTGTGAAAGGAAACAGAGCTTCTTGCCATTTTGAAGTTTCCTTCTAAAAAATGGAAAATCATAATGGGGTTAAGATTGCTTTAATGAAAATAATTTATCCTTATTTTATTTTGGATGCTCATGGGTTCTTTGTTGAACTTTTTTTTTCCACAGGGTATTTGGCTTTATTTTTTTTCTTCACTCTACAATACTATTTTAATTTGAACATGCATTGAAATGTGAACTGGTCTATGGATGATTACTAAAACAAATCAAACAGGCAGTACAAGTCAGTGATAATTCATTACTCAATTGTAACATAACAGCAGAATATCAGAGTTCAGGTGGATTTAATTAAACTTGATAGTTTATCAATGTTGTCCTCTCTACTACATATTCTCAAGAACTTAAGTAAACAAGTCAACATATAGAAGTTAAAAAAAATGTGAATGTGTCTTATAAATTAATGTAACAAATTTAACATAGCAGTATTTAAATTATCTCTCATTAAAGTGGCCACACATCACTTAACTCAGAGACTTAGCCAAAAGTAAAGTACTGCCATTTCTAAGCAGATTTTTCAGTTGTACTGCCATTTGATGTGCCATTAGGCTAAATGGATTCTCTGGGAGATCAACCCAATGTAATACATTTCATGATTAAGCACAACTAGAGAATATTCCACGTTTTCATACAACTTGCAAAGCTTCTAGTCATTTAAAATCCTCCTATTCCATCTGTTTTGTTATCAGGCAAAGCTGGAATCCTGGAAGTATCACCCTAATCCTAATAAGCTAAATTGTTAGCTGGGCTTCTCTTCTGGGAAGCAACGGGGCATGCCAAAAACATGATAAAACAGTATCCTTCTGTGTAATGAGATAACTTAAAAAATGAACATCTCATTCCATGCCTTCTATTTGGGTTGATTAACCTTCTCGAACCTCTGAGGACAAAATATATAATACATAATAATAATAATCTTCTTTTGATTGACACTCTTGTTTCATAATGTACATTTACAAAATATTATTTATATGTTTATGACTGTTAAATTGTTTTGCTGTTTGATATATGTCTTTGTCAGAGGTGGACCAACAACCTTAACAGTTATTCCTTTTACCTGCTTTCCTATCAAGCCTATAGTTTGTGTTTTTCTTCAACAGAAAAATATAAACCATATTTTTACAATTCAGATGCATTAATTTTTATGTTTGGCACAATACAAAAGATATAGAAAAGGAGTTATATTGATATTATCTTGAGGTTTGTTTTCATATTTCCAAATCAACTGAAATTTAATCAAACTTGCAAAAGTATTATGTGGATAAGTGGTCATTTATGTCATGTGTCAGAGTAGTTCAGGAAATGTCAAATCTATATGAATCTCCTATTGAGCCTGCTCAAAGGACTTCAGAAATTAACTGCTCCTTTCTTGAAAAGACTAACAACTCAGAAAAGTACATATTTTTTTTAAAGAAAACCTATTCCTATTTTCTTCCACAGAATCATAGGTTTGGAATAAACATTGGAGGTCTTCTAGTCCAACTCTCTGTACAAAGCAGGAGTCTTCATACCATCTTGAACAAATGATTATCCAAGGTTTTTTTGAAACATACACTTCTGCAGAATGGGGGCAAAATTAAGCTCCACTGCTTTTTATGCAAAATACATTTAAAAAGTGTAGAGCTTCAGTTTACAGTCAGTTCCATCATCTTGACTTTTGATTCCCCCTTGATAGATGCCAGCATTTACAAATACATGAAATTGTTGTAGGCTTTAAGTGGATTCACTGAAAGCAGTTGATAAGAAGTCATGACTAAAGTCTCACTGATTTTAATAATTTTATTCTAAGGTTTACAAATGTAGAATGCAAGTCTTACTATACATAAAACATCTGATTTTTTTTAAAAAAATCATAGCAACCATTATTATAATGGATGGTATTCCACCAAATGGTTGAATATAAAACTTACAGCACAATTATGATCTTACTAATTATAAATATCTGTATAGTGATCATATGACAACTATATAAAGTTATATATTTGAGGATGGTGAAGATGGAAGACTGAAAAACTAGCACTCTAAAGATATATTTACCTAGTAGCTAGGAAACTTTCATAGTATATTTCAAATACATTTAAACACATAGACTGACTGATTGACTGGCTACACCAGATCAGCACAGTACATTAAGATCAGAAATGATTAAGAAGCCTTCAAGCTTCAGTGAATTAATTTAGTTTGATCATACACACACAAAACACACACACACAAAGTGTGCTGTAATGATTAAAGTTCTGGACTAGTTCTAAGCATAGAAACTGATAGAATGAGTTTGTACTGTTTGCTGTTGGAAAGAGTACTCTGATAAAATATCTAACAGACTTTTAGAAACTGGAGCAAGAATAAGATATATCTTAGTTAAGGAAGTGAAGTAGTTTAAGAAAAAGTCTTACAACAACTCCATCTAAGTTATGCTTAAACAGGCAGATAATTATTTTGGTAGACTTTCAAGGTTAGCATCAAGTCTTTCAAGGTTAACATCAAGCCCCCTGTTGCTGGCCAACACAAGAAACAAGAACCACTTCGATTTTTGGAAAATCCAAATAATATAACTCAATCAAAAAGTAGTGTGATCTATGGTAAGCAATCAAGCAGGTACCAAAAAGCCTATCCTTGATACAAGTTTTCTCATTATGAAGCATAAGCTTTGTTGGAAAAAAAAAAAGATCAGAATCAAAGTTATTATCTTCTTTACAAAAATCTGGGATGTTGCATTGCTTAGGTCAGGACAAGTGTAAGCATTTATTTGCTGGAGATTAAGAACCCTAATGGTGCCAATAAGACTGCTCAAGTAGCAAATAAAATATATGCCTTGAATTTGAATTAGAAATAGAAAAAAATGGATTGCACAATTTTCTAAACAGGGCAATGAAATCTAGAGCACTTTTTCATAAAACTGTCAGTGCTTATAGAGAAGAGAACATGTACTGGCAAAACATTTGTTAAATAATTCTTGGATAAGAAGACAGGGAACAGCATAAGCCAATCCACACAGACTTCCAAATAATTCCTGCAGGTATTAATTTCACAGCTGGATTTAAGAAGAAATGAGAGATAAGATGCAGAATGCTTTATCCATTCTAATGCTATATTTGTCACAATCATTGTAATGGTTGAGTTTAAACAAAGTTGGTGCTAGCAATTCAAGAAACCCCATGTCAACTATAGCTGCTTCAGCCCGATTCAATTACATCTGGCTGAATAGTTCCAAGCTGCTAAATCAATTGAAACCATATAAGTTAAAAAGCAAAACAAACAAAAACCCTACATTCTGATGTTACTGTGTCCTGTTCAATAAAATATAATTCTGTTCTATGACAACAGGAAATATGAAATCAAAGCAAAACTTGAAGCAGGTAATATTTTCCATCATTGGGGGAGAAGGAGGAAGCTTGTTTATAATGTGACTGCATTAAAATTGCATTGTGTTGAGGAAAAAAACCTTTGGGACTCTGAAATGGAATTGTCAACTTTTCAAAATCCTGAGTTGAGCACATTCAGTGACCATTCTCTCTGGGTCTGGATTTTACTCCAAACCATGTCTAAATAAGAAGCCAAGCAGCTGGGGAATTCTGGATTGCAGTGCATCTTTATTAGTTACCATCTGCAGTCTGAAGTCAGCTCATGGCAAGTCTGACTAAATCCTGGTGTTCCCAAGTCCAAATCTGGGTCATTTTAAATTACTTTATACAGAATCTGGTGTGCAAGACTTTTTTATATAAACATTCTTCCAATAGAAGAGAATGTATGTAGTTCAGGGTTGAATTGTGAAATCCTTGATGCTCTCTAAGCTTGTTTGCTTCCAGATGTTTCATTACTTGACTCAGTAACATCATCAAGATGTTACCTGGTTGGGTAATGAAATATCTGGAAGCAAACAACCAAGCTCAGAGAGCACCAATGATTCCATAAACATTCTTATTATTCAGCATAGAAAAAATAAGCAGCTCTCCAACTAATCAATTTTTAAAAGGATGTATATAAATTTTTTAAACTAGATTAGTAGATTAAAGATGGAAAAAAATACATTATAGCATAGAGGTTAGTTTAAAAAACTGTTAACTAAAGTGGGTCACTATCAGTTCTGCCTTAAAGCTCCAAAAATTTCCTTAGAGAAGGAAGAAATATTTTCATTTATAACATGGAAAATTTAGAATTTAAAATATCTACTTTGTTCAATTTGAATTTGGAAACACCCGACTATTCACACTTACTGTTACCAGTAATAAGTAAAAGACACATAAGTAGGTGCTGGGAAATAACCCACAGCATGAAGCTGCATAATAGCCAATGGAACATAGGTTTACTTAAACCAAATGTAAGTACAATACTAGTAGGTCATAGTCTTGCCTATAGCCCTTGTCCTCACACTGTGCTAAAGAAAATTAAATATTTTATTTGCTTAGAACAATGTGTGAATCCAGCCATGTGGATTGTAAGCTGGAGTTTATAGCTTACTGTTTTTGTATGAAGGAAACGATTATAATTATATAAAGCAAACCATTATAATTTGATCAGCTAACCATGATTTTAAGAATCCACAGCTTATGTGTTGACTACATTCCATACTATTTCTATAACTCTACAATTAGTCATGGTATGTATTAAATTAAAATAGTATCTATGTATCTAAACATGCAGTTTTCTAAGGCACTCATTAGATACATAGATGCTATGTAACTTGTTTTAATTTTCTAGTATGATGCAATTCACATGAAATTGTTGAAGGTCATAAAAATATGGTATAGGTACATGGAAAGAATACGTAACTTACTTTTGCTTATATGGTGCTCTAATTAAAATTAGACTGAGTGATTACAGCTTTCTTCTGGATCAGCTGTTCCAAATGCCCATTTCTTTGTATTGTTAGGCTTTATTCACATTTTACCTCAACAGAAAAAAATAAACTGAAGCAGTTTTAGTCTTTGCTGCTCCACAATCTTTTAATTGCCTGATGTTTACTATTATGTATAACTGAGTTATGTACTGAGTTATTAAATAACCATAAAAGTTTGTATTTTAATTTACATGTAACTCCCAGGTTCTTATTCTGGGATCTCCAAATAAGATTCTTGTTTGAATCTTCTGACATTTGCTGACATAGAATTAAGTCTCATTTAAATAAAAGACTTAGAAAATATCTCAAATATGGAAAACTGAAATGTTCAGAACTATTACAATGGCTGATCTATAAATATACTCATGTCCAAATCCTTTGAGGTACCCACATGATGCAGTTAGTTTTAAATTGGGAAAACACATAATACACTAGAGCCTATATGATTCCATGCACTGCCACAATTAAGTAACAAAAAGTAATATTCTTTCACTAGTACATTTTTGCTCTCAAAATTTAGCAAAAGGAGAATATAATCTTACATTACACTACCTCTCTATAGAACTGATTTTTTATATCTATTCCAGGTCAGCACAACCTGGGACAATAGCAGGGCAGAGATGAAAAGAAGGTCTAGAAGTTAAAAATAACCTATAAAAAGCAGACAGTATCAAGTAATGGTTTTCTTGCACTTTAAAAACAAATCTTCCTTCCATACTCACTTTCTTATAAGGGGAAAACAGTTTTATCGTGACAGGTTTTCATCTTCAAAAAAATCTATTTACCAACATCTACAGTATTCATGACTTTGAAAATGGACTCTCAGTTTCTACTGCTCTGTTGTTTCTAAAACTATAGATTCCTTTTCTAATTCCTAAAGATATAAAGTCCTTCTGATCGTATCTATGCAGGAGAAAACACAACAGAAGTTTTTACACATAGTCCATTTAATCCTGGCATTAAAAGATGCTGCTATACAAGATCAGTTCCAATCCTCAAAACCCATTAACATCTTAAATGTTTGAAAACAATGTTTGGATGTTGTGCTCTTTAAAGACACTACTCATGATTTATAGTTAAAGTTAAAGACATACAATGCATTTTAAAATGTGCTTTACTGAAGTTGTTACATTGAACATATGCCACCAAACCACAGGCTTCTAACTGTAAAACTATTTTCCACTGATGTGTAAAAAATATATTGCATAGAAGAACACCCAGCTGTTGGGGGGAGGGGAGAAATTTCTGCTATTAGATTTTCTAATACAACTTTTATCACACTTTTGAGTCTGTAAGAACCTTAAAATATTTTTCAGGCCTCTATAATCCCTGCAATTATCATCTTTGTTTCATATGTAGGCCTGTATATCTACAATAACACTCTTCTTAAACAAAAATAATGAAACTTTTTCTTTTCCTCCACCTCCTTCTGTTCCACCTTTATGGGTGATGCCTGCTGCTGCTGATGTCCATGCCAGCTCAACTCCAATTCTCCTATGCTTGCCCTGTGATGGATTCTTCTTGGCCGCTGCATCTGCAGAAAGGCAGGCATGTACCAAAGAGAGTCCTGGCAACAGCTGATGTATGCTCCCTCACCACCTGCTGCTAACTCTTCTCCTTCTCACTCCTTTGCTCATGCTTTCCTACTACCTCACTTGCACACACATGCACAATCCCCGCCCCTGCCCAAGATCTTGGAGCTTGAAGGAACTTTTTCAGTATCTTATTTTTTTTACATAAATCATGATCTCCTAGGTAATCCTAGTGACTATGAAACCCCATTTGAGTAACCCTGTTCTAGGATCTAAATTGAATATAGCATATAAAAACAGGAAATACAGTTATGGTATACATTAAATTTAAGATTTACATAAATCTTAATATTTTCATCATATATGTGAGATTGGTGGATATATATATTTTGCCATAAAAGGCATATGCAGTCTGAAATATTCCTGCAAAATATATATAGCTGCCCATCTCACTTATATGATATTGGGCAGTTTACACAATTTTCTTGAATAAGGTGTCTTGAATAATTGGCAGGCTTTATTCATTACATTTTAGCTGTTAACCTTGACTGAATTCATGTAATACACCAAACACATCTTATTATAGCTTAAAACTGGGAATTAAACATAGTAAGGTAGTTGAAATTCCAGGAACTAGTACATGGCACAGAATCTTTCAACTTACTCTGGTTATACTGTCAATTTGTATATCAGAAGAAAAAAATTGTCAATGTGCTCCAATGAAAGACTACTTTTAAATGAAATTCTTGTCTAGATTTATTGATAATTAGACTTATCTGGGGTCTGTAATCTGTGCTCTTCAGGTAAAAATTAAGTATCCAGTACAGCCCTTCTGCTCTATTGAGCTGCCGTACTAGCAGCCCCCTCTACCACAAAAATCCTGCAGGAGCAGGGCAATATGGACAACCGTGGGATCTGGCAGGGTGAGAGCTGTGAACCATAAACACAAAGCTTTCGCTGTGTCCCTGCATAACATATACAGTGCCCTTGCTGACCTTATTAGGGATACTAAGGAGACAGATCAAGGTAGTTGGGATGATGATAACTCAAATAAGCAGGGGATCATGGTCCGAGATGAAGAACTTGTTTTGGACAGGGGAAAGTGTGAATCAGGTATTATACAGCAGTCATGCAAGAAGAGCAAAGCATCCAAAAAGAGAAGCCACCTTCTGGTTGGTGATTCAATTATAAGGGATGTAAATTTAGGAAAGGATACAGAGGTTTCAAAAGAGGTCAGATGTCTTACAGGTGCTACTGCCAGCAGGGACTAGAAGCATATTTTTAAGATAGTCAAGAATGCCAGCAAGGAATATGAAGTGCATGCTATTGTACATCTTGGCACTAACAATCTGTTCCAAAAAGATGTACTCTCTGTGCAGAATGATTTCCAGAGCTTGGGACAGGAACTTAGCAGGATAGGCTGTAGCTTACTTTTTCAGAAGTGTTATCAGTGTATAAGGAACAAAATGGAAAAGGCCAGAATTCAATATATAGCAGAATTCAATATGTGGCTAAATGAGTGGCATAAAGGGGAAGGTTTCGGTTATATTAGTCACAATGTTTCCAGTTGATCCAATGGAAAAGTGTACAAAAGAGATGTTTTGCATCTGTCAAAGAAAGGGACTGAATTACTTGGCAATCAATTCACAGATTTTCTGGAACAATATTTAATTGACACAGAACATTCCTGTCCCTGGAAATCTAACAATTATAGAGTTATCAAGTGATGTAACATAGATGTGTGTATGGACAAGAATATCAACTTTGCTGTCAAGCAAAATCAAGCTTTTAATAGTGAGTGCCATACAAAGTGCACTAATCAATCAGGTGGTAAGAAAATAGGGGAACTCAAGCACCACACAGGTTATGTAAAAAGTAAACACAGGGTTAGTCATAAAGAACTCAAATGTCTATACACCAACGCACAGAGCATGAGCAACAAACAGGGTGAATTAGAAATTCAGGTAGATGAGGGCAGATATGATATTATTGCCATTACGGAAACTTGGTGGGATGAAATGGAACACACAAAGAAACAGACCAAATAAAAGAGGAGGTGGAGTTGCTCTCTATATAAGAAATACTGTAACTACATCTCTACAGAAATAGAACAAAACAATGATGAAAACTGTCTTGAATGCATTTGGGTAAATATAAAAGGGGAAAAATTATATTGCCATAGGTGTATACTGTAGGCCACCCAATCAAACAGAGGTAATAGATGTACTTTTTGCTAGTCAGTTAACTAAGGTATGTAGGAAGCACATCACAATCTTTCACCAAGTGGAAGATCAAACAGATTTCTGACAAACCTAGCAGACAACTTTGTCTCCCAAAAAATAGAAAAGGGAACTAGGAGATCACCCATATTGGACTTAATTCTCAATAACAGAGATGAAATGATAGAAGGTGTTGAAACCACAGGAATCTTGGGGGTGGTGACTATGCAATATTGGAATTCCACATTATGCAAGCACAAGCAATCAACAGTCAAACTAGAGTCTTGGACTTTAAGAGAGCTAATTTCAACAAATTTAGAAACAGCTTGGGATAGATTCCATGGATGAGAATCCTCAAGGGGAAAACAATTCAAGAAGCTTGGGAAATCTTGAAAAGTGAGATTATAAAAGCCCAGTCTAGCACAATACCAACGAAGAAGAAAAATAACAGCTGTCAAAAGAAACCAGCATGGCTGCATAAAGAACTCTCTGATCAACTGAAAGACAAAAAGGACAAGTATAAAAAGTGGAAAGAGGGGCACATAACTAAGGCAGAATATCAGCAAATAGCCCAAGTCTGCAAAGATGAAGTGAGGAAAGCTAAGGCTCAAAATGAACTAAGGCTTACAACAAAAGCCAAAAATAACAAAAAAGTTTCTTTCAACATGTACAAAACAAGAACAAAATTAAGGAAATGATTGGTCCATTAGTGGGAGAGGGGGCGTTGTCTTACCTGAACGCCTTTTCTCAGCACGGAGATGGAGAATCCACCAATGGATTTTCTCTGTCTGCCTGTTCTTGGGACCAATTTAGCCAAGCTCCTGTTGCTAGGAGATCCCAGTCTTGACAAGGGCGAAAGCGGCTGATGCTAGGACGAGCTGTTGGCTCTCAAACCCCTAATTCCGGCCTAACTCACCTTAAGGGTAGGTGCAGATTCTCCATCTTCGTGCTGAGAAAAGATGTTCAGGTAAGACAATGCCCCTTCTCCAGCACAGGAGATGGAGTATTCACCAATGGGACATACCAAAGCCTCACTGTCCCAATGGATGGGAAACAGCCGAGGCCGGCTCCACGTCCCTGGAAACCACCTGCTGAAGGACCTTCCTACCAAAGAAGGCATCCATGGAAGCAAAGTGGTCAATCTTATAATGGCGTACAAACGGGGAGGGAGAAGACCATGTCGCAGCCCTGAAAATCTCCTCGATGGACGCCTGAGTGGCCCATGCTGCAGAGGTCGAAGCACTGCAAGTGAAGTGAGCTGTGATATGACTTGGAGCTGGCAGTGAAGAAGACTGATATGCCTCCGCAATACAAGCCCTGATCTACCTACCTATGGTGGAATTGGACGCCTTCTGCCCCATAGAAATTGGGAGGAAGGAGACAAAGAGGGCCTCCAACTTGCAAAAACACGCCATGTGCTTTGTGTATCGTCATGGCACCCTGCGGACATCCAGCGTGTGCCACTGCCACTCCAAGTCATGGGAAGGATTGGGGCAGAAATCTGGTAAAATAATTTCCTGGGCTCTATGGAAGAGTGAATTGACCTTGGGCATGAATGTAGGATTCAGCCGAAGGACCACCCGGTCCCGGTGGAAAATACAAAGATCATCCCTGATCGATAGAGCCTCCAGCTCAGAAATGCACCTGGCTGACGTGATAGCGATCAGGAAGGCGAGCTTGTGGGATAAGATCCTCAAAGCTATAGTAGTGACCGGCTCAAAAGGCGGTCTAGTGAGTGCGAGTAGAACTTGGGGCAATTCCCAAGATGGGTACCTGTGTACACGGGTGGCTTGGTGTTGCTGGCACCCTTGAGAAAGACACGTATTCTGGGGTGGTGAGCCAGAGGAATCAAATTGGCGCAGGTGAGTAATGTCGATAGGGCCACCACCTATCTACGAATGGTCACAGGGGCTAGGCCTCTATCCAGACCGTCGAGAAGGTAGACAATGATTTGAGGGATTGTCAATGTTGAAATGTCCAGTTGCTGCGCTCTGCACCAATTGCAAAAATTCTTCCATGCGTAGTCATAAATGTGATTGGTCGCTGGCCTGCGAGAGGCCTGAATAATGGAAATCACCCTTGGTGAGAAAGACACCTGAGTCATGATTCTGCGCTCAAGTGCCAGGCGGCTAACTGTAACCACTGAGGGGCTACAGGACCCCCTGGGCCCTCCACCAGGACCCCCTGGTGCAGGGACACGCGATCCGGGGGAAACTTCCATGGGAAAAAGTGGGAGAGATTCACCAGGTCGGCGAACCAGGGTCTCCTAGGCCAATAGGGGGCCACAAGGATCACCTCTGCTCGCTCCTGTATCAGCTTGTGGATGGTCGCCAGAATCAGAGGGAGGGGAGGTGTAGAGTAGGCCCTCCGGCCACAGAGTTCATGAAGCATCTGTCCCCTCTGCCCCTGGGGAGTAATAACAGGAGAAGTATCTTGGGAGTGGGGCATTGCTCGATGACACGAATAGGTCAGGGACTGGTCGGCCGAACCTTTGGGACATCTCGATGAAAAGATCCGGGTGTAGACCCCATTCCAAGGGATCTACGGTGGAGCGATTCAAAAAGTCCGCCTGCTGCTTCTCCCCCGAGATGTGTTCGGCCCTGAGGGAGGACAGGCTGGACTCTGCCCAGGAGCCGAGCAACTGGGCCTCAGACATGAGGGACCTGGACCGGGTGCTCCACTGGCGGTTCACATGGGACTTTGACACATTGTCCTTAAGGAACAATATGTGTCAACCCCTGATCTGGTTGTGGAAGTGGCATAGAGCTAGGTGAATGCCCTGAGTTCCAGCCAGTTGATGTTGTGTTTCAAATTTGTGCAGGACCAACAGCCCTGCGCAAACTGAGACTGTAGGTGAGCTCCCCAACTGAAAAGACTGGTGTCCGTCATGATTGTGAGATGGTCGGGCTCCATGAATAGTGACCCCCTTGCAACCGCCTGTGAGAACCACCAGCAAAGGGACCTCAGGGTTTGGACCGGGAGCCTCACCTGTCAGCTGGATGAGCTGACGTTCAACTGCTGGAATGGGAGAAGAAATCATTGAAGGCTCCATAGATGTAGCCTGGCCCAGGGAACTACGGCTATGCAGGAGACATTTTCCCTAGGAGTTGAGAAAGCCAGACCAGTGGGATGATGCGGTCCTTGTACACTTGGCGAGCTAGGTCCCTGATGCTGTCCAGACGCTCCTGGGAGAGGTAGACCATGAAATCTGTGGTATCTATGATGGCTCCCAGGTGCAGAAGTCTGGATGAGGGAACCGTCTGGCTCTTTAGGAAGTTCACCAAAAACATGTGCTGTTGGAGGGTCAAGTTCAGATCCAACTTGGCTGCCCGGAAAGAGGACGATGGGATAAGAATGTCATCCAGGTAGCAGCCAGCACAGCCAGGATTTTGGTGAACACCCTGGGAGCCGAGGACAGACCGAACAGGAGGGACCTGTACTGGAAGTGACGGCTCATGTAGCAGAACCTGAGGAACCACCGATGGTCTGGAAGGATGGGGATGTGGAGGTCTATAGACGTCAGGAAGTCTCCTTTTCTGATGCTTCCTAGGATGGACTGGAGCAATTGCATCTTGAATTTTTTGTATGCTATGTGGTAATTCAGACCTTTGAGATCTAAAATTGTCTTCCATCCCCCCAAGGCTTTGGAACGATGAAGAGGATGGAGTAGAATCCCCTTCCCTTCTGATCCGGCGGTACTGGTTCTATGGCCTGTATGTCCAGAAGATGACAAATGGCCTCCTGCATAAGACCCCATTTATCTGAGTCTTGGGGTGTGGGACAGGAGATGACCTGGGGGACTGGACACAAATTCGAGGGACAGGCCGAATTGGATAGTTTGCAGGACCCAGGCGTCCATGGTGGTTAGCTCCCACTGATGGAAGAAAAGGGATAGCCTGCCACCTATGGGAGGGTTGGTCCGGGAGTGACTTGGACCTCCTGAAGGGACGACCGTCCCCTCAAAATGGCCTCTTGCCTAAAGCCTGACCTGTCATATGGACAGTCCTGTCTGGGCATGAAGGGAAGGGAAGGCTGGGCTGCTCCCAAGCCCATTGCTGGCCGAAAGGACTGCCTACGGCCGTAAGGTGTGGTGTGTCTATCGGATCTTTTGGAGAGGTGGACCATGACCTTCTGTTTGTCCTTGTTCTCTACTAGGTATGGATTCAGGGCCTCCCTGAACAGATGGTCACCCTGGTAGGGGGCTGTTGCTAGACACCATTTTGACTTGGCGTCGGCCTGCCAGTGCTTAAGCCATAGCATCCTTCTGGCCGTGACATTGGAAGCTATGGATCTGGAGGCAAAGTTGGCCGACTATAGGGCTGCATCCAACGCATACTCCGTCACCGCAACCATTTTGCTTAGGTCCTGATGTGTCCGTATGTCCTCAGGAGGAAGCCTGGCCTGAAGCTGGCAGAGCCATAAGAGGGTGGTCCTGACAAAGAATGATGTGCACATGGCCGTTTTAATTGCGCATGCGGTCACCTGATGGGTCTTGCAGAAGGTCAAGTCCCATTTCCTGTCCTCTGCCTTAAGTGCCTTGGCCATGTCCCCTGAGACTGCAGTTGAAGACACCAAAGGGGTCCAGGCTTCGTCCACTTTTGGCATCTACAGAGCATCAGTCAGGTATTGAATAACTTTTTGTCTGTTCCTCCCATGGAGGTGAAAGAAGATAGGGACACCCATTTTTCTTAACTCCCTTAAGGAAGATGGAAGGGCAGGAGACATGGTGTTGGGCTGCCACAGTTTCGAAGAACACCAGATTCGGGCTCGAATCGGACGTGGCTTGTGGCTGAGGGAACTGATTGGACCCTATGTTGGCCGTCATAGTGGCCCTACGTAGCAAGGGAAGGAAGAGAGTCGGGTTGAACAGACCTCCAGGTGGAGAAGTGTCTGGGGGGAGTTCCTCTTCCTCGGACAAAGGAAACTCTGGCTGGTCATGTTCCGTCGGGGATGAGTTGCCACTAATTGAGGAACAGGTGGGAGATGGGGATTTCTGATATATGGAGACCTCTGCTGGAGGAACATAATGCAGAAATACAAATGTAGTAGCCTCCTGCCGGGATAAGTGGTAAGACCGTGCCGCAAGTGCACGGTCCACTCCCCTAGAAATCATGGCCTCAAGGGGGCCGTCAGAGAGGATGTCCCCGGGTTCTGGCCCCCCGAACCCGGTTGCTGTTGGAGTGAAGGTGGCCTCAGGTCCCAGAATTGGAACCTGTGAGGAAAATGTCAGTGGGTGGGCAGCTATGAGGTGGGCCGACACAGAAGAAGGGCTATGTGGGGTGGAGGCCTTCGCCATGGACCACACGCCCTGAGCAGAGGTAGAAGGACCCAAAGGGAGGTCAAAGTCAGGGACCACTAATTGATTTGTCTCTGCTCTACACTGTCTCTGTACTCTGGAGAACTCTTTCTCCAGAGCCTGGTGCCTACGGCTGGCTTGCTTCTGTGCTAACTTTGAAGGCTTTTTGAGGATGGCCTTCGCCTTGTCCTTAAGCTTGCCTGCTGCCTCCTCTTTGGAGGTTTTGCACCGGTCATGACTTGAGGATGGGGAGGCAGTGCTCATGGGTTGAGGTACCATGGAGTCCTCCATCCTGGGTCGAGCTATCTCAGGGAAACTGAGGGGGAGCTCTGGCAGGCAAGCAATTGGCAGGAAGAATAGTTGGAGCAGGAAATATGGACTGCTCCCTGACCACCTGACCAGATAAACAAGTTTCTCTGGGCTGTCGGTCACGGCTGTGTAGATGAGACTGAAGGCACGGTTGGAATCCGCTATGGGGCTCTGCCCAGTGGCCTTGGGTGGTCAGGAAAAGTGCACCAGAAAGCCCAATGAAGGGCGCAGAGGGCATGGGAGGAAGGCCTGGTAAGGGTAGCACACAAGATCAAAATGGCGGCCTGGGTAGGCTTGGGGCTTGGCTGGTAGCAGTGAACCATTCAATATGGTTGAGCACCCCCCTGCACCAGTATAGGGCTGCAGAATTCTTGGCAGTCCTAAGAGGCAATGTGCCACTCAAGAAGGAGATGAGGTCTGCAGATGCCTTTAAACTAGCGGTGGATTGAGAGCTGGCAATAGATTGCCTTGAAAAAAGGGAATCGCATAGCATCCAAAATGGCGGCTGGGCCGCCGCGAGGGATCCCTGGGGAAGTCCGGAGCTCTGCAGTGAACGCAGGAGCCCGTCTACCGAACCCACTGGCTTTGCATCAAAGGCTGGGCTCAGAAAGTGAGAGGATCCCCCTGCAAGCCGAACAGTTCCATTCGGGCTTCGTTGCCCTTGCGAACCCACTGGCTTTGCATCAAAGGCTGGGATCAGAAAGTGAGAGGATCCCCTTGCAAGCCGAATGGCTCCATTCAGGCTTCATTGCCTTTGGCAGCAACCAAAATGGCGCCCACAACTTTCTGGCCATTGAAACGGCCGTCTGAGCCTTCATGGGACAATTTTGGGGCTTTTAGAATCTAAAGAATGGAAGCGCTGAGCACTGCGCAGGGAACTTTGATGAGGGGTGAAAGCTTAAAGGAACCTTTCCCCAGAGCCCTGGGGAAAGTAAAAGTAAAATGGGCACCTCCCCCCAGGCCTCAGATCAGCCGATATGAGGCAGCGCTGATCCCAGCACATAAGGAGAACCATTGGGGAAAGGGAAAGTGGAAAAATTTGAAGGTGAACTTACAGACCTGAAGGAAGAAGTTGAGGAGAGGAGAATCCAACAATGGGATATCTATCTGTTAAACCAAAAATAATTAGAGTCTCTTGAACCCTGAGAGCCAAACCTGACATGTCTTCAAGAGCTTGAGACCAAGTCAAGACTGGGATCTCCTAGCAACAGGGGGCGTGTCAAGACTGGCTAACTTGGTTTCAAGAGCAGGCAGAGAAAACCCATTGGTGGATTCTCCATCTCCTATGCTGAAGAAAGTGGTAAGAAGGTGACAAGCAACAGAGAGAAAGCAGAACTACTCAACTCATTTTTTTCATCCTTTTTACACAAAGGACAAAAACAGTCCAACCTATCAAAAACAGTACCGTAAAAAACAGATTAGAAACACAAGTTAAAGTAGGCAAGAAAATGGTAAATGAGCACCTATCCAACCCAGATGAGTTCAAATCACCAGGACCAGATGGACTACACCTCAAGATTCTGAAGGAACTGGCAGATGTGATCTCAGAACCACCGAACTATATCTTTCAAAGATCCTGGAGCACTGGGGAACTACCAGAAGACTGGAAAAGAGCTGATGTAGTTCCCATCTTCAAAAAAGGAAAAAAATGGATCTAGGAAACTACAGACCTATCAGCCTGACCTCAATACCTAGGAAGATCTTGGAAAAGATAATCAAGCAACGAATCAGCGAACACCTAGAGGCAAACAAAGTCATTACCAAAAGCTAACATGAGTTTGTCAAAAAACAGATCATGCCAGACAAATCTTATTGCATTCTTTGACCAGGTGACAAAATTAGTGGACCAGAGGAATGCTGTGGATATGATTTACTTGGACTTCAGTAAGGCATTTTATAAAGTAGACCACAACCTACTACTTGATAAGATAGAAAAATGTGGGTTAGACACCAGATGGATTTGTAGCTGGCTGACCAGCCATACTCAGCGTGTGGTCCTCAATGGAACTGCATCTACATGGAGGGAAGTGTGTAATGGGGTGCCCTAGGGCTCTGTTCTATTACAACAGTACATTCAAAATGTTCTCTTAAAAGTTCTTACTAGCTCAACAGGTTTGGAAAGTGCTAGCCTTGAATAATGCTCATTGGTATGTCTGTACTTCTCTGTTCAATCTCTACATATCCACCTGGGAGGTCTGGAAGTTAAACATTTTTCTGTTTGATTGAATGCAAGTGAAGTTATCTGAGGATGGAAACAAGCGTTAAGCCAAATTAGTACACTTTGCATTAAGACTTCCAATGGAATGGTGTAAAGTCAGCAAGAGTCTGAAATATGACTGCCTGTATGGGACATTTCTGTATTCCATACAATTCAATGCCAACCTGAACAGAGTTCATGTCTTTCACTTTCAGTTTATGCTGAAAATATAGAAACACTTTCATCTTCTCTTGTAGGGAACCATATCCCAACACAGAACATACAACATATGGGTTGACATTTTTAATATAATTCCAAAACCCCTTTCTTAATAAGTCACTGATAACTACAATTCTACTTTCTATACTTTGCATATACCATTTCCCCCCAAAATGCATTATTTTGTACAACCATTTACCATTTACAGACTATATAATACAAATTCTCTACTTCTTCAGTAATGCCCACCTTCCCTAAAATTCTAGTTTTCTGCAACTGTATAGTGTGAGTGCTACAATTCAATGCCTAAAGGTATTTTTCATAACTTCTATTTTTTCAAATATTCTTCCAGTATTTATCTTAATTTCAAATTTATCCCATGAAAGCTAGGATATAACTCCACACAATTTCTTCATACTAGAATGTAAGTTGATATTATTATATAATATCAAATATTTTAGATCAGCATCTGCTATAGCCAGTTAGATTGGGATGACCTAGTTAAAAAAAGAAGGATGTGTGAAGATTAAAATGGAATGTAATTCATTTATAATTCCTGGATACAGTGGGGCAAAAAAGTATTTAGTCAGCCACCAATTGTGCAAGTTCTCCCACTTAAAAAGATGAGAGAGGCCTGTAATTGTCATCATAGGTAGACCTCAACTATGGGAGACAAAATGAGAAAACAAATCCAGACAATCACATTGTCTGATTTGGAAAGAATTTATTTGCAAATTATGGTAGAAAATAAGTATTTGGTCACCTACAAACAAGCAAGATTTCTGGCTCTCACAGACCTGTAACTTCTTTTTTAAGAGGCTCCTCTGTCCTCCACTCATTACCTGTATTAATGGCACCTGTTTGAACTTGTTATCAGTATAAAAGACACCTGTCCACAACCTCAAACAGTCACACTCCAAACTCCACTATGGTGAAGACCAAAGAGCTATTGAAGGACACCAGAAACAAAATTGTAGACCTGCACCAGGCTGGGAAGATTGAATCTGCAATAGGCAAGCAGCTTGGTGTGAAGAAATCAACTGTGGGAGCAATAATTAGAAAATGGAAGACATACAAGACCACTGATAATCTCCCTCGATCTGGGGCTCCACGCAAGATCTCACCTCATGGGGTCAACACGATCACAAGAACGATGAGCAAAAATCCCAGAACCACACGGGGAGACCTAGTGAATGACCTGCAGAAAGCTGGGACCAACGTAACAAAGGCAACCATCAGTAACACACTACGCTGCCAGTGACTCAGATCCTGCAGTGCCAGCTGTGTCCCCCTGCTTAAACCAGTAGATGTCCGGGCCCATCTAAAGTTTGCTAGAGAGCATTTGGATGATCCAGAAGAGGATTGGGAGAATGTCCTATGGTCAGATGAAACCAAAGTAGAACTGTTTGGTAGAAACACAACTCGTCGTGTTTGGAGGAGAGAGAATGCTGAGTTGCATCCAAAGAACACCATACCTACTATGAAGCATGGGGGTGGCAGCATCATGCTTTGGGGCTGTTTCTCTGCAAAGGAACCAGTACGACTGATCCGTGTACAGGAAAGAATGAATGGGGTCATATATCGTGAGATTTTGAGTGCAAACCTCCTTCCTTCAGCAAGGGCACTGAAGATGAAATGTGGCTGGGTCTTTCAGCATGATAATGATCCCAAACACACCACCCGGGCAATGAAGGAGTGGCTTCGTAAAAAGCATTTCAAGGTCCTGGAGTGGCCTAGCCAGTCTCCAGATCTCAACCTCATAGAAAACCTTTGGAGGGAGTTGGAAGTCCGTGTTGCCCAGCGACAGTCCCAAAACATCACTGCTTTAGAGGAGATCTGCAAGGAAGAATGGGCCAACATACCAGCAACAGTGTGTGCCAACCTTGTGAAGACTTACAGAAAACGTTTGACCTCTGTCATTGCCAACAAAGGATATATAACAAAGTATTGAGATGAACTTTTGATATTGACCAAATACTTATTTTCCACCATAATTTGCAAATAAATTCTTTCCAAATCAGACAATGTGATTGTCTGGATTTGTTTTCTCATTTTGTCTCTCATAGTTGAGGTCTACCTATGATGACAATTACAGGCCTCTCTCATCTTTTTAAGTGGGAGAACTTGCACAATTGGTGGCTGACTAAATACTTTTTTGCCCCACTGTATGTGTATCTGGTTATCAATAAGGAGACTAGAGATATATCATTGAGTTTAGAATAGAATAGAGCTGGAAGGGACCTTGGAGGTGTTCTAGTCTAACCCCTTGCTCAAGTAGGAGAACCTATATCATTTCAAATAAGTGACTGTCTAGCCTCTTCTTAAAAATTTCCAATGATGGAGTGCAAGCTGTTTCACTGGTTAATCATCCTCACTGTTAGGAAGTTTCTCCTTTAATTCCAGGTTGCTTCTCTCTTTGATTAGTTTCCAACCATTGTTTCTTGTCCTGCCCTCTGGTTGTTTGGAGAATAATTTGATCCCCTCTTCTTTGTGGCAGCCCCTCAAACTAAAAATTTATTATGGAGAACATAAGTCTACAGACCCTCCAGAATGTAAAGGCCTTACCCCCCTGCTATGCTGTTTTAAATTTAAATTTTAGATTTAAAATTTAAGCTTAAAGCTGTTTTTAAACAGAACTATTATTGAAGTATTTTTTAAATTAAGAGCAAAAAATCACAGGAATCAATTTTTAAATCGCAAGAAACTATTCTGCAATTAATAAAAGTTATGTTATTCAATTATCTTTTTGATATTACTTTATCCCAGATTCTTACATTCATACTCAAAGAGCCCATCTGCTCATCTACACAAACTACTGTGAGTACATGAGGCTAGTCCTTCAGTTATTACACTACAGATATTGACACCAATTCAAGAACACTCTGTTTCTCTCTGTGTGTCTTCAAGGCATTCAGTGGTCTGAGTCCAAGATATCTTACTGACTGCTTGAAGCACCACGATGAAGCACATGGTTGACAGGTTGTGTAGAGCTTATCCAACTTGGAATAAGGTTGTGAAATCAAATTCCATAAGCCTCAGAAAGCCACTTCACAATTCGACCATTTTTCTCTCTTCAATACAAAGCACATTTATTTGGACCTTGACTTAGTTAATAAGTTCCCATATGGTAAGAAGCGGGGAAAAAAAAACCATTAAAATGCTTTGTTTTTATTTCTTGGAACAGTAGAGACAAGACACTAAAGAAAATGAGTTATATATAATGGATACCAGTTTGGTGATATGATTATAATGAACAGATAACATAGAGCTGGAAGTATGAACGTTTGAATAAAATTAATATGGGTGAAAAGACCAAAATAATGATATCTGTTAAGATGCATATACCTACAAATAAGACTACAACAGTGCTATTGTACTTTTAATACAATTGTGTTGTACTGAATGAAATCTATGAAATCATTCCACACGCTGTGTTCAAAGTAACTATCCTTCTGCTATTTGTATTTCTAGGTATGCTGTGAGAATACTATATACTATTAAGAAATTTCATAATTTTATATTATTATTACATTATTCTAAATTACATTCTAGTTCTATTTCAATTGATGGCATATAGAATTGAGCCTCCCTACTTTCCTTTCATGGAATATAGAATTGAGTATAATCCATCCCACCTTATTTTTATGAAACATATGTGATTTTTCATCACACTTGTTGCTGTAATTCTTAGCACACGGTGGAGTTTGATATTAAAAACAAATACAAATTAATGACTACAGAGCTAAGTAAAGTTTGATAAAACTAAATTTCCTGTTAAAATTATTTCTTATATTTCCTAAATCTAACTTACTTACTTTAAAAATGCTAGTTGTGGCCTTATAAATACTGTGATAAAAGGGAGTAGTCCAGTTTTGTTTTTAAAATGAACTTAATGATTGCTATTAATTGAATTCATGTAATTAACTAATTATTTATAATACAAATTAAATATCTGAGTAACCTGCTCTTGTTGCATTTAGTCTGTTTCTTATATTATTATTTAATTGTTGCAATGGTTAAGGCACCAGGCTAGAAAGAGGAAGACAGTGAATTCTAGTCCTGCCTTAACCATGAAAGTCAACTGGATAACTTTGGGCCAATCACTCTCTATCAGCCCAACTCATCCATAGGATTGTTGTTGTTTTGGGGAAAGGGGGAGGTGGAAGGGTGTGTTGAATATGTTCGCTGCCTTGAGTTATTGTAAAAATAATAAAGGCAGGATATGAATAAAAATAAATAAATATTGATTTAGCGGCACAATTCCCTCTTCTGGTCACATGATTATCATTTGTCTTTGACAACTATTGGATTCTAGTGAATGTGCATTACATTTTTTACATATTTGCATTACAGCAGCAGTGAAGATAAAATGATTAGTGCAAGATCACCCAGCTGGTTGTGTGCCTAAGGTGAAACTAAAACTCACTATCTCACAGTTTATAACTGGATGTCTTTATCATTACATCTAATTGGTTATATGGTAAAATATATAAAGAAAAGCTAGAGAAAAAAAGAAAAAGTGAAGAAGCAATACAGTTAAAAAAAGAAAAAGATAATTAAAGAAGCAACTTCCAGTGTTCTTTGCAGCAGCTACAAAAAGTTATTCCTTGCTCCCTCTTTCAAATTACATTACAGAGATCCCATCTGTTCCATATTCAACCTCTTTTCAATCAGCAAATCCACAAATCCCTGTTTCATTTTTTCCATTTTCAGCAATAAAAAGTTTCCAGTCTTTTATTAAAATATTTATTGTTTTATTTTGAACAAATAGTCAGGTTTTGTAATTTATGCTAATTATGTTTTCTTTACAATCCATTTCTTGTGATCTTATAAGTATTCAGTTAGGATACTGAGAAAAACAAGAACTTCTTGTGAAATATAAGAAGGAAATAGGCAAACACAATTCTATTTGCCATCTTCTCGAAGCAGAGTTAACTTTATCTTAATTTAATAGCTTATTTTACATTGTCCTTAGTTTATTTCAACAATAAAATTATCTTTAGTGCAGGAGGCAGCAAGTTGAAAAATATATTTTTAATTGTTACTAAAAATAAAAAAATAACCAAACTTTAAGTCTACCATTCATGCTATATTTTCTTTAATACTTTGAAAAATAAAAATATTCCAAATTTCAGTCCTTACAGAACAAACAGATTGCACAATTAAGCCAGGCTTGTAATAATCAAAGAAGTCATATACTGATTGTATTTCAATTTATGCATTAAAAACTGTATGAATATAATTATTATTTCAATGTGGGAAATTACCCGAAATGTAAATAATAGGTCTATTTAAGGCTAAATTAGAAAATGGTATTTGGAAATTAGTAAAGCTCAAAACATAAGGTAACCAACTTTTTTACAATGAAGAGGACATAAATAAATTGAAGAAAAAAATATCGTAAATAAAAGAAACATTTTATTCATTGCAACAATACAGAATACACTATAATATGATAAATGCATAATAAAAAATATTTGTAACAATAACATTTTATATTGTAATAAGGTGACCAACTTTTTTACAATGAAAAGGACACAAATAAATTGAAGAAAAAATATTGTAAATAAAATTGCGCTCAGCAGCAATTCCTATTGGCTTTCGAAAGCCAATAGGGGGAATAGCACAGCTCATGCAAAAGTTGAAAAAAAAAATCAAAAAAAGGTGCTGGAACGCCATTCTGAGTGTTCTATGAGAAAAAAAAAGCCCTGCAGATTAGTCTTCAAATATCGAAAAGGAGGACATTTAGGAGGACACTTTTTGAGGGAGGACAGAACTTGCAAAAGGAGGACTTTCCTCCCTAAAGGAGGACGGTTGGTCACCTTTGGATTTGTATAGCTAAAATGTTATTGAAAACTACCATTGATCGATTGAATTTTATTTAGAAATGTATTAATTTGATTGTATTATTTTAACTGAGAGAAATAGAGAGGAACTTTTTAAGGAGCTAAATTTGAACTGTGCATTTATGATTTTGTCTGTGGATAACTGATTACCCTTTCTCCACGATGTTTCCTAAGCACTTTTATGTAAAAAATTGAAAAATGAATAAAACTTTTTTTTTAAAAAAAAAAACTGTATGAGAATCAATTTAAACTACCAGGCTAGATTAGATATTAGGAGAATACGAGTTCTAGTCTTGTCTTAAGCATGAAGCCAGCTGGGTGACTGACCTTCCAGCCCTAAGAAGAAAGCAATGGAAAATCGGTTCTGAAATATCTTGCCATGAAAATTACAAAGGATTTGTCCAGGCAATCACCAGATGTCAACACTGACTTGAAAGACAAAAATATAATACCTTTATTTCCAGGTTGGATTATTGTTCTGAAAATGTATTGAAACAAAAATAAAAACTAGCAATGTAACGATTTGTATTTCCAGTATTATAAGTAGTGGAAGCATTTGAAAAGATGGAAAATGACATAGTGTTCATTTAAAAATTTTTGCAGACCCAACGTTTGTAAGGAAAGGTAATATTTTTTAACATGGCATAATTAGAAAAATTCTTTAAAAATCAAATTTCAAAGTACTTCATAAAGTATGTTAATTATAAAATTTTAATTTTTCTTTCATTTCCTATAAGTACATCAATATAAAAATATAAATATTTTGTTAAAAAAGAAATGGGAAGGTTAGCGTAACAAATAAAAAGATTTTAATAACTGAAGAAGAAAATTGAAAAAAATTACAAAGTTACAATTTACAACAGTTTCCGTGGTTTTTGATAATGAAATAATGAATATAATGTTATGTATTTCTTAGAAATTTGTCAGGAATTTCAAGGTATGTTACCTAGCTTAATGTTTGGTTTGGAGCATATATTGTAATCTCCAATCAAAAGGCAGATGCTGAGGTGATACATGTTCAGGAGCATGAAATTGTAAGGCATAGAAAGCCTTGTTCTATCTTAAATATTATTCACACATGGCACATACTACTTCCTTAAAATGATAACTGCTTATATTTGTTAAGAAAAGAAATGGAACCACATTCAGCAAATGAAGCAATTTTGTGTTCATATTAAAAGAGTTGCCATAAGGTTTAGACATGCCAAATCAGATTGAGACTTGATATGGATCAATCTGTTCACACAACAGACTGATGTGATAAAATAGATATTATCTGTGGGTAGACACAGCATGCGTTTACATTGCTGGTTTTCTGGCAGAACCAGGATTACAGTTTCAGATAGTTCTGGCAGCATCAACATCGTAGCTTTGTCTAACCTGTGTATTACAATTGCCCAGGTAGGACCTGCAGTTTCAAACATGATCTCCTGGGACCTATAGGACAAATTTTTTCAAGTAAATGACAGTCATCTGACAGCTTATATACTTTTAGTTTCCATACTTGTCAGTATTATAGAACTAAATGTACTTTTATTATTTGTTTCTGTGATTTATTGCTTTATAACCCTCCATTTCTTTATAGGAAACAGTGATATATAAAAAGCAGTGTATAAATAATATAAATAATTAAATAATTATATATTTGCTTTTTTTTTTTTACAAGACTACAGTCCTACGAAAGTTTCTTAGCTGAATCTCCTCAGTTCCATTTGATGTCAACTTCCATAACACCTAATCAGCATGGTTATCACTAACTGGTCTTCATGGCTGAGTAGTACTTAAAAGAATTTAAACTGTGTCTCCTTGTTTCAAATAGATGGAAACTAAAACTTAAAAAGCACAAAACCTGAAGTCTACATAACTAGTTTCCTCTTAGAGGAAATAATATAAGACACAGAAGAATTTTCCCATAGCATCACAAAACTCATTTTTGTTAAAAAAAAATTTCATCCTGCATGTATTTTCAATAGTTTCATACAAACTCAGAAAATAATACACAACACTAATTTTGTAAAAGCCTGTCTTGTATTATATTTTAACAAAAATACTATTGTGAAGATTATATCAATGGCAGGCTTAAGAGAAAAATAATTCCCAATATGTCACTGGCTATTTGGGGACTTGTATTTGTCATTCATTCTTTAATACTGTTTTAAAATAATCAAATAAAATCAAGCAATCTTGGACTGACAGCAGGTAGGCAGGCAGAAGTACCTTTTGAAATAAAGTGGTTACTCTTCTCACTAAAAAATGCAACAGTATCTCTTCATTTTCTATTCAAATACAATGAATGACAAAAAAAACCTATACTAAAGAATCATTAAACTTTAGGGTGCATCTTAATAAAGTGATTGGTTCAGTGAATGGGCAGATAACAAGTTGCATTGTAGAGTATAAAACAATGGTATACATTAAAATGGTCCTGTGACAACCTAAATGTCAGTCAAAAAGACATTAATACATTTTTAAACAATTATGGAAAATATTACTAGACAGAATGTGTATAATTCACATGCAACTCTTCTGCTCTTTAAAAATTTCTGTTAGAATATTGCACTTTCAATTTTGATCAACACAAAGTCTTATTACAGCACAATAAGTAAAGGCCTATTTGTAATTCCATAATGCACAGAAACTATTTAAGAATTCTTTCAGATACTTATGTATTTTCAAGCAATTTAATAAATAGCCACAACAAATATGCACAAATCCCAATAGATAACATATAATGCCAAAGTTTTTAGAGTAATATATTAATAAACAATTCCTGACTAAGATGACATATTGACACAGGACAAATTTAATTCAAAATATTTTACCAAAATTGTTGGACAAAATCATCATTGCTAATCATTTCCACTTTGATTCATAGATAAACGTTGTGTGCATGAATGAGGTGTCGTTTTGTAACCATTAAAATTACTAAGTAGAAACATTCCAAATTAGTTATATCCTTCCACTCGTCTTTGAATTGAAAGAAAAATGCTTAATTTAACCTAAAACAATTTATTTGGAAGGAAAGCCTGATTAATTCTTATATGCTAGTTTCCAATAAGCTACATGAAAGTAGTAGGCAGGAAAAAAAAAAAAGTCTAATGTGCTTCCTAGAGACATTCTCCAAGATACTTTTTATCAGTTCTCTGCTACTGCATTGTGGATAAAAAATGAGTAGCCAGGCTTATACTTTATACCTGTGAAGGGGAACTTGTGAGGAAGAGCTTCAAGGAGAGTGGAAGAGATTCAGTAGAGTATGAGTGAATGCCAGCGAACAATTCAGCAAGGAATGACTCCAGACCAAAGGCAATGAAATGCTCAAGTGGCACATATAGAGGTAGCAGGCTTGGCAGCAAACTATCTGAGCCCCAACCCTAGCAGCAACTGGTGTAAGCTAAAATAGAAGTATTACAGGGCCTATAATAAGAAGACATGGCCCAGGGACAATGGCTAGCAATAGTAGGAGAAACCAAGCTCCTTCACAACTGAAAAGTAATCATGAAATGATGTATGAACTGTAAAATAGGATAGAAGGTAAAGCTAGAATAGAATTTAAGGAAAATCCTTTCAGCTCACCACTAATAAAATCTACTTTAGCAGAAAGCCAACCGTGAAGTAGTTTTGTCAGCTGAGAGGCCAAGCAGCCAGGATTTCCTACCTTACTAAAGTTAAGTTAAATACTTAACTCACACTTATTGTATTTTATTTTGGGGAGACAAATGTATAATTAAAAAGGTATATGCAACAGCACTAGGAATATTTTTACATTCCCTTCTTTTTCTCTTGTGCTCCATTTTTTGTACTGATAGTAATGTTAGTTTAAATTTGATAAAGAGGCAGCCATGCATGAAAAACTGCACTCAGCAGGCTCTATCAGTCAAAAGTCAAGGATATATGTCCAAGATTTATCATACTTTTTGTGGTAATTAGTCAGAGTGCATTTTGCTTTCTTTAACATCACTCTGTTTCCTTTGCTTTTTGTTTTTTAACCTTTGGTCTCTTTTTCATGCATTACATTTACATATTTCTCATTCTCTTATCCCATACTATGTTTTATTTATGAATACAGACCTTCCTGATCATATCTTTAATGTAAAAGAGACTGTAGTTACTGTGTCTGTTTTCAGTTGAAGCTTTTCCCCAAATCATTTACAAAAAAATTAAAATAAGTAACAACTTACAGTCAGTATTAGATTTAATTAGGTTTAATGAGTTACTGATTCACTGTACTAATAGTAAGTAGGAATGTAATTCCTAAATGACATTAACTCTCAATTTCATTTTGCTACTTTAATAATTCCTTATAAGTGCCATTTTAATTGATAAAACCTGTTCTGATGAGATGTTGTAAAATCAACATAGTATCAAATAGCGGGATCCTTGCCTAGACAAGAAAGCTTTTTTATCTAGCACATTTTTGTACATAATATTATCGAGAAAACAAATGTCCTTCTAGCATGAATACATTCTTTGTAGGAATGTAACCCCACAGTTAACTAAATATTACACCACTGTACAATAAAGCTTCTCACTTCTTTCTACTGTTAATTAGTTAATTAAATAATTAGTTTATTTATACCTTGTTCATTCTCACACTATTTATATTTTTAAACAGACAAATTAAGAAAAATGAATGCAACAGCCAATCCCCCCCCCAAAAAAAAATGCATTAGATTTCTTCTTTGCTTGGTCTTCCATACTTTTCAGGCTTATTTAAGATAATAGTTAATGTTAAATGTTTTAAAACATTGAAAACAAAAAAATCAATATTGATTGCATCTGACTAAAACCATTCACTTGTTGCAACTGTAATAACAATAATTCAGATAACTTAAAACAGATTTTAAAGCAAAAATGTTGATCATAACTAGGTTTTTATGGTATGCATTGAAAGACCAGAGAGTGCAATAGATTTTAATCTGATACCTGAAAGGAAATGTCATACAGAAATGAGAGTGAAAAATTACCTAATTAATAAAAACATAGGAAGTGGAGAGATTGGTCTTCAGTTTAGTTAATGCCGAGAAAGAGTTGTTTTGTTCCTTTCAACAAATTCTTTTTGCTTTGTTCACCTATATGTAAGTCACGTTAATGAAAGATGGGATCAAAATCATGTTTTTTAACTATGATATAACTCAAACTTACAGTTTAACCGACTGTTCTGGGTTTTTTTTTTTGAAAGTCAGTTTATGTATTCTCAGAACCAAGGGAAGTGGTGGGTCACAATATTTACTCAACATAGCTAAAACAAACAAAATATTTACTTTCATAATGGATGCTAACATTTTTAAGAAGTAAATAGTACAATCATAGCTATTTTATAAATAGATGAAGCAGTTCAACATTGAGTATAGGAAGGTAGGTGTAGTCTTTTTAGAAAATCAATGTAGGCAACAATTGATTTCTCTCTATTAGTTTTACAGGAGTATATGATGACAATGTTGTTTATAGTCAACATATGCACATAATTTTGTTGAATTCTGTGAGAAAAAAATGTAGTTGCCCACATTCTCTAGGCAATAGTCAGCTTTGCAATTTTTTCCTTTTCTCTCAATGACTGGACATTCACGGCAGTAGAAGAACAGCAACCACAGCACAACACAGGTGGTCTCTTTCCATCAAGCAATCCTGCTATTACTCTGTCAGTGTTCAAAATAAAAAAAGCAAATATAAAAAAAAGAAAAAACAACTTTCTGGTTTCCTATTCTTTTGCCAGCAAAATTAAAAGACAGATAACTTTTCCTGTCTTATAGTTTGTCACAGCAGAAATATTTTTTACAGCAATGAATGTTTTCTTTAAATGACCACATGTGGTGTTTATGTTTACACACTTGCCTTATTCTGCATCTATTTCACATAGCAGTAGTACAGGTAGACCCTGACTTATAGCAGTTCATTTAGCGACCGTTCAAAGTTACAATAACAATGAAAAAATGGACTGTTTTTCCCTTATAACCATTGCAGCACCGCCAAGGTCACATGATTAAAATTTGGGTACTTGGCAACTGGTTCATATTTATGATAGTTGCAGTGCTCTCAGGTTATGTGATCATCTTTTGCAATGTTTTGACAAACAAGTCAATAGAAAAGCCAGACTCACTTAACAACCATATTACTAACTTAACAGCTTCAGAGATTCATTTAACAAACGGGACAAGAAAGGTTGTAAAATGGGCCAAATTTCATTTAACTAATGTCTTGCTTACAACAGAAATTTTGGGCTAATTGTGATCATAAATCAAGGACTATTGGTACCAGCTATCTGCAGTTTCTCAAAAGCGCTACATCTGTATCAGAACCAATAAATTCCATACGTGAATATGCTGTTTACACTCAGAGTAGTTATGATTCTACAGACTTGTAAAATCATAATATTGAAAGAGACCATTTACACCATTCAGTTCAGTCTATCAAAAACATTCCTTTCACTGACTCAAATTCTGCAGAAACTCCAGGAGACACTTGACAGGGCATGGCTAGGTGGGAATACATATTGCATACTAGAATTAAGCCATTTAAAACAGTTAATTACTCTTTTATGAGGTAGAGAATCTTGTACTTTTGGCTCAGAACTACTCCTGGCAATTACAAGTGCTGGAGGAGACAAGTAAAGTAGGTGAATCAGAAAGATTAAAAATCTATTAATTTGTCCTTCCCTTTTCCCGGAAACAGGGAGAATTATATCATTACAACCAACTTATTTATTAATATTATATGCCACTGTCTCAATATACACGCAATTATATACTGTACTTCCCCCATTTTGAAATTTCACCATGCCAACTGGCCATTTAAATATAAAACTGGTCACATTTTACTTATATTTTGCTGCTCATGTCTCTCACTGCATTGCCATCTTCTTTAAACACTTAGTACTGAAATAAACCCACTGACTACTTAGACAACCAGTCTATTGTACATGTTCCCCTTTGCAAAAAGCCTTAATACTGATTGACTATGTATTAATGAGCAGGGGGTGTATTGATGTTGAAATATCTTTTTTCAAAGATGATCCACTTCTTTCTCAGTAGCACCAGTTATTGTTCAGCAAACCATGTTCTCTGGCAAAGAGGCATAGCCATTCAGAACAGACAATTCAATTTATGGCTTAGTGGAGAAAGGCTCTGTTTCACATTCTTGAGATTCTCAGCCTATCACCTACAATTTGAAAATAAGAGAAAGAGGAAAAATGCTACCTTGGAACAATACCCATTGCCTCTGACTGAATTTACCTATAACAATTCAGTTCATTCTACTGTTTACATTTTAGTCTTTTTATGACCACTACTCATGCAATTTACCTGGCTAGCTTTCCCATTCCTGAACCTTCAAAGTTCCTACAAGAACTTCAAGCACTTTCCCCCCAAAAAAACTGATTGGCAATGTCAAGAAGGCCTTTTTATTATTGTTAGCTTTCAAATAAGTTTCTATTCTCTAGATGTCTGTCTAAACTTTCTCAATTCCTGCAACCATTTTTCATGTTTTAGCCTCCAGCCCCCTAATCAACTTTGTTGCTCTTTTCTGTACTCTTTCCAGAGCCTCTACATCAGGGGTGTCAAATTCAATTTCATTGAGGGCCGCATCAGCATTGCGGTTGCTCTCAGGGGGCCGGGTGGGTGTGGCCATGGTGGGTGTGGCCTGCTGAGTGAGCGTGGATGGGGTGGGTGTGGCCTACTGGGTGGGTGTGGCCAGCTCTACATCGTTCGCGTCAAGGGTGCCTGTGGGGGCCTGGGCAGGAGTGGGATAGATCTGAGGGTCTCTGGCAGAAGGGGATGGGACCAGGGCAAGTGCCAAGGCATGGTCCACTGGAGGAGCCTCACTGTGCCTCTCAGGCCACGCGGGGTGTGGGGGGAGCTTATGGAGCTAAGACTGAATGTGTTTCAGCATAGATGGCCACCACAAAATTGTACATTGGCTCCTGGCTGGCCTGGGCCAGGGCCAAGGCAGAGGGAGCCATTCCCTCACTGTTTCCAGGATGGCTTCGCGGGCCACATGAAACCACTTTGTGGGTTGCATCTGCCTCCCGGGCTTTGTGTTTGACATGTCTGCTCTACATCTTTTTTACAATATGGTGGCCAAACCTGGATGCAGTATTCTAAGTGTGATCTTATTAAGGCTTTATAAGGCAGGTACTAATACTTCCAATGATCTTGATTCTATCCCTTTGTTAATGCAAACTAAGATTGTGTTTGCATTTTGGGTTGCTGCTATACACTGTTGGCTCATATTTAAATGGTTATCCACTAGGACTCCAAGATCACTCTCACAGTTATTGCTATTGAGCCAGGTTTCATCTAGTCTGTAGCTGTACATTTTAGTTATGAGTGTAGATAATAGAATAATGCAAGGTGGAATATATTTTTTTTCCAGAAATAGAAGAGGCAAATTAGAGTATCTCATTCATTATGACACTGAAAGACCAAGGAAACTGCTGTCAGTGTTCATCCTTCAATAATTTTATTTGCAGAACCAACATAAACTAAACCATAACTGGATGTCCTATATACCTGAAGTATCTATAGACTCTTTGGTCTCAAAAAGGCAGAACAATTCCCTACAGGATGTGATGATATATTGTCAACTTATTTTTTTTCCCTAATAAATCTTAGCAATCAGAGGATTTCCAGTTTGCTTCACGGTGAAACAGGATGCAGGAAGGCTGAGCTCTGCCTTCCACGCCCGATTTCGCCCTGCTAGGGGCTCTAAAAAGGGCCTAAAATTGCTCCAAAGAGGCAGTGAAGAGGAGGGGTGCCTTGTTGATCATAGAGAGATGGTGGTCTTTCCGTTCGATCCAAAGAAAGCCCTCCAAACCGACAGGGGAAATACCGGCTACTTTCCTCTGGCCGGCCATTAGCTGCATTATAAACAGCATGTCTGGAACTGGGTGAGAATATTGATCCTTTCTTCACTATTTTACAACTGAATTTCCTGGGAAAGGCTTCCAAGAAGCAAAAAAACTCTGAATGTAAACAGAAGTGGCATTTTAATTTTATGGGGGACAGAAACATAAATGTTAAGATTTTCTCTTTGAAAAAAGAAAAAAAAACATTGAGGTGAAATATAAGAACTCAATCCTTTGTTTTAAGAGGGGAAAATGGACTTTGAATGACATCTAGTAAAGGAATTGTGTACAGCACTATAAATTGCTCTGCTTGCTGATTCCTATCCTGGGAGAATATCTGGCAATAAAGAAAAATATTTTGACTTACTATCCTGACCTTCTTGGATTATAAATACTTACTGATTTTGGACTTTTAACTTCAAGAGCTAGTGGGAGAGAAAGAAAAAATTGACCTTGGACTATGCCAGGCTGGGAGAGACCTTTGAGTAGTTTTCAGAGAGGTTGAACATTTTGAACACTTTGAATATTGTGGATTACAACCTTGCTGATTGACAATTTTGGGGATACTTGAGACAAGTATTTACTAAAAAATATTGCCTTCAAGACTGAATCTATCCTTTGGAATATATTAGATTATAAAGGATACATATAAAGACCAGAAAACCAATCTCCAAGAATGATGTCTCAAGAAAAAATAAACACCTTCCAGAAAGAAATATATTCTATGCTACAACTAATCCACTAAACAATTGTTGAATGCAAAGAGGATATAAAAAGAAATCATAATGGGACTAAAAACAACTTAGACAATGTAAATCAGCAAATTTTCAAATTAAATCTACAACTAGAAAGCTCCCAGATAACAACCACAAAGTATGAACAAATAATCCAGAAATCAGAAGACAAAACAGAGGAAATGGATTTAGTGATGGAAGAGATAAAAGAACTGTAAGACTTAGCTGTACCAATGAAAATGCAAAAGACCCTTTACCCCTTAGGTCTGCAAAATATATCTGATGGCAAAGAAAAACATTTTAAAAGAGGGAATATAGAGCTGTTAAGGAAAATGTCACAACTTGAGGCACAGAAAATGAAAAGAGAAATGGAGGGAGAAAGGAACAGGGACTTGTTTAAGGAATATAAATGGGTGGAATTCCCCCCCCCCAAATATCCTATCCAAATTGTTTTCCTCGTGCCAAGCAATTTTCACAAAAATACGAAGAAAATTCCTGGGTGATCTAATTGCCCTGGCTTGGAAAGCGACCCGGCAAAGAAAGAAAGTGAGAGTCGGATTTAAAAAACAGAAGACTTGACCTTCTAAAGGGAGCATTATATGTTTAAATACTTTTTTTTTTGAATAAGATTAAAAGAATGAAAGACTTTTTGTTATAATTAGACTTTTATAATGAAAGATATGATTTATAATCAAGATAGCATTTTTTCTTTGATATGAGAAATATGAAGATAGGAGGATTGATTTGAATAAAACTTTCAGCTATACAAAGGTAATTAATACTGAGGAAATCATAATTGATAAAGATATTTCAAATACTGATAGGAAATCAAACTTTAATAAGAATACAAAAAACAGGATATTGATTAATGAATTGACATTATTGACTTAAGAATTGATATTATTTGTTATTTGTATGATATTAGTAAAATATGATGAAGATGCTTATATCTAACTTTGTATACATTAACAGTACCCAAAATTGTAATGGTGTAATGAAGGGAAAATGGAAAAAATATGGAGAAGAAAGGATGATCAGGGGAAAAATACTGGATTGTGTAGTATTGAACAGATTTATATTGAAAAAGGTTAATGTTAAATATTTGAACCCAGACATTTGAACCCAGACAACATGTTGTTTACTAAGTACTAAAGACTGTAATTTTAAAAAAAATTAATAACACTTTTATATATATAAAAAATCTCAGCAATCAGAGCTCAAGGAAACTTTTTCTTGCTTGGTTATTTTCAGTCCTGATTGTTGCTAAGGAGCTCTGACACTAGCTAACCTAGCAAGTTAACTGGCAGCTCTTACATCTCATCTGTTCTTTCAGCAGCTATTGCTCTGTGATAGTAAACCCTATTTAATTAATATCCTTACTCTATGTGAATTATACTTTACTCTGAGACCTAAGGTCATACATTCATTCAATTCATTCATTCATTCATTCATTCAATTTGCATAGCTGCACATCTCAACAAGTGACTGTGGGCTATGAACATAGGAAAATAAATTAAAAACTATCCCAATCACAAATACAAAATTTAAAATACAGGCCCTTGTACAGATCTTATGAAAGGCAAGCAAAGCCAGAGGCAGATTATTCCATAGGGTGGGTGCTACAGCCGGAAAAACATGCCTCCAGACCCTGACAAACGACCTTATTTGGCCAACAGGATCTGTAGCATGACCTTCCTGCTGGACCATATCAGACTGGTATAAATAACTGTGGAAAAAGCCCCTCCCCCCATGTAACATTCTCCTATGGAGCAATCTGAGTTGAAGTTATAATTAGCCTAATAATAGAGAAAACTAGAATATGGGAAATTTTACTCCTTATGCAGGGGGTCATTAGACAAATATAACATTTGTTTGTGTGAACATCAAACAAATGAATTCCATGAAATCATTCACTCTGACAGGATAAGCAACTTGTGAAAAGACCAGCACATTTATAGGCCATCCCAGAGAATTTTTGTAAAATAATCCAGATTGCACAATTTATGTGATATTTTTTGTGCCTCACATAAAGAGTTCATGTCAAGATCTATGGTTTGTCTGGTGACACTTATTATTCTGTGAAGTCTATAACCAAAAAATTAACTGCCAGCAGACTCACTGTGGGGAGGGTGACATTTCTACAACTAAGAGAAAATACAGGCATTTCCCAGGAGATGTGAATGGTATAAGTCCCCATTAAAGAAGGAAAGACATTGATATACCTTGCATTACCGCTGTCTGATGTTAAGAAATGAAACAATGGTCCAAGAGGATGGAAATTATACCAATTCAACAAATAAAACAATGAAATTTCCTTCCTTTTGTTAGTCTTCGTAAAGAAAAGGAAGGAAGTGAGGTGTCAAAAATGGGAATATGTCACATTCAGTCAGAATTCAGTCAGAAAAGAAATGAAAATGGAAAATGTAATGTTAAAACTTATAGTTACCAATGATCATCAACCAGAATTAGGGAGTTGAAAATGTATCTGACACTTCCAAACTCAGAAGAAAAGAGAAAGGAAAAAATAGACAGAGGTGACAATCATGTTTTCAGACTACACAGAAATGTAAAGTAAAAAAAAAAAGCTCCCAATTTTAAAGATGAGCAGAGAACAGCCTAATTTCTATTCCTTTGAAGAATTTTAAAACTTTCTCTATATGTGCAGGTGTGCATGTGCATACACACCCTCTCAAACTCCCTGTATTTTACAAGAACTATAGCTTCTATATACTCATGATTGTTATCTTGTCTGCAATAAATCAGCATGTCTAGTTATATCTTCTCCCTCAGCTTCTGCTGTTAAAATACCTGCAGTGCTGAGATTTATTACCAAACCTAGCATTAAATCTGACAATTATTTTCCTGTTAGTTCCATGTCATCCTCAGATTTGATAAACATATATTTCTCTCTATTCTTTTATTTAACCTATTTATATAAATATTGAGCAACACAGAGCCAGGACAATACTCTCCAAATATTCAACAAAATTCAACTGAATTTTCTTCAGGCTGACAAATACTTGCTAATAAGTACTACAGTACAATGCTTAAATGGCTGTGAAGAAATTTATCATGTTTCAAATAACATTACAATGATATGCTTTCTTGAATTCAAGACTGATATTTCTACTACTTCCCACAAACTCTAAAGTTTGTAATTTTATCAAGAAAGGAGGTAAGATTGAAGGATGTGTTTTTTTTTTTCATTCAGAGTTATTATTGCTCAATTCTAATCTCTTGGCATATCACAAAATTACAAAATAGCTAGGCTTTCTTGATCAGGTTTTACCCTGTTCATGTCTCAAACTGAAAAAAAATCTTGCTATATAAAATAAATATATCTGTCTTCTTTATCATGTGTTAGCATTTCAGATTTTCTAACCATTTCTCTAAATGTTCCTTTGCTGTAGTCTTATTAAACTTTATCTTGGGCTCATATTGTAGAACCGATGAATGAACAATGTTTTAGAATATAGCACATGATCCAAGAAATCTCCTATTTCTTGCTATTCTTCATTCATCTTAAGTCAAATGAAAATACCCTAAAACAATAGGTTCTTCCTTTTTAAAAAATAACAAGCAATGGAAATTTTCTAAAAGAAACTCCTGTGCAACCTGTGTATTCAAACTAGTTTTTAATGGATTCTTTATGAGTCAAATTACTATTGTATGTTTCAGTTAAGAACAGGTGGTAAAATCAGTTCAGTAGCAATACGAATGCAAACAGAATAGGATCCAGCACCACTTCAACAGAGATTGTGACTCTGAGAAGAGTTCCAAGGAATATCCATAGATCTCCTCTCCAAACTGCAATTGAAACAAGACTGTGCTAGGAAAAGCAGGGGGCTTAGGCGAAAGAAGATGGTTCTTTACCCACACAGCATTCACAGACCTTTCTGATGAAGACAATTAGTATGTAATTGAAAGATCCTGCATCAAATAGATTAAACTCTCCTGGTTGAATGAAAGTTATAAGAATGTTCTTGTTTGCAGCACATTCTTTTTATATGTAGATTTACAGATAATCAACCTTAGACAATTCAATAAAACTCATTGGTTTTGCTGGACTGTATCTGCCTAGATATATTACAGTTGTGGTCTGCATTACAGTAGAAAATTAGCAAGCTTTTCTTCTAAATATTTTGACAGCATTACAAAATGTATACATTTTAAAAATTTAAAGGGAAGCCATTCGGAATGATTGATATCATTAAGTCGTTTCATTTAAAATAGTTTAATTTCTTTAGGAATACATATGCATTCTTTTAAGAAGTAGGAACAAAACCATATTCCAAATTTATTTATATTTATATATAAATATCAGCAATGTTTCAGAGGTGACAGCCAGACTGCTAGCCCCTCATAAGGTGAGGGTGGCTCACAGACCTGATCAAACTTTAAGATCTAAAGTGATGCCCCCCAGGGACCCATTCCCCAGCACTGAAAAATCGGCAATTGTATACAAGATTAGTTGTAAAGATTGCCCTAGCAATTAAGTGGGGAAAACTTCAAAAAGAATGAAGACTAGGGTCCATGAACATAAATTAGCGGTAAAAAGGGGGGAACAGCACTTCCAAGTATGGGCGCACATGGCGGACTGTGTCAACGCTGCAAATATTGTATATTCTTGCTTTTGACAATATGAAGAATTGTCTGGTAAATATGGGGTTAATAAAGAGCAGAAGGGGCGTTGGGGGTAAAGCGTCACGGAACTCCCCCGAATGACAGAGCAAGGAGACAGGGTGTGGCGACCTGCCCGTCAGAAGGAAGCAGACGAACCCCAGAGGATGGATTGGGACACCCTCTGTGGCCAGCAGACAATTGGGGATGAACTCATTAGGACACCAGTGATGGAAGATCAGAAGACGGAGGGCAGTGATCTTGGGAATAGCGGTGTGGATGCCCTCCCAACTAGCCTGATGCCGAGAGCACCATGCTGGAACCGACTTGGATGTCGGAGCAGGCATGGGTTGCAGGACCAACGGAGAAGGGGGGAAGTGTAGTGCCAACCCCCGTCCACGGCACCGCAAGCATGAACCCCAGCACTCCCAGACAGAGCACAAACGTTGAGTTGGCGGCCAGCCAGTTCGAAGAGGGGGATTTCCTGATGGGTGGGGGTAGACGGGGGTCAGTTTACGACGCATGGAACAACAATGCACCGTTACACATGCGAGAAGGAGACATCTGGATGGACACATGAGGAGGAGACATCTGGATGGACGTGTGAAAGGGATGATGGGGGGAGGGAAAGGTAGTGTCAGTGATACGGGACTGGTAATTATTGAGGAGGATAGTGAGGTGGAGGGTAAGAAGGATGATGGCACACCCCGGATAAAAATGGGTGGGTTTAATGATGATGGGGTTGAAGTGGCTGGTGGGGCAAAGGGAGAACCTCCCCCCTTGGCTTGTGCACAGGGGGGCGAGGGAGGAGGGAGACAATCAGCATGCGAACCCCAGGGCTAATGGGAAAAATACTTACGGTCGGATGAAGAAAATGGGGCATAATGACGTATGCAAAACATCTAAGGCACGGCACGATCATCTGGGCCCATTAACATGTTCTAGAAACCGGATGCAGGCTAACATCTTATAAAAAGCGTATCCCCCAGCGCCTACCTTTTAAAACCCTGACGATGTTGGATGATTTCCAACGAAAGCTCGGTTATTAAACTCTTTTATCATTTCTCTTGGTGATCAACTTGTTTTTGGACTTTATTATGAACGTACCCAAGAGTCGAGTTTTTAGTCAATGTATATGTTAAAATCATTAAATAGTCGAACACCAAGAGAATAAAATTATACAAAAGTTAAAAATGTTAAAACCTTTATTTACTAGACCTAGCTTTCGTCAAGAGCTCTTGACATCATCAGGGTGTAAACGGCAGTCGTTGGGAGGGCTTATATGCAGCCTCCAATCATTTGCGCCCGGCTCTTGGATCATGTCATAGGTCCCAGCTGTGTGCGTTGTAATCCAAGTGTGTGTCCTGCATTGGGGTGTGGTTCTTTCTCACCCCTTCTACATATGCTGTTACATGTGTCTTTCTCGCTAGTTCTAAAATTAGCTGGGATATTTCCCCTTTCCTTGCAGTTAGTGCATGTTTCAGTAGTTTCCCGTTCGTGATTCTCTTTGTCACGGGTGGTAGTTGCTGTTTTCTGCTTCCTTCTGGTTCCTCCAACCATCCCCTCTGAGCCACATTCCAATCCTTCTGTTCTCTCGGATCGTAGCCTCTGAGAGAACGGGAGGCTACGATCGGAGGTGGCGCAGCAGTTAGAGTGCAGTACTGCAGGCCACTTTAGCTGACTATGTTCAGCAGGTCAGCAGTTCAAATCTCACCGACTCAAGGTTGACTTAGCCTTCCATCCTTCCGAGGTAGGTAAAATGAGGACCCAGATTGTTGGGGGCAATGTAAATATATATATACATTGCTTACTGGTGTACACCGCTTAGAGAGTGCTTGCACTTAAAGCGGTATATAAGTCTCATAAATAAATAAGTCTCATAAATAAATCAAAATAAAATGAAATAAATTCTAACAAACAAACAAAAAAACAAACAATCCTGAATACAAGAAACATTTTTTTCCAAGTGGATTGTCCTGGGGAATTACAGGAACAGAAAATTCTGAACAATCTCTGTACAGTAGTCATCAGCTGCTTCACCTTAATATACGTACAAAGAGAAATGGGCGCCACCATTTTCTCACATACTTGGGTCCCAGTATGTTTTGGCTTTCAAAGGTATGTAATTTCTATTTATATTGAGCATTTCTGTAATTCTTCTTATATTAAGCACCTTTTGAGAGAAATGAATTCATCCAATATTCCTTATGAATTATAAATAATAATTTGTTTATATTAGGACATTATTTTAATTATATTTCTAAGGCAAAAGTGGACAAATTGTAAGAAGATATTATTTTTACATATTACTCAACAACAGCAAACCAAAGTCAACTGAAGAAACCAAACAAGTTTTCACTGATTTCCTGTTTGCCCATAATGACCATGTTAAGATTCCAATTGTGTATCTCCACCCCATGGTGCTTTGGTGTATCACCTGGGATGCTTCCGGCTCGAAAGGATTAGCCAGAGACATCACTGTTGCCCAGGGGACACCCAGTGGGGGATCTTTTCATGTCCCCATTAATGAGCCCACCAAAGTGCCTATTTATCTACTCAAGTTTGCATGCTTTCGAGCTGCTCAGGCATGAACTGGAGCAAATGACGGGAGCTCATACCGACGACACACAGGAGCATTGGGTCTTGAACACAGGCTTGTTAATTGCTAACCCACCATTCTAACACATGAGCCATTGTGCTCCTGTTCAATTTGTACGGTTCTGGGGGGGGGAGAGAGAGACAGACAGACAGATATTTTTAGTATTTATATTTAACAATCATAAACCAATATTGGATATATTTCACAATATTTTTGAAGTTCACAACTCTAATCACATTCAAATGTTCCACCATTACACACCTTATAAGATTAAGAATTAAGTCATTTGTGTGGAAAAAGATCTCAGATTTCTATGTTAATCTTCAAGAAGGCTTGATCAACTCCCTGACCTATTTTAAAGAAAATTACTGAGATGACTGTTCACTCAACGTATAAGTGCTTACTCACAGTATCTTCCTAAAATATTCTCAGTGGTCATATTAATACTGCCCGTTTGGTTTCCAAAAGAGTTAAAAGAGATTCCTAACACTTCATTTCTGCACTGCTATAAAGAAAAGAAATATTTGTATTTAGGCATCTACTTAAACAACATATTTCGTTTTCATAACATTTGAAAGACTCGGCATTTAGCTGCCTTACTGTGTGTATATATATCAACATATAGCCATCTGTTTGAGTAAGAGAAAACAAAACTACATTCAGTCATATTTATTATGCAGGTGATAAATACGTATGCATGAAAAACTAGCAATAACTCTGCCAGTTATATAACTGAGTTGAAAAAAAAGGCAGAGAACAGAAATAGTGTCATGTTAGGGCTGCGGCAATAGATCACAGTTAAAACTGTAAGTTATTTTTAATTACAGGGAGGCTTATTTTTCTATTAGCTCTGAAAATAATTCCTTGTGATAATGAAGATTATACTACTCTCTCTAATGATGCATTTATCAGAAATGTTACAAGTAAATACTTCAAAAGGTTTAGAAGCTAAAATCACATATTTAAAAAATCTGAATAATAGCATCTAGTGCTTTTAAAACCTTTCTACAAATGGTTTTGTATTGGATAGTGATATTTCATGAACATCTCAAATGTTAGATAAAATGTTTTTAGAAAGATTTTTCTCCTTTAGTAAAGATGATTATTTAAAAGCCCTAAAAAAAAAAAACACCAGCCCAAAATAAAAAAGGTAAAATTGTTTTTGAAAGTTCCTTATTTTGTAATTTACTCCCCAGAAAAAATGTATGCATCCCTAATAATATGTTATATTATAGTCTCTTGAGTCATCTTGCAGCAGAAACTTCAAAATCCTCAGAATTACTCAAAAGCCAGGAACCAAGTATCTATTTTAGATAAACCCAGGGTCTTACACAGGCCTGGTAACTTCTTGGCATTTCTCTTTTGAACAGCAGATCATTCAGCATTATTAACTGATAAAACCCCTCTCTTCCACAAGCTTATGACAAACAACACAAAAAAAGGCTGTTTGAAAAATTACAAATCCAGACTTCACACAAACATAGAAATAGTCACCCAATTGTTATGGAGCTGGTTTAAAGAGATTTTAAAAACTTTTAAAATATGATTGTATTGGACATGTTTACTGTTTTATATTTTTTGATGTATGCCATCCAGATTAACTTCTTATGAGATGTGCAGCAATATACACATATATATTCCTTCCTAAGGAATTGATTGTTCTTGCCTAGTTTACAATAACCTTCCCAAGCTAAAAAAAAAAAAAAAAAGTTCAACTGATCCTTAAAACAGTATGATCTTAGTCAGAGCAGTAGCTAAATCCAAGAATAAAAAGTTTATGGCTGTTAATATGAATATAGTCATGAAAAGTTATGTTGCATTTTGCCATGAAGAATTTTTAGCTAACATTAATGACATCATTTGGGGCAACTTGGTGTAACTCCAGTAAACTTATAAATACAGAACTTCAATGCAGAACTATCTTCCAGAAAACTCACTCCATCAAAAGAACTTCTTATTTAAGAGTCTTGGGGCACTGAATTCAAAGTTTCTGAAGATGTCTGTCAGTGGTATGCAAATATTAAATTACAAGGGATGTGACTCAGATCAATATATTCTTCTAAGTGGTATCACCACAATAAACTGAAAATCACAGAATACTGTGCATATTTAGACTTCCAAGAAAATGGACAAATCATACTTTTCCTGATATCTAAGAGAAAACTGTTTCACATCCAGATGGTAAATTAGTAATTTTATCCGTATGAATACACAGTCAAAATTACACCCACTTCTAGGAAATGACACAGAAAATATAAATTTTAATGTGAAATAGCATAGTCAGATTAATCTTTAGAGATGACAGTTGTCTTTCAGTACCACCATTTGAAGACTATTCCAAGATTGGCTGAAAGACAAAACAATCATAAGAAATAATGGCTCAAAAGCTACCCTAATGCCTGGCTTCATCTGGAAAGTGGCATTCCCCAATATATATGGATTTTGTATTTAAATTGAAGATATTGTTTAAATTGGCATGACTCACATATCATTATGCATTTATTGCCTCGTTTCATTATAATAATAATAATAATAGTAGTAGTAGTAAAGTTGGAAGGGACCTTGGAGGTTATCTAGTCCAACCCCCTGCTCGGGCAGGAAACCCTACACCATTTCGGACAAATGGCTGTCCAGTCTCTTCTTAAAAACTTCCAGTGTTGGAGCATTTACTGCTTCTGGAGGCAGGCTGTTCCACTGATTAATTGTTCTCACTGTCAGGAAGTTTCTCCTTAGTTCTAGGTTGCTTCTCTCTTGATTAGTTTCCACCCGTTGCTTCTTGTCCTGCCTTCAGGTGCTTTGGAAAATAGCTTAATTCCCTCTTCTTTATGGCAGCCCCTGAGATATTGGAATACTGCTATCATGTCCCCCCTTGTCCTTCTCTTCGTTAAACTAGACATACCCAATTCTAGCAACCGTTCCTTATTTGTTTTAGCCTCCAGTCCCCTAATCATCTTTGTTGCTCTTCTCTGTACTCTTTCTAGAGTCTCAACATCTTTTTTACATCGTGGTGACCAAAACTGGATGCAGTATTCCAAGTGTGGCCTTACCAAGGCATTGAAGAGTGGTATTAAAACTTCACGTGATCTTGATTCTATCCCTCTGTTAATGCAGCCTAGCACTGTGTTGGCCTTTTTGGCAGCTGCAGCACACTGCTGGCTCATATTTAAGTGATTGTCTACTAGGACTCCGAGGTCCCTCTCACAGTTACTACTATTGAGCATGGTGCCACCTATGCTGTACTTGTGCATTTGGTTTTTCTTGCCTAAATGTAGAACCTTGCTTTTTTCACCATTGAATTTCATTTTGTTAGTTAGTGCCCAGTGTTCAAGTCTGTCCAGATCCTTCTGTATCTGAAGCCTGTCTTCTGGAGTGTTGGCTATTCCTGCCAGCTTGGTGTCGTCTGCAAATTTGATGAGTTCCCCATCTATCCCTTCATCCAAGTCACTGATGAAGATGTTGAAGAGTACTTCATATATCATATATTGAATGATATATACAGTATATTCAGAAAGTATTCAGACCAACTTCACTTTTGTCAATTTTGTTATGCTGCTTCTAAAAATCTGTTTTCACTTTGTCATTATGGGGTACTGAGTGAGGATTAATGAGAAAAAAATAATTTCAACAACTGTAGAATCAGGCTGCAGCTTAACAGAATTGACAAAAGTGAATGGGGTCCCGACATTTTCTAAATGCACTGTAGGTGGAACCTGTTTCAGCATATTCTCATCAAATATAAGCAAGAACTTATACTTCTAGATATATTGTTACCTAGATTTCAAACTAAGCTCTCCTCATTTTCAGATTTAGACTATATGATACAGTTAATTATGAAGTTTAATTTGATATTATACTTATACCTCCTTCATTACGTTGTCAGCTGTTCTGAGGACCTCATGAAGATATCTGCACCAGAGTTTAAAATGTTTTAAACTAATTAATAAGCATTTTGCCATAGAGTAAAAATGGCTGTCGTCTACCATAAGAAACATAACCCAAATCTAGAAATTTCTCTAATACAAATGAAACTAATGAGATGGAACAAAGTTACTGTGAACGCCCCTTCCTAAATGTTTATATCAACATCCTTTTCCTTACTCCTTACTAGATCCTTGCTCTAGTAAAAAATTAACTGAAATTTATTTTAACGTAAGAGTCATTACGACTGTAAAAAAATAAAGTGTTATTTTCTACCACTTCCACCAACCGATATGTAGTCAACAGCATTATGTTTTGTACAGTGATGCTGTTGGAATACCTACTTATATATTTTTCTTCGGAATTACTCTTGGAATATATGTAGCACAATAAATTAGGTTTGATTTAATTGGTCAGAAAAAGAGCAAGCAACAGACATTGCAAAAAACCAAACTTCAAATTATTAGGGCAATGGAAGCCATCCTAAAAAATTAGAGTTCAAGGTTTTCTCTGTCAAGTTGTGTCCAACTCTAGGGTGTGGTGCTCATTTCTGTTTCTTGGTCAAGGGAGCCAGCATTTGTCTAAAGAATTTTCTGTACTCATGTGGCCAGAATAGCTATAACCCAAAGATGCATGGAACGCTGTTATCTTCCCACCGAAATGGTAACTATTAATCTATTTGCATTTGCATACTTTTGAACTGCTAGGTAGGGAGAAGATGGGGCAAGGAAAGGGAACTCACCTCATTATGGGGCCCACAGGTCTTGAATCCCAGATTTTTAGTTTTTCAACTGATAAGCTCAGTGTCTAAATGCTAAGCCATAATGTAATCCATATTTGCCTAATAATTCTATGGAATTTAGATACTTCATAAAACATTATGCACCAATAAAATCTTTCTTCTTCTAACATTGGTACTACTACTCATTTCTATGGAAAGGGAATATGGAGCTTTTACTCAAGACCTGTGGGAGTAATTGTTTGATATTGTTTCTTGTGACCAATGTTTTGAAATCACTGGAGGTTCTGTTTAATCTAAATCAGTCTGTTTCTGAGGATTGGGGAGCAAAAATTAGCAACATGAATTTATTTCAGGTAAGTATATATGTATGACCGAAATCTTAGCCAAACTGTTACCAAACTGGCCATAATTTCTTAAGCAAATATTAAGATACAATTTTATTCTGACAAATGAAAGTGGTGCACTCAAGAATTCTTTTTATCAAGACCTTGGCTCATTTGTGTGCATCAAACTGATGACCTATCAATTTATGATTTGTTCTGATAGATGTTGAACTTAGCCTGATTAAATGAGTAAACAAATGACAATATCTTTAAAAGCCCTTTAAATGTGGCATTTGTTCCTTCCAGATAACTCTCTTTGTTCTTCTTGTGTCATCTTTAAAAAATGCCTGAATGCTTTTTGTATGCATGAGGTGTTTTCAAAATCCATCATTAGTGACTCCCACTGTTTAATTTTTTTAAAAAAAGATCTCTTTGGTTTCTTCCCCACCCCTTATCACCACACGCCCTTTAAAATGCTTTCATACCGTTTATTTAATTATTATACTATTTCTCTATAAAGGAGTAAAGCACATTTATCAATTTGGTAAACTACATAAATTTAGTTATTATTCATTGTACAGCAATAGGTGGGAGTATAGGAAAAAGGAAAGTGGGGCTTAGAAAGTTCGTAAAAGGAGTACATCTGCCGTCTTCAGACTTCCAATTTCTGGATAATATTAACTGAAAGCTATCAAATTTTACACATCAAATTAATGTATGGTTTATATATGATGATTCTAAAGCATAGTATAAAACAAAGTATGCAAAACAATCTTATGCAAATGGTCATAAAGAGAAGCACATGCTAAATTTTTATTGAAGTTTCACTCACACATACTATCAAAGCACCATCAGAAATATTCTGCTCTTCCTGTGCTTTCTGAACACCTTACTCCTAGAAGATACAGAGCAAAACTGAAAAGATGCACTTTTGAATCTATAATAAAAGTAATAGGGATTTATTGCTGCTTCAAGTGAGAAAGTACCTTACTCATTTGTTACGCTACATTTTCAATTTTTCCTCCTGCAGTCTTCATGCAGTTTCTTGCAGTACCTCACTCATAGAACTTAAACTTTTTAGCTTCAAATCTCAGCATATGTATTATATTATTTAGGTTAGTGGTCTTTTTACTTTAAAAAAATTGAAGTTGATTGCCACTGATAAAATTTCATTTGATATGTTCCCTTTCTGTTTTAAAGATAATTGATTATTACAGATTAAAGCAGCAGCTTTCATATACAAAACCTTTTCTTTTTCTGGGCAGTCGACACTTGCATTTGATAAAGCATATTATTAAAAAAGGAAGGTAGATAATTTTTTTAAAGTCCTTTGTGATCAGATTCAAAGGCAAAACGGGTTCTAACATTTTTTTTAACTGGGAATGATGGGTAATCCTATTTCCATAATAAAATGACTGGAGAGAGCTGTATTCCATTCTTTATATAAGCCACTCTTTTTTTCTTTCATAGAAGGAAGGAGCTTCATTAACTTAAGAATCAGAACACATGAACCAGAAATAAAATAAACCTAAAAAATCTATAAAAAGTACACAGCGAAATGTGCTTAATTATTAACAGGTAAACACATCACATCTTGAATTATTTATTTAATCCTTTTCAACTACAAACCTCAGAGTTTTAGAGCATGAAATACGTGTTTCCTTAAGAATGCAAAACAATTCCTTTAGAAAGGCTTTTTTTTAAAAAGTCTTTTAGTTAACTCCATGCTGCCATTACCCATGTTGTATTTCAGTGTGTGTTGAAGTACAGTAGTGGTCATTGTTTAAAATAAAATGTATGCAAGTGCAGCCTGGTCTATACCAAGAAACTTGTTTAGCAAGTGTATAATTCTTTTAGCAGTACTGTCAGATTTCTCCTGAATACAAAAAGGTCTCTTGAAGACAGCAGCTTCAAGCAGCTAGACAAAAAGTAAGGTAGTAAATTGCAAAGATAGATGTGCAGAATAACAGCATAAAGAAATATTAGTTGTGGTAAGGCAACACTGTATTAATTATTCCAATAATTGTATACCTGGAAAAAGGTGTAAGAAGTCTCATGGAAAGTGGAACTTTTTTTGCTCTTAAAAACAACTCAGTGTTTCTTGGACTTTTCTTTATAACACTAGATTTTTCTTTAACTCTTGTGTAATTCTTCTTTGAAAGGGGAACAGAGCTTTTCAAGTTTCTCTCTTTTCCACAAAGAGAGCCCCTCCTCAAAATTCTGAACATTCAAAAATCTGAAAAAGCTTGATACATAACAAAAAGAGTTTCTTTAACAAAGGACATGAACCTTTCTCTCTTTCAATCTATCAGACTGAGCAGTCTTAAGAAGGATTCCTACTTTCACTTGTAAGAGATAGAACCTTTAGAAAAATAGCAAGAAATTATAACACTGATTTGTAAAAAAAATGTCCATTTTTATTTTACTCATAACCTTATTATTTTCCTTTGCCTTTTTTGTCAGTTCAAAACTTCTAAAACAGAAAAGATAGTTGTTTCCAGAAAAAGGGTGAGGCTATGCCATTTCAATAAAGCGTGTCCGTGTGTGTGTGTACACAAACACACACACACACACACACACACACACACATACATACAGGCATATACATCTATCTTGCCACCCATATACACTGAGCAGGTTGATAAAATACATTTACTTTTATTTTGAGATGACATGGAGATTAAATCCATTGTTCTCTTATCTTGTTTGATTTTCTAACCATGATCAGTCACAGCAAAGTCAGGAACTGAAAAGTCAATCTTCAGTACAAAATCAGCCAATGCTGTAGGAGCATATAAAATGGATATATCAGAGAATAAACAATGGGTCACTTCCCCATAAAGCTACCTGTGACAAAGTCTTTGTATAAAAGGTGCACAAGACAAGCAAGAATAGGAAAATACAAAATAAAATAGTGGAACTCTGATATAGTAGAATGCATTATAATTACTTCAGACTGCAAGGTATTAAATATTTTTGATATGAGTCCTCACATAAAACATTCAATTTTATGCATATAGAAATCTAGCACATTAGGAACCGCTGTTTCAATCCTCACTAAATTCCTAATTTTCTACTTATAACCAAAGTTTACAAAGCAGTCTCAAACATCTCAAAATACAATGTGTTACACTGCTCCAGAATTCAAGGGAATGGATGAGGAGGGAGATGAGCACAATATAGGATCCCTACAACCAAAAATCAAAATTCTTTTATGAAAGTAATGATTAATACCATTTTTAAAAGTTAGTTCATAATGGCTCTAATCCAGACATGTCAAACTTGCAACATCATGTGATGTTGCACAACATATCGGGACTGTTTTGCCATTGCCAGCAATGAGGTGGGTGCAGCTTCCGTGTGACACGTCTGGCCCATGGGCCGGCAGTTTGACACCCCTGCTCTAATCAGTCATCATTCTGACATTTTGTTCATGTATTAAACTACTGGAATTATTTTTAATAAAATCTATAGCTAATAATTTATTGACCAGTTGAACTCAGAGAGATGAAATTGGTCTCTGGACCAATGGAGAAAAAAATGTATTGTCCATGCAAATTTATGAATAAAATTGTTTAGAGAAAATACCACATTTAGAACACAGTTGCAGGTAATCCAGAAACAGACTGGTTACTTTGTCAACAAAAACTATACTTTAGCATCCTAAATATACAGATGATCATTTTGCATCCATTTTAATCTTAACAACATTACTAAAAGTTTCCAGGCAAAATTCCCAGAATTCTGGGGAATATGTCACCAAGATTATGAAAAGTTATTGAAATTGGGTGCTCATCAATAAAATTCCTTTTCTTTTGGGCTTTAGCCATATCCAACGCCACTATACTTTCGGCTGTATAATGAGGCAATTTACTGAGAAAACTGTCTTACCACCAATCAGTGGTAATGGAGAAAATGTACACTAATGTAGTAATTTCAATATAAAGAGATTTTGTTAGAGGCAAGACATTTTATTTATTTTACAGTATATTCCACTATTTTTATAAATAACTCAAGGCAGAAAAGATACCTAATACTCCTACCTCCTTCAATTTTCCCACAACAACCCTATGAGTTGAGTTGGATTGAGAAAGGAATGATAGGCCCAAAATCACCCAGCTGGCTTTCATGCTTAAGGTGGAACTAGAACTCGTAGTCTCCTGAATTTTAGGCCAGCACCTTAACGATTACACAAAACTGTTTCTCATCTTCTTAGAAATAAATTCAGAAAAGACATACACCAAAAGCAGTAAGCTGGGGAAACATCTTTAACTTCTTTAGTATGTATTACACAAACAGAGTTAGCATCGACTAGTGTGCTCTTATAAATCCAGTGCTTTTTTTGAAAGAAAAAAAAAAGTGCCGGAACTCAAACACATCATACAACCCGCTGTGCCTACCCTACAAGGTTCCATCCAAAAAAGGTGCCGGAACTCCGTTCTGGGCGTTCTATAACAAAAAAAGCCCTGTATAAATCTAAATTATAAACAAACAAACAAATAAATATTCAATCTCAAATGCCCAGGAATATGCTTTAGTTGCTCCCCATAAAAAAAAAAATCACAATGCTAAAAGCTAAGGCAGAAGAAATGATTTTTTCCAAGCATCTTTAAAATGTTGTATAGCCCCTGAACATATTACACAGCAGTAAACCCAGATGCAGAGTGCACACTCAGCTGGAAACCATAAATGGAACTGTGTGACACTGCAGACTCATTTTATTTCTAGATGAACACCTAAGATGTTTTATCTGGCTCACAGGAAATATATTTTGCAAGTGGACCACAATAATGCCCTCTAAATTGAACTGCCTTTGAAGAGTATCCAAAATTTCAATTGAAGTTAGGCTATTGTCCAGGGCTGGTTATAAGAAACACACAAGTCCCAGTTTCCATATTACATCAGTTTCATTAGCTACCTACCTCTTCTGAGTACAATTCAAAGTGTCTTTTAATACAATAGTTTAGATTAGATTAGATTATCTGAAAAATAGTGGTCAATCTTGCCCAGGGGCTTATCTCACTTGGGAAAATCCTTCCTTCTGTCCTGCCAATATCAAAAATATTGGAGATGGAAAGATACACAAATTCCCACAAGTGAAGAGTGGATTTCAAAATTAATGGAATTGGCAGAGAGGGTAAAACTGTCGACTTTGATGAAAGATAAAAAACCTATCTAGTTTTGTTTTCACTTAGATACTACTTTGGACTTTTTGTTTGAGAAAGATAAAAATGATGATTAGATTTTAGGTTTCAATGATTAAATCTGTTATAACAGAAATATTATACTGTTTACTATTATTAGATATGTAAAGTACAAATTTGTGTTTTATATTTAAACTTAAGAGTAACAGATTATATAATTCTAATATTATTTTGACTGGTTAGTTTGTGTATTTTTATGTAATGTTTTTGTGTTTTGATTTTAATTTAGAGTAAAAGATTATGTTGCCTATATTTCTATATGTATTAAAGAAAGTTGAAATCAACTTTTTATACCTTTAAAAAAAATATCACCTTTTTGACCCCTTTCACCAATTTTTTCTGTTAATTTGTATACTTTTTTTATTTTAGAAACTTAATAAATTTGATCAAACGATTGGCCACCAATAAATAAATACTATCTTAATCTCAGTTCTAGCTACCTACATTAATTTTCAGGCAAACCTCCTCACCAATTTCATTTTAGGAAAAGAAATCCATGAATAGCTGATTATTTTATTGAATATGAAATCATCTCCTTTTTTCTAGCCAGATTCATCAATTAATTAGAATGTAAGATTATGAAACTTTTTTCAACTGAAGGATTATAATAATTGCTCAAATAGTAACACCAACAAAATTAGTTTTTATTTCATCCTGATTTAAATTTAATCAATATATAATTATTGTAATTAATATTTAGTTATGTTTCATAAATTCATCTTATGTCACATTAAAATTAAAATTTGTATAGCTCTTATAGTTGTATCCAAGAGCTGGTATGGTATTCTTTTAAGAGCCACACTTCAACTAGACTAGAGAGAGACTGAGATTCAAATCTATGGTCAGCCATGAACATTCATTCACTTGGTAACTTGGGCCACTCCTCAGCCCAATCTCCTTCATAAAGTTGATGTGGGGGGGGGGGAAATGGAGGAAGGAATCCTAGTTAAGCCAATTTGTGTTCCTAGAAAAAAGGCAAGATATACATCAAATAATCAAATCACTCAATACAATTCTATATTAATCTTAGGGCCACCAGTTTGTCCAGATCTCTGGAACTCTAGTAGAAAATGGGCAGGGAAAGAATAGATATTTATCCAACGCCCGTTATTCTTTCCATCCTTCTTTTTCATAGAAGATTCTAGGGAGCATATTTTATATTAGAAAGCAAGAGACAGGAAGGAACTCTGTTGGGCTATCTGGGGAACTTTCCTCTTCTTCTTTCTCATACAATCTGTAAAGAGAGCAGAAAAGCTCTCTGTCAAGGACGCATCACTCTTCTGGGCAATTTAAATCAGCAGCCTCTAAAAACATTTGCAAATTTGGAAGTAAAAAAAAAAGTCTACCTAAGACATGATGAATTTACACTGCGTGGTTTCCTGAATATGCTTCAGGAAATTGAATCTATTAATATTCTGGTCAATCTGAGGAACAAAAAAGATGACCCAGTGGTTGATACTATTCTTTACTGCCCTTTTTCCTTTGGCAAATCTCATCCATCACCTTGCTTTAGCTGAACAGTACAAAACTGATAGCAGTAATTCTTAAGTGGGATTGGATTGGGTCTTTTAAAATAACATATATGTAATCCTACTTCACAGCAATGAATTCAGTTGAGGAGGCTAACTTCTTCTGCTCAGTCAGCTTATCCTCCTTCAAATTTGGGCATGTTGTGAGGAAAGAAAATTTGGTCACTGACTGTTCTGTTCATATGAATATTTTTCAACATATATATATATTAAAGACATCAAAAGACTATTGCAGCAATTAGGACCACTTTGACTTGCTTAACCATTGTCCGTCCTGGCTGATTTAATCAATATCTAACCCATGAATAAAGGAGATTATCACTCTCTCATTAAATATGGCATATATATCCATTTGCTTAATGGTGATAATTACAAGATCTCTATTGACAAAGTCCTTCTTTGACTTTCTTTATAGCTGTAAACTGCACAAACCAGTCTCAAGTATTTCATTTTTGGGTAAAATTGCCAGCTCTCCAGAGGATGACTATCAACACCTAAATTGTTGATTATTGTGTTCCACAGGTTATAACTTGTTCTTGTACTGATGAAGACTATTTCTATGGCTCTCTACTCTCTTATTCCAAAGAAATATCCAGTGTTCTTGAACTCTGCCCAAGATAAATAATGGGCCAGAGGACAAAGAAAAGTTGAAATCAAATCCAGATCAAATTGATGCATTAGATAGAAGTACTGTGATATTCAGGTAAACCCTGTTCTAAATGGAATAATGCTCTCCCAGAAACTGTCTCAAAATTTGGGAGTACTCCTTGACCCTCAGCTGTCAATGGATTTGTGCCTGGCAGCTATGGCATAGAGCACTTTTTAATAACTACATTTAGTATACCAGCTGTGGCCTTTTCTGAGCCAGTTGGATTGGCAACAGCTATCCTTCCCTTCATTATTACCCATACTGACTAGTAAAACATTCAGGAATATATGTCAGACAGGTTTCTAAACAATGCAAGGCATTACATGCTTCTGTATAAAAATCTTAACTGGCCACTAACCAACACAATTATTCTCAAAGTATAATGTGTATTCTAAGAACTTTTTTTTCTGTTCCTGAGTTTACAATATAAAGTGGCATATACCACTGACAATAAATAAAACATTTTTTCACAATCAAGATAACTTCCATGAGAATATTTTGAATATAGCAAGTGTATAATTATTATTTAAATATTATCATGCTGTAGAGTCAATCTGAGAAATAGTAAGATTTTCTTCTGTCTCTCACAAAATTACTATTTAATATCTATGTATCCCAGCTTTCTCTTTATAATAGTATACCATAGGTAACATAGGTTAATTACAACAAATCATAGTTTCAAAACTCCAGCAGCAAAATAAATATGCCCATATACAGTGGTCTCTGTGGAGAAAAGTAAAAAAAAAAATCAACATGGTGATTTTGATCTTGCAGCTGCATTTTTTTTTTTTTTGCATTTATCACTACTGCTAATATACAGGTGGCTTAACAATTATCCAGCCATCTAAAAAAACTAAAATAGTTGTATAGCAATTCAATGGATTAATTTTAAATGTTCATTATATTCCTTAGAAAGGGTTTTCATTGAAAAGCTTATTATAAACTAGTTACTGAGTAGCTAAGTAAACAAATAAACTTACAAGACAGTGTTTTCCAAATATGTAGATTTCAGTTCCCAGAATTCAATAATCAGCATGGCCACTGCTGAGAATTCTGGAACTGAAGTTTACACATCTGAAGGTTTCCAATACTGACAAGATTGAAAAATCCTGCTATAAGATACTATGCCATTTGAGTGAAAAGTAGATGAATGTATTAATATGGGTGGACCACCTTTAATACCTGTTAATAAAGCAATAACTTTTACACACACAAACAAAAAATGAAGCATTTTTGCCTGTACTATGTTTCTTCATCACCTACTGCAGCTATCTGCATGGCCCATTCATCTCTTAAACAAATCATTTCAAATCATTTATGGCATTCATCACAATAATTATTACTTTGTTTTCACTTTTATTTTTTTTCTTGTTTTAAGCAAAAGAAGGCTATTTTTCTTGAAATCTTATTCAAACAAATTAATGTAGTATAACGTATTTTAGTGGCCTTCTACATGCATCATGGAAAAAGTTCACTGAGGAACACACAATGTTATACCTTAGCTTTCATTCACAATAGGCCATTTTCTTGCTTCTAACAGGATATGTTAGAATACATGATCAAATTATTATTATTAAAGTGCCAGACTCTGAGTCTGTTCCAAAGCTCTCTCCTCTTTTCAATTGTTTGTATAAAGCAATGGTTAGGTACATGCTCAAAAAAATCAAATGAGGTTTATAGAAAAAGCTATATTAACTTGAACTGTTCGTTTCTGTCACAATTCTGTCAGTACCTAGATTTGAACAAGCTGATAGACATCTCTCTTTAATATACTCTTTCTATTTACATTCTATTTATGGTTAGATACTATACGTTCTGCAGACATTTTTATCAAATTATCAGATGAGTGTCTCCATGGTATATATGGGAAGCTTTAATCCATTTCTACCGTTCATGGGACATTATTTATTCTTCATTGAATGTTTAAATTATACCACTGCAAAAAGAATTGTCTTTTGTATGGTATAAGAGAGAAATGTTTAGTTAGGGCAGTGGTTCTCAACCTGTGGGTCGGGACCCCATTTGGGGTTGAACGACCATTTCATGGGGGTCGCCAAACAATGCAGTGCGCCATTTTTTTCCCCTTTTCCTTAGCTGTGCTACTCCCTTTTATTCTATTGGCTTTTGAAAGACAATAGAATAGACTCTCTTGAATAGAATCTAATTCTATTGGCTTTCAAAAGCCAATAGGAATTGTCCAGGCTGTCTCTGCCCTGCTGAGCCTGCCAAAAGTCCCATTCTGCAAATGGGGCTGCACCAGTTGTGTAGTCCTCGACTTACGACCAGTTGAGTAGTCCTCGACTTTCGACCGGTTGGGGGTCGCGGCATTAAAAAGGTTGAGAACCACTGAATTAGGGCATCATATCAGTAAGCAACATACTCAATTATGTCATTTTTCTATGCATGTGCAGAAGATGGAGGAAAAACATTTTGTGCAATTATATTTACAAAGATGAATCTTGCATATATGTACACTTCTATATGCCTTTGATTTAAAAAAAGATATTTTTTATCCATAACATAATTTTTTTCCTCAGATTTTTAAAAGATGAAGATAGATTGAATTAGCTGTGGTCATTATGGTCTCAATTACTTTACATTGTACTAGAAATACATACAAACAAATACCATTGTCCTGATACTTTAACCAGAACAGCAAATTTTGCAAGTGAAATGCATTTCACTTTGCATAATTAATTCTACTTATCATAACTTCTATAGTGAAATTCTGAGATTCACCAGCTACTGTCCATTTTCTTTAAAACATTTTTTCATGAAACTTATTTGTTAAAATTTGCTTCTGCTCACAGTACTAATTTCCATGTTTATGAAAGACAAATGATTAGAAACATTTACTTGTTTATCTTTATACCTTGAGAAACTGTTATTTAAAGTCCTTTTAATTTTAAAAAATAATACATCTTAATCAAAAATATTTAGAACACTTTTCTTTATAAAGAACATTCCCCTTTTATGCAGTGATCAATTTTCTTCCTACTAAACACAGTCCTCAGGAATCAGTTAACTAGGCAATAGAGATAGATACAGATACTTCAATGTTTTGTAGATCAACTACATAGCAAATGTAGTCAAAACACTGAAATCCAGCTGAGAAAAAGTCCTTTTCTGTTCATATAAAATTTACAGGTAAAGTGTGCTAAAGCATGATATACAGTAAGTTGGTTCTTTACAATGGGCTGTGTATTTAAAAATGCATGGAGACAAACAGGAGGAAGAAAAAAAAATACATAGTTAATTTTTGTCACCATAGTATCACTATTAAAATGAGCATTTATTAACTGTCTATAGAAACTTGTAGAGGAAAAAAGCACAAACCTATTTACTGAATTTATATTGTAACACTAAGTGAATTTAAAAATAACTTGCTTTATCCAGAGAAATCTATCCTTTATCAATGAAACTATATTGTTTATCTCAGTAGCTTCAAATTACAGTCTTTATTTTAAAAAAAAAGGCATATGCCTGTATAAAATCTCAGAACTCAATTGCATGAAATGAAACCATTTAAAACACCCACTTAGCTGAAATATGGTTGCGATGTGGTTAAAAATCTTTTGTCAGATTTAATGCTGTAATCATATATCTATATCTGGTCTCACACATGCCAATTACTTAAGGATGTTAGTGAGATACTTACATGGATTATGAAATGCCCTTTTAGTAACAGAGGTGGATTCAGGACAACACCACTTTTGAACTCTGTATATGCAATTGGACTCTGACATTTCATTTCGATATTTTAAGCACTAGATGTCATTGTACTTTGTAGACCTATATTAGCATGTTTAATGTAACAGATGGGAACTTGTTTATTACAGTAAACAGGCAGCCAGAAAGCAGATTTGCAGAGAAACAGTGCTTTCTACTGGGACCAAAACATTATTTTCTTTGCCCCTTAAAAAAATAATGAAATATATAACAGACATACATAAAAAAACATGATTGGCAGTACAGTGCTGAATCTCAGAAGCTTCTTTATAGAACCCAAGAATGCATATTTGCAGAAGTCACAAGCTATGTGTCTCTTGTCCTTGGAGTACAGTTATTTTCCAGTAATTTCTTCTTATCCACTTCACTTTATACGATATGAACAAAATATTCCACAGTGAGTACTTGCACCAATCTATAATACTTTGGAAAAGAGGGAAGCAATTGGTTTTTCATTCATGAAAGACAATCCATTTCATCATCTCTCCTCTCAACTATACAGTTTTACAGTTCTTCAGGTTCAGGTTCATGGCTCTTGCCCCAAGAATTCAGAGGAAACCCACTCAACAACTTAGGTTATAAGAAGATAACTGAAACATTTCCACTGGCCTGCCTACATTGATCTTCCCACATATTTCTTTCTCTACATTCTGTCAGCCAGCAATGCTACCAATATCCAGCTGATCTGTTCACTGCAGAAAATTTCCAGTGCATTCTCTTGTCTCATTTTCTTCACTGAGGTTACACTGTAACTATAACACCCTTGCGTTTAATTTTCCACTGTTTTTAGTCCATTAAATCACTGAATTGATGTCTTCTCAATCAAAATTTTTTATTTGATTCGTTGTGAGATGGATAGCAAAATATTTAATAAATCAATCAAATCAATAAATCAGTAAATCAAATCAATAAAATTTATGAAAGGTATTGGGGTGATTAAGATAAATGGATCTACTTGGTCAGAAGAAACCTACCTTCCTTGCTAGCTTCTTTGAATACAATTTGGAGGGGAAAGTGTCATTTAAATATTTTTTATATTATTTTCTCTGATTTCCAACTATGTGATGGCACTTGGGCTCTGGTACACTGCAAAACTGATATGGTTATACATCTCTATTTTTCCAGAAACTACAGTAGTGGCCAAAATTGTGGAAACCTTTGGGGAAAAATGTACAGTAGAAATGCCACCTTTGGTTAGGTTTCCACCAATTTTTCTTCTAATTTCTTTATAACTATAGCCTTGTTCACTTAATAATACTATTTTACATCGCTTTCTGGGCAACCAGTCAACTCTTTGCACCATTACTTTAATTTTATTACGTTTTACAAGCTCACTAAATGAAAGAACACAAAAAAACCCCAACCAACTTGATAGCTATCACATAACACACTGACAAATGTCCTCCTCTCAGCTTCAATACATGACATCAATAATTGAATCCTACTGTGATCTGATTGGCTCATTGCCAAAACAAGATGACACCTGATTGGCTCTCTAAACACTCATGCTCATTGGCTACAATCAGATGTAGGAAAGCTACTGTCAAGACTGCTAACATCGGATGTTCTTGCTTACCATATATGAAGAAGCAAACCTGTTTTATTTAGCCCGTATAGCATTTCTAGAGTTAAGGCAGATAGTAGTAGTCTAAGGGATGGGAAAGTATGCAAGTTAACCATAACAATGTCTGGGCACAGTGTGGCCAAGGTCAGCTCAGCTGCAAGGGGGGGGGCACCTCACACTTCACATTAATTGGAGAATGTGATTGTTGACTGTAAAATGAAGGAGTGAGTTATGCTTTGTTACAGATGCTTGGGGGAGTGAGGATTCAGTTTCTGGCTTAACTTTGTTAGTGCCGAAGCTATGCAGAATAATAAAAGATTCTTTTAGAGGAATAAGCCTCAAAATTCTTTGAAAATCTGCTTTCTTTCGGAACCATGTCAGCTACCTGATATCAACCTAAGCAAGTTGTGCTTCCTTTTTCTGGTTATTTGGCTATAACTTTTCATAGAATACAGTACAGATAATTGAACAAACTTTGTTGTGTTACATTCTTGATTAAATTATCTTTCCATTGATATATAATTTTATGATACTACTCCCCCCCCCAAATGGTGTTATTAGCCATGAAACCTCAAAAATACACTTTCCCCAAAAGGTTTCCACAATTTTGGCCACTACTGTAAACACTACATTTCTGAATCAGAAAATTGCAAAAACTTCAGGGACAGGATATTAAGAGCCATATTGGTGCAGTGGTTAGAATGCAGTATTGCAGGCTAAGTCTGCCCACTACCAGGAGTTCAGTCCTGACCGGCTCAAGGTTGATTCAGCCATCCATTCTTCCGAGATCGGTAAAATGAGGACTCAGATTGTTGGGGGCAATATGAGGACTCTGAAAACCACTTGAGAGGGCTATAAAGCACTGCGAAGTGGTATATATGTCTAAGTCAGTGGTTCTCAACCTTTCTAATCCTGTGACCCCATAATACAGTTCCCCATGTTGTGGTGACCCCCAACCACTTATACATCACCGGGTGCCAGGGGCATGGCCAAAGAAAAGGGGGAAAAAATGGCTGACAGCCTTGTTTGGCGATCCCCGTGAAATGGTCGTTTGACCCCAAATGGGGTCCCGACCCACAGGTTGAGAACCACTGATCTAAGTGCTATTGTTATTGCTGTTCATATATAACTTGTTTCATTTCAGACAAGGTGGATATAATTTGTATAATTCCATCACAGAATATTTCCCACCAATCTCATATACTTCTCTGGTGTGTGTGTGAGAAAGAGAGGGGGGGGAGGAGGGAGAGAATACTATGGGGTTTAAATTATAAGCTTTCTCTTGCTGCCCTTGAATGTCAATGAATTTTTTATCACTGATACTGGAATGTATCTGCCTTATGTTTACACAACAGTTTTGTCCACTCGGAACTTCATTGCTTCTCATCTTGCCAGCTTCAGTTCTTGCATATTTTGCTCATTATCCTTGCTTCTTTATGTAATACAGTATATAAGAGAATTCAATAGCATCACAACATAATTATTTATGGTGCCAAAGAAAGAATATTTTTTTAGTAACACATGCCATATTGCCTCCACACCACTTGCTTTAATACAGAAGACTCCACCAGGAACAGATAGAAACATCTTCATTTTGCTTATAAATACATATTATACCAATCTTCTCCCAGCTTTAAAAAATTGCAAAGCTACTCTTAACACACGTATATTATACTGCTCTACCAAAGTCCAGCAAATTAGGAAACTTGATAACAAAACATGATTACCATGCAGAATTGTCATACATCACTTTGTCTGGGCATAACAATAACAAGTTATCTTGCAGGACTTTCAGACACCATGCTAATTTTTGCAACATATATTGACAACAATGAATTTCGTCTGCCACGTACTAGCAGGATAATTTTCTTAAATATTTGGAAACTCACAAAAATCCTCCATTTTAACAAAAGTTGATTTAAGCAATTGCAAACTCATGATTTTGCTCTTTTGATTTTAGGCAAATATACTATTGTCTAATCACAACCTGTCAAATGACTTTTTGTCTTTAACTTGTCAAACGACTCCCTAACACAAAAAATGATACCAGACCCACATTCACAAAAACCACACAGGATGTCACCACTACACATCCACGCAAAAAGCAAACCCAAAGCCACACCGATGATGAGGCACAACCACAAACCAGAAGCCAGACCACAGCTGCATCATTAGCCACTTTAAACCCCTCCAATCCATACATGAAGCAAACTGACACCCTCCATGAAGATGAGGCACGACCACGAACGCAAAGCCAAAAAATAGCAAGGCAGCCCAAAATCTTAAACCCCCCTGCAACTCAGACTAACCTAAGCACAATCAAACAGAACACTCCCCAGCCAATCAGAGCACAGCCAACCCCCCAGCCAATCAGAGCACAGCCAAGCCCCTAACCAATCAGAACACACCTCCACCCAATCAGAACACAGCCAAGCTCCCACCCAATCATTTCATACCCCCACTGGCAGTTAAAAGGAAGAAACAGCTAAGACCACACATTGCTGCTCGAAGCACGAAGCTGAAAACACCAGCCTGAAGATGACGAATGGGACTTCGTCGAAACGTCGCCAAGACACTTCCAATTTTACGCGGGAGAAAACCCGAACCAAAGACCTACACACACACACACACACACACACACACACACACACACACACACACACATATATATATATATATATATATAATTTCTGAGGTTTTCGAGGGTGTTTGTATGTAGGTTATTCGGTTTTCTCCCGCGTAAAATTGGAAGTGTCTTGGCGACGTTTCGACGAAGTCCATTCGTCATCTTCAGGCTGGTGTTCTCAGCTTAAAGACTACGCATTGCTCCTCGAAGCACAAAGCTGAAAACACCAGCCTGAAGATGACGAATGGGACTTCGTCGAAACGTCGCCAAGACACTTCCAATTTTACGTGGGAGAAAACCCGAATAACCAAAGACCTATATATATATGTATGTATGTATGTATGTATATCTTGAGTGTTTTTGAGTGTTTTTGATGCACCCTGTCGGCCCAAATATGGGAGAAAAAAATCTTTCTTTCTTAAGACAGCTTCCTAACATGTAAGCAGCCCAGGTTCGAATCTCAGAAGGGTATGTTTGGCTGAAGAGCACTAAGAAGCTCGAAATAGCTATTCCATCCTCCCTAATTCTTTGTTAGCAATCCAAATACACACACACACACACACACACACACACACACACACACTAGCTGTACCCAGCAACGCGTTGCTGTGGCTCAAGAAAGAAAAGAGAAAGCGCACGTTTGTAATATGTTTAATTTCACAATGCTTGTGGGTATACAGTATTTTTTGTTATTCCATTGTGTGTGTGCAGATATAGAGATTACGTCCAACAGATGGTGTTTTTCAAAAAAAGCATGTTTTACCTGTTTTTCAAAAAAAGCATGTTTTTACCTGTCACAGGTGTGACATCTATATAATATAGGTATATAAAAACACGTGTGTCCTCAAATGCAACTTTGTGTCAAGGTTTCAAAGCAATCGGTGAAGAACTTTCGGAAATTTAAGATTTTGAACAAATCAAAAAAATAAAGGGAACACAAACATTTAGGATCCTATACGTTTGTGTTCCCTTTATTTTTGTGAGCAGTATATATATACATGTGTGTGTGTGTGTACACACACATATCACTATTGAAACCATTCAGAGGCTAAATACACAGAAAAACAAGTTACAAAATAAGTTGATTATTGAATAATAACAACTAATGTTGACATCATCATCATCATCAAAAGTAGTAATGCTTCAGCATCTGGAGGTCCAGCTTAGCTCTTTTTATAAATGAAAACTGGAAACCTGGTGCTATAACTTATCCAGGGCAAATAAATATTTAGTTTTAGTTTCCCCTCCACCTTGCAAGGATCCATGCTCAATTGATTTAATAATTTTCAAGCAAGACATGCAAACACTTATATCGTACATATTCTGGTTGCCCAGTATTCTTGACCAACAGTGCATCATATCAGCATCCCATTTTTCTCTCTAGAATTAAAAAAAAGCTGCAATAATTTTGAAAGGAAAAGAAAAAGGGAAGGGAAAAGAGAAATGAGAAATTGGATGGTAGAGTCTACAAGGCATCTAGAGTAAATCTGCAGGTACATATAGCCTTTTGGGCATGATGTTGAAAGCTTCAGCAATACAAGGATTATTATTTCAGCAAAGTTTTGTTTTGTAATCTATGTTTTTGGCAATGTGTAAATATTGCTATGTATAGGAAATCACTAATATATGAATGTAATATTAATGACAGAATATAGTTTGAATAATTATACATACTTTAATATATCAATTTAACAGGACATTTTGGAAAAAGAGGTGTCCATTAAATCCAATTTTTGTTAAATCCGAATCTATGTAATTTACATAATTTATGCCATTTACATAATTATTCAATTGATGTTTTACATCATTTGCATCAATTTGTGTTATTTGTGTAATGATGTAACTGACATTTTACATAATGCAAATGACAAACTGACGCAAATGATGTAAAAATGACAATTATGTCATTATGCAAATGCTATAAATTATGCCAACTCTCTGGGCAGCCTGCAAAAACAGCAGACTTTTACATTATTTTGGGAATGAATTCCAAACACAGATTTAGTCTGTTGCATCCAAAGTCCATTAAAGAGATAACTGTTAAACTGAGGTATTACTTTATTTTAAATATATAATTCTAACATTTTTTTAACATTTTTACCACTCTCAAAAACTTGCTATTTTCAAAGTAGTAAAAGGAAGGGCTAAAATGAGAGAAAGGGCAGTGCTATATCAAAAGTTATTGTGATAACAGGTACATGCATGCTCCATCTTAATAAACAGCACTTGTTTGAATGGGCTTTCCAGAAGTCAACAATCTAGCCATACTCCCATACAGAACAATATACAATATGTTACATGTTAGAGTATGACATTATTAATTTCATGATTATGGTAGCACTGATCAACTCATAACCTACTTGTCAAGCATGCTTTATTTTGGATTCCAAGTAGTTGAACTTGATGGCCTAAATGTACACTTCAAATTATGATTCTGTAATCATTTTTAAGGCCGGTAGTATACAAGGAGTATTTATTTATTTTATTTTAAAAAACATGACCACCTATTTTATATACCAGAATTCTGGGTAGTTCACAAAACAATTATAAACCTCAAAAAGCTGTAAAACTATAACAAGAATTCCTTTTCCGCATAGTCAATCCTCCTTCATATATATCAAGAATCCATTTTAATGGACTCCAACCTCACTCAACCTTAATACTTGCAGAAAAATCAGCTCTTCAAGGCCTTCTGAAAGGTTAAGAGGATCTGCTGGATGTGAGGAGGAAGGGTATCCACAGGACACCCTTATATAGAATATATATTTAAATATATTTAGGGAAATGTTTATGGAGAACCTCAGTCATCCAGAACATGGTTGTCCAAAAGGTGCTTTTTCAAAAGCAAAAAGACTTTCTTTATTTTCCATGAAGACATTTTGCTTCTCAACCAAGAAGCTGTTTCATTTTCTGAACTGAAGAAGCTTCTTCAACGAGAAGCAAAATGTCTGCAAGGAAAACAAAGTAAGTCTCCTTGCCTTCTGAAAAAGCAACTTTGGAATATATTTAGGTAACATTTTATATAATTTTCCAAAACATAATTAATTAAATTTTATTTGAATAAGTTGCTCCTGAAGCAGCAAAAGGAAAAAAAAACCTTAGAAACCAAGTTTCTATATTGGTTACAAACAGAAAGAAAAGATTTGGGATAGGCTTTTCAGTTATAAGAATTCAACATTATTTTAAAATCTGCACAGAGATCTTAAACGTGCAGGCAAAAACTTTCAGAACTTCATCAGCTAAAGATTCATCAAGAAAAGAGTAAGGAAAAATGGCAAAGAAAAGAAAAGACAGAAAGGCAGCTGCTGGCCTCAGGAAACATTTGAAAACCAAGTTACTTGTTACAAAGTTATCCAAGCTTCTGACCTGTCGTATTAATTGTATTTTGAATCTTTATTTTGAATCAATAAAGAGTTTAGAATGCAAATCTAAGTTTGCATTCAAATTTGCAGAAAGAAGCTAGGCATACCATGCAAGGTTTGATCAGCTTTTATTCAGCTTTAGGATTCATGGAAATGTACATTTTGAGGGGAAATACTTAATCATTTTCATGTAAGTTAGTGCCACTAAATCGTATAGTTTTTAGAGAGCCCTAACACATTATTCTGGTCATCAATTTGATTTTTTAACATTATCTGAAATTTATACCATTTAATAAAGCATCAGGAATGGAAAATTGGTTTTCAACTTTTAAATGTATTGGAACTTGCATGGTTCATTGATCTTAAAGACATCAAAAGGTTCTTGTTATAGAGCCAATCTTAAAGACATCAAAAGATTCTTGTTAAAGAGCCAATCTGATCTGGTGGTTAAGACACCAGGTTAAGACACTATGAGACTGTGAATTCTAGACCTACCTTAATCATGAAAGCTAGCTGGGTGACTTTGGGCCACTCTCTGTCTCTCACCAAATCACTTGACAGTGTTTTAGTAGAGAAAATAGGAGGAAGGAGTATTAGGTTTGTGAGCCTCCTTGAACTATTCATAAAAATAATAAAAGTAGGGCGAAAATAAATAACTTTGTGTATAATATAAAATACCTTGGCCTTTTATTCTTTTATTCTATTCAGAATTCAGAATCTATTCTAGCCAGAACTATGCATAGTAATTATTCAATCAGATTACATCTTAGCCAAGATCTTGATCTTATACTATTAGTTTAATTCAACATCGATCTTAAGCTATTTTTTTTCAACAAAACACAATGGAAATTTAAAGAAATTGTTTGGACTCAAAATTAACATATGTGAAGCAACATTGTCCAATTATAGACAACTATAATTTTCCAAGTATTGTCTGAACAAACTGAAACAACTAGAACAAAAGGAAAAGAAAATGTGTGCCTATTTGGCAGTGTCTGAAGAACATTAGTATGAGTGGGTGGATTTGAACAGGACTAAACCAACTGGTCAGGTTTCTTTCTAGTTCTGGTAATATTCCACTTTTCTACTGATCACAATCTCACAATATGGAGCTTTTTGCTTAAAAAAATTAAAGACAAAAATTTTGAACATATATCCAAAAGTAGATGAATTGCCTTTAAAATACAAAAGTGTAAGGACAAAATGTTCTACCAGCATATCAGATAAGAACCAACGCCAAAAAAATGGAATACATTCACTACCAATTTACTGCAGTCACCTATAAAATATTATAAGAACATTATGTATTGGGGTTCAAGCCAGCAAGCTATTAAAGAGGATTGTGCGGATGTCCTCACAACATGCTATTGAAGCATTAATACATCCTCGGGGTATTGCATTTATGATGGAAGAACCATCATCTAATCACGTTCTTAAAAAAACATTAGCTATGTGTCTTGTTCTCTTTTCAAATTGATTAGTTTTCATTCTATATCTATAAAGATCTTTCATGTTTTTATTCAGTTGAAATTGAGACACACATACAAAGACACATATCTATATTGTGATACATGAAGCTAACCAACATTCCTTTATAAGCACAGGAAGTACTCATTTCAACTCTGCTTTCCATATTAATCTCTTTCTCTCTGTCTCAACAAAGAATACATGAAATGTACACAGGTTTTAAAAAAATGTTCAAAAGAGATATTTTGCATGGGTGTACAGTTTGTTTTAAAATCCTAAAACAGCTAGAGGTAAGTAAGTATTTATTTTAATCAAGAACCTTCAATAAGTATGATATGTCAGATCATAGGACATGATCTGACATGACAATTTGCAGGACAATTTGTTTGAATAGTTAGTTTTTACATGCATTATCCCATTTGTTTTTTTTTTAAGTAAACATTTCAATAATAATGACCATCAACAATAATAAATCAGTAGTCCTACTTTTGGAAAGAAATAGTTTCTTGAAATGATATAGGCCATAAATGCAAACTTTTTGTTCTTAAGAACAAAGTTCTCAAACTTTATGTTACAGGAACAGAAAACAATAGCCAGCAACAATGTGCTAAATATTTGTTTGTTTCTTTGTATTTCACCTTATTACACCTTCCTCTTCTTATTTTTCCCACAATAAAAACTCTCTGAAGTGGATTCAGCTGAGACAGAGTGACTGGTCCAAGGTCAATCAGCTGTTCTCTGCCCTTACATGTATACATACACACATAAATATTTTGCTGGTTGAGATGAACTAAATTGATACTAAATATTTTTTCTTCTATCCCCACCATGTTAGACATTTCAACTCAATCCAAAGGAGGAAAATAATGGCCAACAGGAATATCTTACCTCAATTTTATGAGGTTACTTTTAGAACACAAAGAGGTTTACTTCATTGAAACAAGGGGAAAAAAAATCACTTTAATTTAGAAAGTGAAAAAAAAATCATTTTTATACAATCACGTATGTGTTATAAAAACAACTCAATATAATTATTTAAAAATAATAGCATTCTAAAAAATGCATGTATTGAACAAACTTCACTCATTATGGAGTGAATAAGTGAATTATTATCAGGTGTTTTTGCCAGAGTTAAAATGGGATATTAATGTTGAAATGAGTAGTAACGATAACCTAAAAGTAGTCACATCCCTGATAGTTCTCATCAAATTTACTATGTTTTTTCTGTAATCTCTTGATTAATAAAGATGTTCATCATATTATTAAATAGCCATGCTTATGTCTTATTGTTCCATTATTTTACTTTGTATGTAATTAATAATATTCCTAGCAAACATATTAAAAGCAATTAAGAACAATTTTCACCTGGGTTACAATATAGAATATATGGGAGCCATTCTCCAGAACCTACCAGTAATTACCTCTTCATGTTTTGCAAAAGTTCAAAGAGGAAAGCCTTTATCCCAAAATCATATCTGCGCAATCCCAAGTTTAAAATTCTAATAGAAGCGGCTGGGCTTTTACATGCCTGAGATATTCTAAAGATATGGTCTTTTAGTTTTTATCTAACTTCTCTCTCTCTCTCTCTCTCTCTCTCTCCACACAAACACACACACACACACACACACACACACACACGTGAAGTATTTTCTTTTTTAAAATCTGTAGAGCTCATTTAAAATATATTTCAGTTAAGAACAGAAGTCTTCATAAAAATAGAAAACAGACAAAAACACAAATCTTGCAACTCAGAAGAGCTTTACTTTCAATATTAGGGTAAGTGAAATTCCTCTCCATCTGCTGCATGTATAGGTCATTTCAATAAGTAACAAAGAGGTCTGAAAAATTCCTGCTATCAACAAAGTTATTTAGACATCTGTTAAGCAGCCTGACCTGTTACAACAGAAAAGAAATTGGAAAATGCACGGAATTTCTATTTGAATTAAAGCTGCCCTGTTTTACATAAGCATTACATAAAATCAAGGCAAACAATAATACATAAAATAAAATAGATGTTTTGATATAATGAGAATGGGGTTTGAGACTAGGGATGGGGATGGGGAGAAAAATAATCTTGCTATAACAGCTCCGTTTAAACTTTGGCAGGCAAGAGGAAGTTGGCAGAATATGACATAGAAAGAGTAAATATGTTTCATGGCATACACATATTTGAACATCATTCAAATTCTTCAAATGAAAATGTCGATACCATGAAATCCTTGAAACATGGATAGATAAGATAGATAAATGCAAATAACCAAACCTAAATATTCCCCAGTCTATTTAAAAAAAATAAAAAACTGAAATTGGCTAAATTGCCTCTAAAAATATTTCTCAAAAGCCATATTTGCAAATTATTAAGAAAAAAAATATTGTGCCAGGTCTCATCTAATATTAAAAGTTATTATCCCATTCCCATATCCTGCTAAGGAACCTTTCTGTAAAATCAGGGATGGAAAAGAGGAAACACTTGAACTAAGCTCCACCCTTAGGGCTAGTCTGATGCTATTTGCTTGACTACATTACAAAAATATTTTACCAGGGACTTTTAGAATATTTTCTGACTTTCCACTTTAGGATCTCTTTTTTAAAAAATAGGTATTATAAGAACATTAATCCTGGATTAACTAGATATCTATCTTAAAATGGTCCCCCGAGAGATAAGTTCGCTTTTGTCTGCTTTTGAAAATGTAAGTCTAGAAAAATGGATAATAGGGCTCTGTATAGGATTCCAAAGAAAATCTTGGCAACATGCGGGAATACAAAGCACCTCTCTTCAAAATTTTAAAGCAGCTACTTTTTCTGCAAGGGTCATACGGCTTCAGAAGTGAATGCAGTGGGGGAAAAAAAGTCAAAAACAGCTTTCAATGCAACTAAAGATAAAACTGTTGGAAGAATTCAGAGAGAGCTGTTTTGCTTGTGCTTATGAACCTTTTTTAAAATGCATAGTTCTAGCTTTAAAATTAGATTAAAAATGCATACACATTCAGCAATAGCTTTCAGATTGGCTAACATAATCCTGTGAAGTCAGGCAGTTACATTCCCCATAAACTGTAGTTTTATTTTTAGTGTGATCTAGTCTAGATGTGTCAATGATAGGAAAATTCAATTCTCCTACCAGGAAATTTTACTGGCTGAACACCTCTGAATCATGTACGGTAACTTAATACACCAACACATTTCACTCAGAGAAATTGCACCAGTGGTTTCAGTTGACAGCTGTAATTTAGATTTAGATATCAAAAGCTTAAAATACTATCCACAGTCTATCAAAAATCTCATCATCCAATAATTTACTATGACTTCTGTGTATATAAACCTTTTCTTTCTATGCAATTCATCTATTTAATATTGGCTTGAAAAGGACAACCAAAAACAGAGTAGAAGGAATAAGGCTATGCTAACTATTTTGCGATCCTCTATAGCAGCAGTTCTCAACCTGTGGGTCGCGACCCTTTTGGGGGTTGAACAACGCTTTCACAGGAGCCGCCTAAGACCATCGGAAAACACATATTTCCAATGGTCTTAGGAACCAAGACACTAGTGAGAATTTCTGATCAAGGCTAGCTCCACCAGCCAGCTCAGGCAGACAGAAAAGCAGCCGCCTCAGCAGCATGGCAGGGCTGCGCTACCCATCGCAGAGCAGCTACTGCCATGGCTATGAACCTCCTGCTCGGTGTCTTTCAGGTCCTCTTGCCTGGCTTCTGTCTGGGAGAAGCGCAGGGACAAGGTAAAAAAAAAAGCCTGGCGAAATACTCCCGAGGGGTAGCGTCGATCTGTAGTGGGAGGTGAAGGGGGCAGGCGGGTGGGTAGGGGTCGACCAGAAGGGAACCGGGGTCTGATAAGGGCGAAAGTTGAGTGAGGTTTTCCCCCTCGCCCCTCTCTCCGCCTCCCTTTGTGCAGCGGCATCTCTGGCTGCTGCCTTTCGCTAAGAAAGGGAAAAAAGAGCCATGAACGAGTTCCTCTTTCTGCCTTGTTTTTTAAACGACCGCTCATTCAGAACTCCTCAGGGCTTGTTTGCACGATCTTGTGGCATATCAATAAATAAAGGGGTGGGGGAGCCAAACCGTCCAAGGCGTTTGCACCCTGAACATGTGGATGCTGCTTTCATGACTTGCCACCACCGCCCCCTCTCTTCCCGCCCTGCTCTAGAGACGCCCTGCTGCTGCTGCTGGCTGAGCTGAGCTGCGGCGCCGAGCCGGTCCCCACACCTCCTGGTTGCCCGGCTGCGCTCTGCCCCTGGCTGCCCTCTGCACCATGCCAGAGCCTCCCCCGCGCCACCCAGCCCGCCTCCCTCGCCATCGGAGAGCATCTATGTGTCTCCAGACCTTACTGGACTACCACCCCCAGCAGTCCTAAAAAGCACTGTGGAAGAGTGGGGAATGCTGGTAGTTGCAGTTCATCACCATCTGAAAAAACATGAATCTCCAAAGATCAATCCTTCCTTCCTTCCTTCCTTCCTTCCTTCCTTCCTTCCTTCCTTCCTTCCATCCATCCATCCAGCCATCTCCTTCCCTTCCCCTTCAATCTCCTTCCTTCTTCATCTCCTTCCTTTCCCCTTCAATCTTCCTTCCTTCCTTCCTTCCTTCCTTCCTTCCATCCATCTCCATCTCCATTCCTTTCCCTTCAATCTCTCTCCTTCCTTCCTTCCCTCTTCAATCTCCTTCCTTCTCCATCTCCTTCCTTTCCCCTTCAATCTTCCTTCCTTCCTTCCATCTCCATCCTTTCCCCTTCAATCTCTCTCCTTCCTTCCCTCTCCATCCCTTCCCCTTCAATCTCTCTCCTTCCTTCCCCTTCAATCTCCTTCCTTTCCTCTTCAATCTTCCTTCCTTCCTTTCCCCTTCAATCTCCTTCGTTCCTCCCTTCCATCTCCTTCCTTTCCCCTTCAATCTTCCTTCCTTCCTTCCTTCCATCTCCATCTCCATCCCTTCCCCTTCAAACTCTCTCCCTCCTTCCTTCCTTCCTTCCCCTTCAATCTCCTTCCTTCTCCATCTCCTTCCTTTCCCCTTCAGTCTTCCTTCCTTCCTTCTCCTTCCCTCCCTCCCAACATTTTTGAGCAAGGAAGAATAAACTTCTCCAGCGAGCATTGCTATATTGTTTTTGTGATTAATCACTATGCTTTATGTTCAATTCGTAACAATGAAAATACACCCTGCATATCAGATATTTACATTACGATTCATAACAGTAGCAAAATTACAGTTATGAAGTAGCAATGAAAATAATTTTATGGTTGGGGGTCACCACAACATGAGGAACTGTATTAAAGGGTCGCGGCATTAAGAAGGTTGAGAACCACTGCTCTATAGTTTACAAGTGGCAAGTATAAGAATAGGTGAAACTATTTAAGTGCTCTAAAAGAGGTGTAATTTTTAAAAATTGTGCCCTATTGCTCTAGATAAATGTATTCTCTACCTTAAGAGAATACACTTTTAAAGCAAAATCTTAGAATGTTTTCAACACCAACCTATATATGAGATACGTATCTAGCATAAAAAAGTTTACAAGAGCATGTTAAATTCATATATAAACTTTACCACATGTAGTTTTAGTGAGTAAAAGTCAATTGTTATTTTTTCAATTGATAAAAGTATGCAATTCATGAAGAATGGTAAAACTAAAGACTTGTTGTTGTTGTTGTTGTTAATTGCGAAGTCGTGTCCGACCCGTCGCGACCCCATGGACAACATTCCTCCAGGTCTTCCTGTCCTCTACCATCTTCTGGAGTCCATTTAAATTCACACCTACTGCTTCAGTGACTCCATCCAGCCATCTCATTCTCTGTCGTCCCCTTCTTCTATTGCCCTCAATCTTTCCCAGCATTAGGCTCTTCTCCAGTGAATCCTTCCTTCTCATTAGGTGGCCAAAGTACTTGAGTTTCAACTTCAGGATCTGGCCTTCTAAAGAGCAGTCGGGGTTGATCTCTTCTAGGACCGACCGGTTTGAACGCCTTGCAGTCCAAGGGACTCGCAGGAGTCTTCTCCAGCACCACAGTTCAAAGGCCTCAATTCTTTTGCGCTCAGCCTTTCTTATGGTCCAACTTTCACAGCTATACATTGCAACTGGGAAAACCATGGCCTGGACTATACGCACTTTTGTTGGCAGGGTGATGTCTCTGCTTTTTAGTATGCTGTCTAGATTTGCCATAGCTTTCCTCCCCAGGAGCAAGCGTCTTTTAATTTCTTGGCTGCAGTCCCCATCTGAGGTGATCTTGGAGCCCAGAAAAATAAAATCTGTCACTACCTCCATTTCTTCCCCATCTATTTGCCAGGAATTGAGAGGGCCGGATGCCATGATTTTGGTTTTCTTAATGTTGAGTTTCAAGCCAACTTTTGCACTCTCCTTCTTCACCCGCATCAAGAGGCTCTTTAGTTCCTCTTCACTTTCTGCCATTAGAGTGGTATCATCTGCATATCTTAGGTTGTTGATATTTCTCCCGGCAATCTTAATTTGCCTTGGATTCGAATTGAGATCATTCTTTCATTTTGGGGATTGTATCCCAGTATTGCTTTTCCTATTCTTTTATTGACTATGAAGGCTACTCCATTTCTTCTTTAGGAAAAAAAATTAATTTTCCCAAGTGCAACTACTTAAACCTTAAGATTATTCAGGGAAGCCTTTCTCCACATCCATCAGAGAAGATATAGGTATACATATACCTATACTTCTCCCTCTTAGAGATCAAGTTTTTAATGAGACATGGTTCATTTCCTACACTTTGACTGGAATCCCATTATCACAAACAGAATTGGCAAGTTCTTATTGGCAACTATTTGCTATAAAAAGGGATAAGATGACCTAATTTTGGTAGGATATAATTAGGAAATTCTTTCATTTTTTACTTTGTTATTTATCTACTTTGTTTTGCTCGGTTTTATTTTGCTTACTTTCTATATATGTAAATTGACAGGTCTTTAGGGTTTTATTGCTTTTATTGTATATGAGCCTGCTTTTAGGTTCTGTTTTATTTAGTATTTTAGCAAGATTGCTGGCAATTGAATATAAATAAATGAAATAAAGAGGTACATCTCTACTAAGGGGATTTTGTGTGTGTGTGCTGACACCCATTTATGGAATTGCTCTCCAGAATGGCTCAATTGATACCCAACATTAGCATCAATTTGACAGGTGAAAATCTTTCTACTTTACCAACCTATTTAATTGGTTCATAATTATATTGTTTTACATTTTGCTTCTTCTTGGCATATATTTTTGTTTTGCATTTTATTTAATTTTATTCTGTATGTTTTCATTTAAATTGTATTTTAGTGTGTATTATTGTAAACCATACAGAAAGGTTCACTTATTGGGCAGTTTTTTAAAAAAGTTAAATAAATAAATGAAATGTTTTCTAAAAATATCAAATAGTCTCTATTCATGCCCAAGAAAGTCAAAATTGGAAATGGAAACCTCTTTTCTGATGCATACACATAATGAATAGATTGAGTTTCTTAGAATTCTTCTTTTATGATTCAGAAAATTTCCAGGAACTTTGTTTGGATAGTCAAAATACTTACAAATTAAATTTGAGCAGATAGCAATGTCTAATACAAATCACTTTATTTATTAAAATTTACATGGTACAATTATAAAACTCTATTATAACAAACAATTGGGCATGCAAATAATTAATATAAATCTTGCATACAAAAAGCTATATGTAGCCTTCTTCGAAACAAGATTTTTCATATGAAGGATTTTTTTATACTTTTTAAAATATGGTAAAAGGAATTAATCTATAGAAATGTCTAACTATATTCTTAAGAGGCACAGTAGTAGTCTCAGTATATGTACCTACAAGCTACGCATATAGTAGATCGTAGACTTTAAAGGCTTAATATTCATTCCTCACAATCATTTTATTAGTACCAAAGTGCCCATAGTCACCAAAATGTAATTGATTGTGCTTAATGTATAATATTTTTCAAATTAAAATGCTTTCAGGTATAAAACTGTATACTGTTATAACAAATGATAATGAATAATGACATTTTTATTCATTGTTCATAGAAAATTACTCTACAGCTCAAAATCTTGGCTTACTGAAACTAGATTTCTTCAGTAAGCCAAGATTTCAAGCTGTAGGGTAATTTCCTTAAAAGTGTATAGAATTAACTTTATTGGTAACATAAATGTTCAGTGGCTAAAATTTTGAAAAGTAAATAATATACTACTGGGCTCCATTAGAAAAATTGAAGGATTACGTGAGGGAATACAATAATAGATTGGCATGATTTCATGCAGTAAACTAATGATGGTACTTGACCCTGTCAAAAATTAGTGGATCAAATGGAATCATTTTCAAAATAAAAGTACTGTGCAAATCTGTCAGTAAGTGTACCTGTTATACTGTGAAGGCATATTTCAACAACCTTCTTTTAAATAGCATACAGAATCAAACTATTATTTTTCTAAGTTGCAGTTAGAGAGCTTTCTCTATTAAATAATATTGGCTTGGGTCCAGTACTGAATTCCGACTATTCTGGCAGGTCTTCATCTTTTGTTGTTGTTTATTCTTTAGGATGTCTCCTGTGCCAAATTTAAAATGCATAGTTTCAATTCTGCCAAATAATTTTCTTCTTGTCCTACTCAGAACCTATTAATTCTGTATTTGCCCAGAAATATGTTGTGATTTCAAAAGTAGCCGAAATAGTAGAATTCTCATATTTCATAGCACAATGTACAATACTGTTAGATTTTAACAATGGTTCAGACCATTAATTTATAGAAAAGTATGACACAGAATCCAACAATAGTAAAAACCACTTTCTTTTTTTATACCCCAAATCTGCATAAAATGGGTCTGTCTTCCTTTTAAAGAGAGTAGGCTACAGTAAATCCCTTAAATATCTTTTTGAGCAACCATGTTTTTCAACTTCCTTGTTCATATACCCATAACGTTTCCATACCACAGTAAAATTATTCTGCCAGCAATGAAATGTGAGATTAAATATTAATTTGACCCTTCTTAGGTACAAACCGTATAAGGCCAATATGTACAGATCATTGCCATCTACTAGATTTGTGCAAATCATTCAAAATAATTCAAAGCCCTAGAACAGTGATTGAAGTTGCAAAGCTATTTAAACTTTGATAAGCCTGTTGTGCTTTGAGGGCCTCCTATCCATGTAAGTGTATATACACAAGTTGCTTTCACCATAACAGTAGCCTCTACAAAAAACAGAAGGAAGATCTCAATGCATTTATATTAGACCTTTGATAGATACTTCACAGCTTCAAGAGCAGATTCTAAGGGCACTAGTGACTGCAATATTTTTTGTGTGCAATCATATCCTATGGCTCGAAAAATCTTAAAAGGTAAAAGATTACTTACAAGGGCAGCAAGATCAGTAGGAGGAGACTTTATACGGTTATGATTAATTCTGGAGTGAGCACAGACTCACAAGATCCACAAATAATCTATGCAGACAATGCATTCATCCACTTATTACATCCTACCTTATTATGTCTTATGGAATGTGCTATGGAATGCAATAGAATGCTTCATATCTCCAATGTCAAATTGAGAGACAATGACATAATCTCATAGAAGATGATCTTATGATTCAGAATCACCCCAAGCACACAATTTAAAACATTCACAAAATTCAATTACATGCTTATCATAATGTCATTGAAAAAGTCTATATTTAGACTTCTAATAAACATTTTTATTTCGCTAATTTCTTCTTTGCTAAAGAAAGTATTTTTTCTAAATATTAAAAACTATCTGATACTGAAAAATGTAGCATTGTCCTTATTTCCATAATAAACAAGAGTATATTATTGTTTACTTACTTCAGAATATCATACAGATTTCCCTTCCTGTAGAAGAGCTCTTACCTCTATCTCTACTTTGTTACAGGAAAGATGGAAGAAGCATTTTCATTTAAAAATAGTTATATGAAAAGATTAAATATTCATTTATAAATTAATTGTAATGTATTAAAATATTTTTGTGAATACATTGACTGGATAAGAAGGCTTGTGCATACATAGAATTGGGCAGTTTTGACAAGTTAGGATTACTGTGGGGTAATTATCCCTGGTTTCCCAGAATAGTCCTTTTGGGATCTTGTAACTCATTTAAAGGCTAATGTTGAAGCAACCATCCCTTTTATTCTCAATAATTTGACTTCCGTGTCTTGGGGGATAATTAATTTGTCAATTCATGGACTGCCATAGATTAGTCATAAGAAATCATGGCCAAACTCATATAGGAAAACTACAGGAGATAATATATCTGGTTTTACGTTACTTTGCTTTGGATCAGATAAGAAGTGATCTGAATATGAAGACATTGACATGAGTCTTTTGTCATGATCAGATTGGTAATTTATTACAATATTGCCTCATCAAACGGCAGATCTTACACAATCTGGATCTCTATAAGGGCAGAAGACTACTTGCTTAATGGTTCCAGAGAAAGTATAGTCATAAATCATGACAAATGTAAAGCAAGTCACCATGTGACTAGATGCAATTTTAACAACCTTTTTTGCCATAATCATTAGACAATGTTGAAATCATTAAGAGAACCCATTGTCTGCTATCGGGCAGTTTTTGATGAAAATTGAAAGTAAATGTTTGTTTTGGCAAAAACATCATAAATCGCAGTCACTGGGGGCAATGTAAACAACCTTAAATATGGGCTGGTTTCCAAGCACCCAAAAGGCAGTCATGTGACCAGGCAGGGGGGCTTAGACATCACAACTTTGAAACCCATTCATTTGACTTGATGATTAAGCCTATACAGATAGTCTTTGAGTTACAACTGTAATTGAGTCCAGAAAATATAGTCATAAATCATGACAGATGTAAAGCAAGTCACCATGTGACATCAAAACCTGGGAAGATTCTGGAAAAGATAATCAAGTAATGAATCTGAAAACACCCCAAAGCAAACAAAGTCATAAGCAAAAGCTAGCATGGGTTTGTCAAAAACATATCATGCCAGACAAATCTTATTGCATTCTTTGACAATGTTACAAAATTAGTGGACCAGCAAGATGCTCAGAATATGATTTACTTGGACTTCAGTAAAGAATTTGATAATGTAGACCATATCCTACTATTTGGTAAGATAGAAAAATGAAGGATAGATAGCATCACCACCAGATGGATTTGTAACTGGACTTGTAACCACATTTAATATGTAGTCTTCAATGGAACTGCATCTACATGGAAAGAAGAATGCAATGGGGTACCCCAAGGCTCCATCTTAGTCCCAGTACTCTTTAATATCTTCATTAATGATTTAGGTGAGGGGATAAAAAGAAACTCATCAAATTTGCAAGTGATACTAAGGTGGCAGGAATATTCGACAATCCAGAAGATGTACTGCAGCTGCCAAAAAGGCAACATAGCCCTAGGCTGAATCAACAGAGGAAATCAAGATCATATGAAGTGTTAATACTACTTTATAATATCTTGGTAAGACCATATTTGCAATATTGCATCCAGCTTTGGTCATCACAATGTTCATATTCTAGAAAAGAGTGTAGAGAAAAGCAACAAAGATGATTAGGAGACTGGAGGCTAAAACATATGAAGAATGTTTGCAGGAACTGGGTATGTCTAGTTTAATGAAAAGAAGGATTGGGGTTACATAATAGCAGTGTCCCAATATCTAAGGAGCTCCCACAATGAAGAGGGGGGCAACCTATTTTTCAAAGCATAATGGACGAAAGCAATGAATGGAAACTAATAAAGAAGAAATGGATGGAAACTAATCAAAGAGAGAAGCAACTTAGAACTAAGGACAAATTTTCTGACAGAACAATTAATCAGTAAAACGACTTGCCTCCAAAAGTTGTCGGTGCTCTAACACTGGAGTTTTTTAAGAAGAGATTGGACAACCATTTCTCTGAAATGGTAAAGGGATTGGACTAGAAGACCTCCAAGGTCCCTTCCAACTCTTATTATTCTCTTAATAATGCATTGTTTATAAGTTAAGAAAAAAGAGTGGCACAGTACATTACAGTAACACGTTTAGGGTCTGCTTTGCCATCAATAACATTCTATGCAGGCTGGAAGGCATTGCAATCCTTCTTCAGTCTTCAGAAGCATCTACTGAGAATTAAAAATGCATTATCACATTAAAATTATACTTAATTGGAATTCTGATTGGTTCTCTCTTCCTTCCCTCCTTTACTGAAGTAAAACATTTCAAGAATTCCTAGTTTATTTTAAATATGGGAAAGTCTATTTTAATCCATAAATCAGAAAAATTAAGAAACCAGATTTTTTAATTTTGAGGCTAAGAGTTAATTGAAGATAAATGGTGTTGCTGATATGTAAATATTAAACTACTATCCGCAATACTTTTAGCAATTTCTTTGTGTAATAATCACCATGTGGAAATGCCTTCAAAATGTTGCTCAACCTAGCTCAGAAGCTAGGCTTTACTAAAAAGACACATCACAGATACTTTAGCTCAGGCATCTCCAGTGGTAGGATTCAAATATGTGAACAACTGGTTCCCTGTGTGGATGCCGCTTCCAGAAGTCCATTCTGGGCCCGGGCAACAAAAAATTAGCTACTGATTCTGCCAAACTTGTTCGAACTGGCTGAATCTCACCACTGGGTGTCTCCAACTCACAGAACCTAATCCTAAGCCTAAATAACCTGCGAGGGTGGGAGTGGATTCTCCATCTCCGTGCTGAGAAAAGGCGTTCAGGTAAGACAATGCCCCTTCTCCAGCACAGGAGATGGAGAATCCACCAATGGGACATACCAAAGTCTACTGTCCCTGTGGGAGGGAAGCAGCCAGGTCCAGTATGATGCCTCGAGGTACAACCTGTTGGAGAACTCTCCTGCCAAAGGAGGCCTCCGCAGAGGCAAACCTGTCCAGTTTGTAGTGTCGGATAAAGGGCGAGGGTGAAGACCATGTAGCCGCCCTACAAATGTCCTCAATGGACGCCTCAGTGGCCCATGCCGCAGAGGTAGCTGCACTGCGTGTTCAGTGGGCCATGACCCAACATGGAACCGGCAATGAATCGGACTGGTACGCCCCCGAAATGCACATCCTGATCCACCTGCCAATCATGGAGGCAGACACCTTCTGACCCCGGGAAGAAGGGTGGAAGGAAATGAAGAGGGCCTCAGAATTGCAGAAGGCAGCTGTCCGTTTGATGTAACAATGGAGCGCCCTACGAACATCCAAAAGGTGCCATTGCCGTTCCAGATCATGAGATGAATTAGGGCAGAAATCCGGAAGCATGATTTCCTGAGCCCTGTGGAATAAAGAGTTAACCTTAGGGATAAAGGTAGGGTCTAAACGAAGGAGCACTCGATCCCGGTAAAAGATGCATAAATCATCCCTGGTGAAAAGTGCCGCTAACTCAGATATCCATCGTACGGAAATGATTGTCACCAGGAAGGCGACCTTGAGAGATAAGGATCGCAGATTACATGTCCTGAGACGCTCAAAGAGCGGCCTGGTGAGGGCCTGAAGAACCTATGGCAGTTCCCAAGAGGAATACCTATGCACCACAGGGGGCTTCGTGTTTGTGGCACCCTTGGTGAATGAACAAATCAATGGGTGTTGACTGCAGTGTCACAGGTAAGTAAGGTGGAGAGAGCTGCAGCTACAGTCTGCGTACTGTATTTGGTTCTAAGCCCCTCTCTAGACCCTCTAGAAGGTAGTCTAAGATCTTTGGAATCGTCAAGTCCGATATAGTCAAGTGGTGGTTTGTGCACCACAAACAGAAATTCTTCCACGTGGCCTCATAAATACGGTAGGTAGCAGGCCGTCAAGAGACCTGAATCATGAAAATGATGCCTGGAGAGCAGGACTCCTGGGATGAAGCCATTGAGGATCCGGATGATGCAGGGTCCCCTGGTTGAGCGAGATGCAATCCGGAGGTATCCTCCATGGGTGAACTATGGAAAGGTTCATGAGGTCTCCGCGGCCAGTATGGGGCCACTAGAAGAACTCCACCCTCTTCTGAAGGAGCTTGCGGACGACCGCCAGAATAAGGAGGAGAGGGGGAAAGGTGTAGAGCAATCCCTTCGGCCACGGACTCCGGAGAGCATCCGCCCTTTCCACCCCTAGGGATGGGAAACGGGAAAAGAACCTCAGTAGTTGATGTTCGCCAGGGAGGCAAACAGGTCTAATATCGGTAAGCCAAACCTGTCGGAGATGTCCCTGAAGCGGTCCAGATGCAGACGCCATTCCGAGTGGTCCACTGTCAACCTGCTCAGGAAGTCTGCCTGTCTGTTCGCCTCCCCTGAGATGTGGTCGGCTTTGATGGAAGTAAGGTTGGTCTCTGCCCAGGAACCCAACATTTGGGCCTCAGTCATGAGAGTACGGGATTGGGTACCCCCCTGCCTGTTCACATGGCCCTTTGCCGCTACGTTGACTGTGAAGATCAGCATGTGATGCCTCGTGACCTTGCTGCGGAAGTGACAGAGTGCCAGGTGTATGGCCCTGAGCTCCAACCAGTTGATGTTGTGCCTCAAGTCTGAGTGGGACCACCGGCCTTGAGCCCACTGCGACTGAAGGTGCACTCCGCAACCAAACAGACTGGTGTCGGTCATGAGGGTGAGTTGATTGGGTTCTTTGAAGGAGGACCCTCTGGCCATGGCTGGAGAGAGCCACCACTTGAGAGACTGCAAGGTCTGATGAAGTACTCTTACCCTTCGGTTGGAGGATCTGGTGCCCACCTTTTGGAAGGGGAGCAGGAACCACTGGAGGTTCCTGGTATGTAGCCTGGCCCATGGAATGATAGCTATGGCCGATATCATCTTCCCTAGTAATTGGGAAAGGATGGCCAACATCCAATGTTCGTTCTCTGCATATTTCGAGGACTAACTCCTGGATACTGTCCCCGCGTTCCTGGGACAGATAGACCTGGCATCCTACCGTGTCTATGATGGCCCCTAGGTGCAATATCCTGGTCATGGGAACTGCTTGGCTCTGCAGAAAGTTTACCGAGAACCCGTGGTCCTGGAGGACCTTTATCACCAACCTGAGGTCTGACTGGGTGGTCGGGATTGACGACTAGATTAGGATGTCGTCCAGATAGCATTGGACACGGACCGGCACCAGTCTCAGGTGAGCAGCCAGTACTGCCAGGATCTTGGTAAACACTCTCGGAGCCGAAGACAGGCCAAACAGGAGTGCCCTGTATTATTAATGGTGACCCATATAATTGAACCTTAGAAACCGGTGGTGGTCAGGAGAGATGGGAATGTAGAGATACGATTCCGTGAGGTCTATGGACGTCAGGAAGTCTCCCCTTCTTACGCTGCCCAAGATGGACTGGAACATTTGCATCTTGAATTTTCGATATGCAAGATGGTAATTCAAGCCTTTAAGGTCCAGGATCGCTCTCCATCCCTCCGAGGCCTTGGGGACAATGAAGAGGATGGAGTAAAATCCCCGACCCCTCTGACCTTCCAGCAACGGTTCTATGGCCCTTATGTTCAAGAGGTAACGAATAGCCTCTTGCATGAGTCCCCTCTTTGTGGAATTTCTTGATTGAGGACAAAATATGAAACACCCCAGAGGGCTGGAAACAAATTCCAGGGACAGGCCGTGATGAATGGTGTTTAGGACCCAGGCATCCATGTAGCCTCCCACTGGTGAGCAAAGAGGGACAACCTGCCACCTATGGGAGGGACCGCCTGAGAGTCACTTAGACTGTCAGAATGGGTGTCTCCCCCTCGAAAGGGCCATTTGCCCTGAAATTGTTGCTTGGGCCTGGGACCCATCCTGTCAGCGGGCGGTCCTGCCTGGCCGTGAAGGGATGGTTGGGTTGAGTATAGCTGGGACTAGCTCCTGACCGAAAGGACTGCCTCCGGGCGTAAGGGTTGGCCCATCTTTCAGCACATCTGGTAAGATGGTTAAGCACCTTACGTTTGTCCTTGTTCTCAGTCAGGTATGGTGCTAAGGCTTCCCCGAATAGTTTACCACCCTGGCACGGAGCTGCTGCCAGGCGCCATTTGGACTTAGCATCAGCGTGCCAGTGCTTTAGCTAGAGCATGCGATGTATTGTCACATTAGATGCCATGGCCCTGGAGGAAAACCTGGTGGCGTGCTCAGGAACTGATGTGTACGAATATCCCCCGGGGGAATCCTGGCCTGGAGCTGTCGGAGTCAGAGGAGAGAAGACCTGGTAAAAAAGGATGCTGAAGTGGTTGCCCTAATAGCCCACGCCGCCGCCTGATGGATCCTGCAGAACGTTAGTTCCCATCTCTGATCTACTGCCTTCAGTGCCTCAGATATATCTCCTGAGATCATGGTGGGGGATACGAGAGGGGCCAAGGGGTCATTCACCATAGGCACCTCCAGCGCATCTGCTAAATCTTGAGCAATGCTGAACAGTTTTTTATCGTTCCTGCTGGGGAGGGGAAAGGTGCCAGGTGAGACCCAGTTTTCAGACCGCATTGAAGAATAGGGGCAGACAAGGCACATGGTGCTATGTTGTTACCGGTTCAGTGAAGACAGGGTCCACCTCTGAATTGGGTGCAGTTGTTGCTGCTGGTGTAGAGCGATCGGAACCAATGTAAGCTGTAGAACTGGCCTTACAAAGCAGGGGTAGAAAAAGAGAGGGATTAAAAAGCCTGCCAAATGACAGCACATCCGGGAGGATCATCCTCCTCTGACCACGGAGCATCTAACTCTTGATCATACTCCGGAGAGGGTGAGGCCCTGCTATATGAGGACTGGGATGGGGAGGGAGGCCCATGATATCCCGCAGTTGCCAATTGAGGAATCAGGAGAGAAACAATTGAATCGGCCCTGGGCATCTGTGACCTGGCCTCAAGAGCCTGATCTCCCGCTTGAGCAATTAGCGCTTGAAGGCAATCCTCAGGGGGAAAAGTGACAGGCTCGGCTGTCCTGAGTCCAGCAGCCGTGGGGGTGAAGGTAGCTTCTGGAACTGGGCACTGGACCCATGGTGCAGGTGGAGATTGAGAGGTGGAGATAACTCGATCTGGTCCAGGCAGAGCGGAAGAGGTGAGGAGCTCTCCTGGCGACCAGACCCCCAGGGCAGAGGTAGAAGGACGCAGTGGTAAATCAAAAAGAGGAGCCTCGGCTTGTTCAGCCTCAGCCCTGGCCTGTTTTTGTGCTTTGGAGAATTCCTTCTCCAGAGCCTGGTGCCTCCTGCTGCTCTGCTTCTCCCCCATTTTGAGGTCTTCACTGCAGAGATGGCCTTGGCCTTGGCCGAGATCCTACCTGCGGCCTCCTGGTTGGAAGATCTGTGCCGTTTCCAGCCCGAGGAAGGAGGTAAGGTGTCCTTGGTCAGGGAGGCCATGCTGTCCTCCATCCTGGTGAAGGTAAACTCAGGTGCATGAGAGGGTACCCCTGGTAGTGAGTTGATTGGCGGGAAAAAATGAAGAGCAGGGGATGATAATGATCGCCCTGCCCCCTAGTCACCAGATCGGTACTACTTCGATGACTGGTTACATCTATGGCCACGGCAAAGTCACTGAGGTGACGACAGCCAGTGCTCGTAGGGTTGCACAGTGTTGCCAACCCAGTGAGGTGAGAAGTGGCAACACAGCCTGCGCGGCGGGCGGATCTGTGGGGCAGCAAAATCCCTTGCGTGCTGGCCACAGTCTGATGCATGGCCCGCCAAGAGGTGACCAGGTAGGGAGACACCAGATCGGGGCCTAAATTTGGGCCCAATGGTCCTTGCTTTCCAGAAAGGGAAACTGGACGAGAATTGTCTTTCTTTCTTTTTGGGGGCGGGAAGAAAAGGTATCTGACAGGAGAGGTACTATGCCTTTAAGGAATCCAAGAGGCTTTCGGAAGAAAACCTCTTCTGTGCGGCCCTCAGAGAGCTAAGACTACTTAGGCCTGCAGGCCAGTAAAAAATGGCCCTGAAGGCCCCAAAATGGCGGCAGCAGCCCATTTCAGCTCCCCTGTGCCAAGTGAGAGGTTGAATCACACAGATGCAGGGAAAAAATGGAGCCTGCCCATCCCAGTGCGCAAAGACCCTGAGGTAATTAAGGATATAAGAAGAGCAGAGAAGGAACCCCCTCCCCATGGCGTCCCTCAGCTTGGAACTTAGGAAGTCACGTGGTCCACAAAATGGCGGCTGCATCAATGAAACCAATTCCCCAGAGCGAATGGTATGGGCGAGGGGTGAAACCGACCTATGCTTCCACCTAAGGAGCCCTCCAGCGAAATGGATGAGCCAGCGACCACCCAGAAGGCGGTCACCGAGTTTGAAGGCCAAAGAAGGTCCCTGGAGCCCGATTCAATCGTGCGTGAGTGCCAAATGGCTGTTCCAGCTGGCGCGCGCGCATGGCCGCCGCAGCTACGACCACAGGCTCTGATGAGTGGAAGCTGTAAAAGAAGCCAATCCCTGACAAAGGTAGGAGGAAGGGAAAGCTGCAGCACTGAGCCCAGTGCTGTCTGCGGTGAAAGGGCAGAATGGAAACCTCCGTTCTGCCAGAGAAACAGAAGAATTTCAGGTGTTGCTATCTGTGGGGTGAAAGGGGAGAACGGGAGTCTCCGTTCTGCCAGAGGAGCAGAAAAAAATTTCAGGTGTTTGGCAGTCAGACTGAAGCAGCGCTGATCCCAGCGCTGCTCAGAAGACTGAGGTAAAATGGAAAATCCACCAATGGGACTGATCTACCTGCCTATCAGCCAAACTTGCGTGTCTGTCCTGGGCAAGATCAAGTCGAGACTGGGACACCCTTGTCCAGGACAGGCGTAGCAGGTTTGGCTGACTTGATCTGATTGGGTAGGAACACAGTCTAAACCCATTGGTAGCTATCTAATAAATCTCTCTCACATACACAAATACAAACTTATTTTGCTTCTTTTCTTTTTATTTCTAGACATTTTGGCCCAAAACATGACTAATCTGAGGTAATACAGTATAGATGGCTTATTCCCAAACCATCTATCTCTGCCTGTAATGAATCCAGAATGCTTATTGAATATAACAGTGGTTTTGCAATATTCTCTAAACACATAAAGTAAAATGTGTCACACAAAGAGAAAAAACAACCTTATTCCTCAGAATTTAAGTTACAGTTGCCCATGTGTGTCAGAAAGGTGTGCCAGCAATACGTGAAACTTTCTTATTAAAAGAATGGTTGGAACACATAATTCAACATTGTTCATTAGTAGGAAAAGCATTCTGCTGAAACAAATGGTGAATAACTAGCTCTCCATAACATACTTAAAGATATCTGGACACAGCTATAAGTAAACATAAAATGCAATCTACTCACACTGAATATTTTATTTCATTCATAGTGTAAACAATATGCTAAATCTAAATCACAAAGAGTATCTTATCCAATTATAGTAACTGATATTCTCATCCCAAAAGATACTTTTGTGCATTTTTTTGCAGAAAGAACTATCTTCAAAAAATGTCTAGTAATGTCCGGCACAGCATGTCAAAAGAATGCTATTTTAGTTGTTTTTGTTTCCTACAATTAATAAAAATAGCAAAATAGTAACAGAATGGGCATAATAGATACTGTAAGCTAATGTTCATATAATAATGGACATTATCTAACACAACAACTGCCCTAAAGAACATTTTATTACAACATATATTTCTGGTAGATATGATTCCAGAAAACATAAATGAAAAATGTCATAATTTACTAAGACGTATGTTGACAGCAGTAAGAAGAAATGATACCTCGCCCACAATATCAAATTGGGAGACTGAAACTGGGGAATATACTATAATTGCAAAATTGACAGTACGTATCCATTATAGAAATATAACTGAATTTAAGTAGCATTAGCTCTCTTATGGCAAATTTATACAGTAAATTTGGAGTATAATTTTTAAGTCTTAATGTTGACTAATGTTCAATGTAAAATACAAATATTCAAATTATAGTGGTTGGGAATACAAATAGACAGGAAAAAGACTATCATCAGAAAGATTTTACTGATTATCTTTTTTTAACCTATATACAGCAGTCTTTTTTTCTTCTATTTCTTTTCTTAATTTCTTTTTTATTTCAATATTTTAACAAAATATTTTAGAACAAAACAGGACATTTTTTAGTTATTTTATATTATTTATTAAAACAATTTATATAGCTGCCCACCTTGCAAACATGCAATTCTTGTTACATTTTTTTGTGATAGAAAATTTCTTTAGTCCAATATTCAAATACTTTATTTATTATTTCTAGGTTTCACTTTTGATATGTTCAAAAAAATAACATGTATTGAATGCCAGAGTTCAAATGTAATTTTACCATATGTTAAACTTTTTATAATTAATTATAAGGCTTTATTTAGCAATATTTAGCAACATTCTCAATTAACTTTCTCACGCTTCAAAAGGAATATATGAGTATTGTCATTCAATTACTATAAAATTCTGAATTTTATATCTTGGAAGTAAGCTTCATTCAATTCAGTATCCACAGCTAGATACTGCAATTAAAAGTTTGATTAATTAAACATGCGTTTTATGATGCATGCATAATTAAAGCACACATTATCTTAAGCTTCTATTATATTTCTAAGACAATTCTCTTATATTTCTAAGACAATATAAAAGTAGCAAACTTAGTATAAGTTTACTAATATAATATAAATACAATAGCATGAACAATTCAAAAGTACTATTCTACCAATACCAAATAAGATAACTGGGAATTTTTGTTCTTTCCTCCCTGCTGATATTCATGGTGTTCAAGAGGTCAATAATTATTGTGGAGTGGAGGTGGAAAGAGGGAGAGATTACAAAAACTAAACCCACAAATAAAAAAGTATTCAAGTTGTTAACAGATTTTTTTATTGAGAATTCCACTAGATCAACCTGAGTAGAGAGGCAACCTCTAATCTGTATTCACTGAAAAGTAGTGAACCCACATTTGATAATCATAAATATCTTTTGTCTGCTTATATGCAGTTCATACTCCCAGTATTCTAAAACAGAGGGTTGGATGAGGAAACATTGAATTTGTAATATAGCAACATTTACGCTATGAATTATTACCAAAAAGTTCAGTTTTGAAAGAGGATCTGAATAGCTGTATTTCCTTTTTTAAAAACTATAGGCTAATGCACACTATGGCTTATGTTTTAGCCCAGTTTTATGTGGCAATCAGCCTTCATGTTTCCCTTAATTATACAGTGCAATCTGGATAGCATGACTATTTGCCTTATGGAAAATTTTGACATTTATTAAGTGTTTACAGGGCTTAAATTGGTGAGTCTTAAGAACTAAAATATTCTGGGCTTTGGAAGGCAAAGTCTACAAACTTTTTCACCCAGATTGCTGATTGCTTTGCATTCTGCATAAATTTCCCACCACTTTCCTTTTTAGGAATTATATAAGCTAATTTTTATTAGATATACATTTGTGTTACAGGAAAAAAAGAAACTAAATGCTCTAATGTACACAAGAGGAAACAACTGGCTTTTATACTCAGACTTCATAAATTTAAAACATTACTTCTATCATAAATTTGACTTTCAAGCCAGGAATTTTCTTTAAAAATCAGTTTGCAAAATGCATGGCACGTGAATATTTGAATAACAGAAATAATAAATATTAATAATAATAAAGCTGCAGCAGCAAAGTAACAGAACTGGTTGCCTTGTGCCAACATTGCAAGCCAACTCAGGATGTCATCTAGTACAGCAGGATAATTCACAGCCATTATTCAGAGACAGCCAAGACTGCTAGATATGTAGTCGTGGCACTAAGCAAAAAACATTATATGCCACAAAAATGAACAGAGGAAGAAAATGTAGAATTCATTGAAAAAGTATTCATTCCCGTTCAGTTTTCTAAATTTTTGTGTATCTTTTACATTGTTACTAGGGCTTCATGTGAATCTGATATAAGTAAATCTGACATTGAGCCAATTACAATGTTATCTGTTTTTATAAACAAAAGTAAATTAACATACATTTTTGTGTGTTATTGGATGCCAGCATGAAAATCATTCAATAAAATGGTTGAACAGCTTGTAACTACAATAACTGCAACCAAATGCTTCTTGTAAGAGGTAATCAGCATCTCATAACAGTGTCTAGAAATTTTGGGGCCATTCTTTTTTTCATTTATTTGTGTTCTTGAGAATGATTTTGACAAAAGGCTTCTCACTGCTATTGTCCCATTCCAAGATCAGATATGTAAATGAAAACCAATGGAAATCCAGAAGTTTAGAAATGGATCTGGAATCTTTTCTGGAATCTTAATATCTTAGTGGTATATGACATTTGTCTAGAATCTGTATAATGAAAACTTCATTGTAATGAGAGAAGCCAAAGAAGTATTAACACAATCACCTCTAGTTATATGCATTTTTTCTTATTCATAGGCTTTTTCACTTCAGCTTTTACAAATCATCTTTTTATACCTTTTTTGTACTAGCATAAGTTCTTACTCTTCTGCAGCAAATCTAACATAATTCTATCCAATCTGTTCTAAGCAGTTTGCATATCCTCTTCTCTTATTTCCACTTTACATTCATTCTGTTGGCAATTATTTTATACCAATTAGTATGATTTAGGTAAATCCAGCATTTTACATAACCAATTTTTGTAAAACTGAAAAAATGTAAATTAGGCATACTTGTGCCAACTGAAGTATTCCCTATATCTTAACTAGTCAGATTTGAAATATGAAGAGGACCATCACCTTGAGGGGATTCAGCTGGAAAAGTTGCATGCAGGGAGGGGGGGACCAGGACAGGCAGCTATCACTTGCCCCTAAAGAGAAAGAGAACATCTAACATCTGCCCCTACTACAAGGACCTGCCACAGGAAGAGGGCTGAAAAAAGGCACTCAGCAAGATTACTGGACAGAAAGAATCCTACCGAAGGAACTAATCAGGGTCATGCAACTCAAAAAAGGGAAAAAAATGGATCCAGGGAATTGCAGACTTATCAGCCTGACCTCAATACCTGGGAAGATTCTGGAAAAGATAATCGAACAACAAATCAGCGAACACCTACAGGCAAACCAAGTCATTACTAAAAGCCAACACGGGTTTGTCAAAAACAGATCATGCCAGACAAACCTTATTGCATTCTTTGACCAAGTGACAAAATCCAGAGGAATGCTATGGATATAATTTACTTGGACTTCAGTAAGGCATTTGACAAAGTAGATCACAACCTATTACTTGATAAGATATAAAAATGTGAGTTAGACAGCATCACCACCAGATGGATCCGTAGCTGGCTGATTGGCCGTAATCAGCGTGTGGTCCTCAATAGAACCACATCTACATGGAGGGTAGTGTGTAGTGTGGTGCCCCAGGGCTCTGTTCTGGGCCCAGTGCTCTTCAACATCTTTATCAACGATCTGGATGAAGGGATAGATGGGGAACTCATCAAATTTGCAGACGACACCAACACTCCAGAAGACAGGCTTAGGATACAGGAGGATCTGGACAGACTTGAACACTGGGCGCTATCTAACAAAATGAAATTCAATGGTGAAAAAAGTAAGGTTCTACATTTAGGCAAGAAAAACCAAATGCACAGGTATAGTATAGGGGGTACCTTGCTCAATAGTAGTAATTGTTAGAGGGATCTCGGAGTCCTAGTGGACAATCATTTAAATATGAGCCAGCAGTGTGCTGCAGCTGTCAAAAAAGCCAACACAGTGCTAGGCTGCATTAACAGAAGGATAGAATCAAGATCACATAAAGTATTAATACCACTTTACAATGCCTTGGTAAAGCCACACTTGGAATACTGCATCCAGTTTTGGTCATTGTGATGTAAAAAAGATGTTGAGACTCTAGAAAGAGTACAGAGAAGAGCAACAAAGATGATTAGGGGACTGGAGGTTAAAACATATAAGGAAAGGTTGCTGGAATTGGGTATGTCTAGTTTAATGAAGAGAAGGACGAGGGGGGACATGATAGCAGTATTCCAATATCTCAGGGGCTGCCACAGAGAAGAGGGAGTCAAGCTATTCTCCAAAGCGCCTGAAGGCAGGACAAGAAGCAACGGATGGAAATTAATCAAGGAGAAAAGCAACCTAGAACTAAGGAGAAACTTCCTGACAGTGAGAACAATTAACCAGTGGAACAACCTGCCTCCAGAAGCGGTGAATGCTCCAACACTGGAAGTTTTTAAGAAGAAACTGGACAAACATTTGTCCTAAATGGTATAAGGTTTCCTGCCTGAGCAGGGGGTTGGACTTGATGACCTCCAAGGTCCCTTCCATCACCATCATCATCATCATCATCATTATTATCTCTAAATAAGAGGACTCACATGTTGAACAGTTCCATTGCTGACAATTCTCCATTTATGTCACCATTATGTTCTTCAACTCCTTAGCTGCCTTCTTGTTAATTTAACCTTTTTGCCATTAGCTTTTAAAATCTTTTTAGCTTTGTGTCTTTGATTTCTGTGGGTCAGGACAGGATACCTCAAACATGCTCATGCTATTCCACTTGAACTAGAACCTGTATTTAAAGTTTGTCTTGCAGACCACTGTGATATAATCTATATCACATCAAACAGGAAATGTACACAGTAGATTGACACACCCACTCAGGATATTTCTTTAATTTTAAAAATAGTAACAAATGTTTTTAGATTTTTTTTTTTAAGAAAACAAAGAACCAGGCCGCAGCATTAGTATGGGTAAGAGATTGGATATTACTAAAAAATAGGAGACTATTGTGTCTGGAGGGCCATGACCTACAAATAGGATGGCATGCCATATTATGGGATCATAAATATAAAGTACATAAATATTTTCGAAGTCACTATATTAGGCAAGCTCTTATTGATGTATGGACAAAAATTTGGCAACCAAATTATACCCAAGTACCTAGTTGGATCTCACCGTTAGAAATATATGTACACCCAAAATTTACTCAATTAGACAAGATCATAACATATAAAAATATCTTAGATGAAAGAGGGGAATTGAAATCCAGGAAAACCATCCACGATGAAGGGATAGAATTAGAATGGTGGGCATACCTGCAACTGCAGGCAAGATATCGGAAAGACAAAAAAGAGTTAGGCATTAAATTAGAACCAATAGAATTGGATAAAATAATTTTGGGGTCGGAGGATAAAATGATTAAAAAATTATACTACTATTTGCTAGATCAGGCAACGTACGAGGAACAAGTAAAAGTGACTATGTTGAATTGGAGTAAGGATTTTGGTCTTAATTTTGATCTGCATATATGGCAAGAACTATGGGCAAGAAACAAGAAGCTTACTTTGGCCACCTCTTACAAAGAGAACCTTTACAAAATGTTTTATAGATGGCATCTCCCACCCACAAGATTGTCTAAAATGTATACCAATGTCTCCCCTAAATGTTGGAAATGTAATTTGAAAAGTGGAACTTACTATCATATGTGGTGGGAATGCACGCGAGCTTGTGATTTTTGGAACAGGATTAAAACATGGTTGGAGGAAATATTAGAGCAAGCGGTAGAACCAAAACCAGAACTCTTTCTATTAGGTTTAACTACGCAAAAATATGACAAAGGCGTATTTTATTTAATGCTACACATTTTAACGGCCTCCAGGCTGGTTTTTGCTCAAAATTGGAGGAACAAGGAAACCCCAACGGAAGAAGAGATCCTGCATAAAATTCTAATATGTGCTGAGATGGACAGGCTTACAATGATTATGAAAGACAAAACGGAACACGAATACTTCGAAATCTGGGGCAAATTTTACCGCTGGTATGAATTAAGAACTGCTCGGACTTCAAACTAATGGTAGAATTAAAAGATATACATAACTGTACATATAATTGTATATATAATTGTATTGTATAAAAGATGAAGTTTATATAGAGGTTAAGAACAATGTATAAAATTTTTGTACTATGATAGGAACTGATAGAAAAATTCACTCTGGAATGTCATGTTTGTCCATTGTTGTTTTAATTGTATTATGAATAAAATTTAAAAAAAAAAAAAAAAGAAAACAAAGAACAGATTCAGAAAAAGTACTCTAGAGATTGAAATAATTTATTCGAAAGCTGGTGCTACACTAATTACTTTAATTGTGGTCACTTGTACTCCAATCATGCTTTGTACTAATTCTCAGTGATGTACACTAGGTAATTAAGCAATTAAGGAGGATGTATTGGGTGAAGTATTTTTTTCAGTTCTCCAAAATAACCCAAGCCTGAAAACTTAATGCAAAGTTATCTGGATAACTTTTTAAAGATGAAATGATTTTTAGATATACTATGTTGAAAGACTTATAAGTTGATCTGTGATAAAAAAATTAAAGATGCATCTTTTTCATTTGCATATTTGTTTTTCAAACAATTTATCTGAACAAATGAACAAAACTATCAAACAGCCTATTGAAGTACTACAATTCTTTTTTTCTAGGTGTATTTAAACCCAGAATGTTTCTCTTACTTCAGAACTCTTCAGGGTTTTTTTTGTGAGTGACCACCCTGAACGTGAAAGGCAAATATTGTGAACTGATTTGCTGACAGTTTGTATGAGGTATTAAAGACACATATACCTTCAAATAATGCACAACCAAAAAAGAAAAGATGCTGGTTTCTTTGACTCTTACCACAAAAGATGTAAATGTTTTAAAAATATTTGAATTAATAATATAGTCAGCATCTATTTTGCTGCCTAATTAAAGCAAATGTAAGACAATTAACAGAGAATTATACATACATAATTGGAAAATTCTGTTTATTTTTTTTGTAATGGATACAGATTGTGGCTAAAATTATAATTTTTATAGAATAAATTTATAATACTGGTTTAAAAAGAAAAATCAAATACTACGCAAGACCAAGAAGCCAAGCCTATTCCCATATAAATACTATTTTACAAATATAGGATTCTACATGGTTCTGTCTGATCAAGGGCTTGCCTATTTATTTGAATAATTATTCAAATGGCTAAACAGACCTCTAATTTGAAAATAAAAATAAACTGTGCAATCACAAACAACTTCTAAAATTGCAGTTTATTAAAAAGAAAAAGAGGAAATCTAATCTAATCCAATCTAAAACACGCTCATACTTACCTTTTTCTAATCAGAGCATTCATTTCTTCTCATTATGATCTCACAAGCACATTAAAATCTTATTAACATTAATTACTTCTGAGCCTCTATGCATGAGCAGCTACAGGTTTGTGTATATGTATATATGTGTGTATGTGTGTGTGTCTGGATCGTATCTACATTTATATACCTTGCTGCACTCTGCTTATAAAACATGTGAAAATATTGCTGCTAACACCAATTAGCTAATTTCACGCGTACACAGATAAGTAACCTGATGTCTTGCTATACAGTTTAATGAAGACCAGCAGACAGATGGACCCACAAATGGAAAAAGCATCATGTTTTCTACTTGGGAAGGGAAGGGAAGGGGCACATAAATAGTTTCTCTCCACACTGCTCTCTTTCAGATATTTTTCAGGGCTCATCCTAAAAGGCTTGATTTTTCCTACGAACGACCCACTCAAGTTCTAACTAGGTCCAAACCTGTTCAAAATTTCAATAAAATCTAAGATTAGGTAAGTGTTGTCATATGCTAACCAGCATGAAATATATACATACATAATTGACTGGCATTCCATGTCAGTTTCTATTTCTCAATGTAAAAGAATCTACTCAAAACCTTTCCTTGAACTTTTAAGAACCATGTTTTCTTAAAATTAGCAGTCAAGGCTTCTCAAAATAATTGAAACAAATTACAAAATAAAAACTCTGACAGTAACTTTATACAATAAAAGATGAAAAACAATATCCAGATTATAATCGATTAACAATTAAAACTTGTGGCAAAAATATGCATTTTACCAGACTGAATAAAATCACATCCATAGGGACATTCCATATTCCAGACTACATAGAAGAAAATCCTCTTATGACTACTATAGCTGAGTTTTTGGCAAGCTGGACATTTTCTAATCAAAATAAAACAACAGTGATGATGTTACATAGTTTAGGTAATGAAACTACCTACGAGAAAACAACCAAGCTCAGAGAGCACCAAGGACTTCTTATTTCAACCCTGAGTTACAAATATTCTTTAAAAGATATTCTACTACTGGAATAAGGAACCAAACAACTTGACAGCAGAAAGTCCTTAATGCCATATAATATGCCTGGGCTTTCTCTGTTATAAGATTCTGTACTGTCTAGACCAGTGTTTCCCAAACTTGACAATTTTAAGGCATATGGACTTCAACTCCCAGAATTCCACAGCCAGCGTTGTCAAGTTTGGGAAACACTGGTCTAGACCAAGGGTAGGCAACCTTAGCTCTTTTATGACTCATGGACGTCAATTCCCAGAATTCCTGAGCATAGCATAGTTGGCTCAGGAATTCTGGGAGTTGAAGTCCACAGGTTGCCTATCCCTGGTCTAGACAATATAAATTATATCAATTTATATTCATAACAATTATACTTATAATTTTTGTAAAAGTTGAAGGAAGTATACTCTAGTTGCATTAATTCTGTCATATGTTACCACCTGTCCAATTCTGTTAATATTGTTTATTCAATTATAATTGTACTTTAACTTTTTCAGTGGTAGGTCAACTACATATACAATAACCTCAATTTAATTAATATAATAGAGACAAAACTGACTTGAAAGGAACAAGCATAAATATCATAATTATGAAAAACATGATTTAACAAGAATATTGACAGTGATTTCAAACTAAATAAAAATAAGCAAGTGTTTGAAGGAAGGTCATCTAATCTTTTTTTCTGTTAAATTTGGTAGAAGGAGGAAGGGAACCATTTTTTTTTTTACAAACAGTAAAATAATATATCTACCTGTCTTAATTTAAATGTTTAATTAGTAAATAGTTTTAATCTGCAGTGAAAGAATTCATTGATAAATATATCCATAAAATTCAATCATTGTTTTTATCATTAATTTAACATTCCTCAAATGAATATTAAGAGAACAATGAGGTATGCCTACATCTTATCATAAAAATAAAAGCATTGTGAAATAAAGTTAGACAATTACGTCTTATGATTTTCAATTGCTCTACTTTTTCAAATTGCTCTGATTTCCTTAACTTTGTTTTTGGCTTTAATCTGTGTTCTCCAGCCAGCAAGAAATAAGGAATAAAGTAGCATAATTCTATCCCTACCATAAATAGTGAAAGTCTACTTCTAAAATAATTATGACATGTACTAGAATCATAAAATACACCAGTTATGCATCTGTATATTTATTTGATTTATATGTCAATCCAATGCATAATGCAATTCTGAGTGACTCACTTTTTAGAATTATCTAAAAACAAGGAACTACAAACAAAACAAAATATTATACATATCTGAAACAAAAAAAAAATCAGAATAGAGTAATACTATAATTGAGGCCATAAACATAGGGTTCAATCAAGATCCTTGAACATAGATAGGTTCATTCAATGATCTGCCCAATATACAGGGGATAAACCAGGTTTTCAGATTTTTAAAAAAGGCCAGTAGAGTCAAGGCACGCCAAACCTCAGAGACAATATTGTTCCACAAGGCAGATACTGCAACACAGAAGGTTCCTATTAAAAGACATTGGTTTCATAAAAGGGATTCAAAATATGATCATCCTTGTTGGACCTCATGGAACAAGCAAAGATAACTGGAAATAGACCTGCACATAAATCAACCTATACTATGAAGGGAGCTAACACATTAAATGGCACACATAAATCTTGCAGTGCAGCTTTGTTAAGTAGTGATACTACATGGACACATATGACTTATACATGCTACTATATTCTGGCCAACTACAACATTCAAATAATTTTGAGATAAGCTTCATGTAGAGCAGTGCTTCTCAACGTTTGTGTGACGGCGACCCCCGTCACACAAACGTGCCGCGCATGTGCGGCATCGCCCCCAGGCGTGGCACGCATGCACGGCGTCGCCCCCATGCACGGCGCGCATGCGGCGGCGGCGCCCCCTAAGGGGGAAAAATGGCGGATCGCCTTGTTTGGCGACCCCCGAGAAATGGTCGATTGACCCCAAATGGGGTCGCGACCCATAGGTTGAGAACCGCTGATGTAGAGCATGTTGCAATAATCTAAATATGAGGTGATCAAAACATGAGAGTATATGGCAATATTCCCCTGCTTCAGAAACAGTCACAATTGATGCACAATATCTTCAATTTGTTTTCAGTTTCAAACTGACTATCCATGTCTACCTTATCTTTGCTTTTCTTCTTTTTTGTTCTTCTGATATAGATTTGAAATTATTATTACAGTTTTCCCCTTGAATGATGTTTTATGTGCAGAGTCCTTTGAAATGAAGGCAGGATACAAGTATTGTAGATGAATGAGTAATTTGGAAAGGTTTGTTAATACAGTATATATTTTAAGCAGTATGGCACTTACATAAATTACTTTTAGGGTTAATTATTGATGATTAATTGATTAATCATTAAAACTAATTAATTTTGTATTATAGAGAAATCCAATAATTTAAGTCTTGCAGACTTAACAATTATTTAAATTTCAAATCTTTTTCCCATTTTTTAAGACTTTCAAGAGAGTCTGCAATATATGGGGTTTATATAAAATAGATTTCTTTTTATTTTTAAATCATTTATAAATATCAATAGATGGACCATATTCAAAATACTGCAAACAATTCCTTGTGGAAAACTACAAATCATCCCAGATCAGTAATTTCACCATGTCGGGGAAGAAAAATTGAACATTTTGCCAATCCTCAGAATATTACATTTTGTACATAACCAATGATATACATCAATCTTCAAACATAATGTTCCTGATATACAAAGACTTATGAGGTTAAGAAAAATTAATACATTTTTCTCATTTTAAAACCAGTTGGAATTTGTGTCAAAAATCTTCTGCAAAGTATTCTTGACAAAAGTACATTTCCCAACCATAATGGTAATTGCAAGCTTCTAAAGTCCTTTATGTTCCAGTCTTTGAACTGGTGATTTGAATCAATATGTTAAACTCTGTGTAAACAAACAGTGAAAGAAGAGTCAAATATATCATGATATAAATAACGTGCAAGATTCAGAACATTATTATGCAAAATAGCATACATTACTGATACACAACTGATACAATCTGCAATATAATGAAAAATCAGGAGTGGAAGCACCAAGTTGTTCACTAAGTTGAAGTTTTACTTAATGAAACAAAATGGATATAGCCCTAACTAAAGTTATGTCTACACAAAAGTTTTTTTGGTTCATAAAAACAAAAACAACCTCCCTTAAATTCCCCCTTGAATCCAAGAGTTTGTCTTACGGTTAGAAAAATTAAAGCAAAACCAAAAATAAATCTGAAATTATCTAACATTCTTTTTTAAAAAAAAACCTCCATAAGCTGTTTCGAACAATATTTCAAAAAACTTAATTGTTTACTTGGTGAACTGTATTATTTTACCAAATTCTGTCATAAGCATCTGCCCAAAAGAATTGGAAAAATATTCCATACACTCTTTATAAAATGATGTGTCTAGAATCACCAGAAAATAAAAAAATAAGTCTGAAAAACTGCAGACTTAACTTACTTCTCTTCCATTTAAATTATTGTATTATTATATTATAATTTTATTTTTTATTTGTAAGTGAGGGTAATCATAAACTACTTTTAAGAAACCTAGAAAAACAAGTTGAAAAAGAATCAGTGTAATTTCTACAATGCAGGCTTTTCAACAATGATTCAGAATTGATTGTGATTTGGTTTTATAGTAGGCAATTCTATTGTGCAATTCAAATGTATCAATTGTATTCAGAAATAAGGTGGGTTCTATCGGCTCGACTTCCGAACATTTCATCATAATGTACTTGGGTAACATTAAAAAAGGAAAGCAGGATCAGGCCTGATTAGTAGATGAATGGGATACCACCCTTAGCAGGATTTAACATTTGGGAGAACAATAATTTATACAGTCTATGACTATAAAATCAGCACTGTAAAAATGTCGGCAGTAGTGACAACAGTAAATTAATTTTAATCCTAGAGACATCTGACCCAACTGTGTTAGAACATTTACATTCCTTTTGTGTAAGATTTCTTGAATTTGATCAATATCACACTAAGAATGTGAAACTACAAAATTACAAAAATTAAGAACGTGGATACTGTTATCTAATCCAAATAGTTTAATTTTGCAGACTGCCTATAATCCTGTTTAATTATGTTAGAATAATAGATTACTGAAAAAATAATGCAAAGCCTGTATTATTAAACAAAGTTAGTTAACTCTATTTTTCTTTATTTTTATAGCTTTTATTCTGTTCACACTTAGCAGGAACAGATACAAAGCAAATCATGTTTAATAGTTTCATTTATAAATCTATATCAGAAGTTAACCCAAGATTAGTAACAAAACAAAATGTAAATTATTTCAATAAATATTTCTAAAAAACAAGTGGTAGGTTTCATTTCCACTGCAAAACATTAACATCAGACTCCTCAATTTCATCTATGTTTAAGAAATTTTCAGTTTTATTTTAATGTTTCTAATTTGTACAACCTCGAACTGGAAGTACAGAAATAATTCCTAAATAGCAACCTTCAATCCCAAATAAAAAGAGTTTTAGACATTTTAAGAATTATTCCGTATTCATTAAGATTGTTACTATAGTATTTAAAAGGCCTATCTTTCGCCTGTATATCTTTATGATCCCAACTATATAGTACATTTATAGGAAGCTATCACACAATCTTTAAAAGAAAAATTTGTAACCCCCATATCTGCATCATATATTCTTCTGCTCAAATGTAAGAATGCACATTTCAGTATATTCCAATGAAATAAATCAAGCCTCACTACTATATAAATAATTGATTAAACTATCTGATGAACAAAGGACTATCCTCCCACCATTTTTATATAACAAAAATCAGATCAAACAAAATTAAACCCAATTGGCAAGAAAACAAAACATTTAACTGGGAACAAGCTAAAAGAAAACTTAATAAAGTCCTTACATCGGTAAGGAAAAACTAGACTTTTTCTTACATAATAGTAATGATTCAGCTGAACATACTGTGGAAAAAAAACACTACAGACTACTGAACAAGACAGGAGCAGCTGCCTTCACAGCAGTTAAACATTTTAGAACTATACTGGTTCATAGGACAAATTGTTTGAAGTCTGTATGTCAGAGAAAGAACCAGCTTGTTTAGGAAACCTTAGTACCTTAAAAATCTGAACAAAATAGATACAACACTTTATGTCAAATTGAACCAAAGTTCTGAAGCATCAAGAACTTGCCAGGAAGAGGAAAAATACAAAAATATATAGATACAGTAGAAATGAAATGCTGGAAGTTGCAGAATAGATTATTCGGACTTCAACCAACTGGGTTTTTTTTGAAAGAGTTATCTATTGCTTCCAGCAATTACTATATTACTCTACATCTTCTAGGTCAGGGGTGTCAAACTCTCAATGTCACGTGATGTGTCACGATGTATCACAACTTTTTTCCATTGCTGGCAATGGGGTGGGCACGGTTTCACCATGATGCATCCACCCCGCAGGCCGGCAGTTTGACACCCCTATTCTAGGTCAAAAGGCCTGCGTTATCAAAACCTCTGCTTTCAAGAGGAGTAAAGCTTTCTTCTGACTAATCCATTTTTTTAGTCAACACAAAAACAGCAAAATAGAAAAGTAAAATGATAGCCTTTTCCAATCTCCATTTTGGGAACTACGCCATAGATTCTATACATCACTGCATGAAAAGCTGTGTAAAAGAGAGCCAGTTTGGTCTATAGGTTAAGGCATGAAGCTGGAAAGTCTGAGACCTTGAGTTCAAATCCTGCTTTAGTGATGAAAGTCAGCTAGGTGACTTTGGACCAGTCGCTTTCTCTCTGCCCAACCCATCTCACAGGGTTGAGAAAATAGGAAGAGGAAGGTGTGTTGGATATGTTCACCACCTTGAGTTATTTGTACAAATAATAAAGATGGGATACAAATAGAATAAAAATAAATAAAGCCTGCAACTAAAGGAAGAAATAGCACTGCCATCTGAGATATATTTTAGAAACCCACCTAAATATTTTAAACCACATCTTACAATAACCTTGGATTATTTATTCTGACTATAAAGTTTAAATGTTCATACAACTTGAAAAAGGACAGGATGCTCTTTTATAATATAAGTAGTCCAATATAAATAAGAATTTTTCAGTTATAAAAGTAAATTGTTATTGTAACTTTGAAAGTACAAGAACAGAAAAGTTATGCTACATAAATCAAATGTCTCATCTAAAAGGCCATTTCTGGATATGGCTTCTGATCAATGAAATTGGTTGATGGTATTTGTGAGCATTTTCCATCATCCTAGGTCTTTACTCCTATGGCGTTTTGTGTGGATTAAATCCACGATGGAACTGTCTTAAGGCTTCTGGAATAACAAACAGTCCATGTATAATAATGACAGATTTTGCCCTACTATAATGTAGAATTTATTGGAGAAGCCTTTTTGTCCAGGAAATGAATGGCACAGAAAACAAATATAAAGAGTAAATTTTTACATTGAACAGTATGTATGTATGAAATTTATAGATTGTCCAACTCCGACAAAACTGTGCTTTACAAAACTAAAAACAGTGGAAATGTGGAGCAAAATAAAAAAAATTGACGGAGAAACATAAAGACTGAAAAGTTTTTTAGCTGAAAATGCAGAGGAGGAGTTCATTGAAATTTGGAATATAAACCTGACATTAACTTTTATTATGATGGTTTAAATATAAAGGTCTTGACACAACTGAAAGAGGAGCGTCAAGAAAATCTACAACTTTTAAAAAAACAAATTTGGAACTTTTTCTTTAAGGACATTAACAAGGTTGAGAAATACATGATAACGCTTATAACTACTTGATAAACTTTCCAGAGAATAAAAAGATTTTACTCCATGAAGACAAGCTGGAAGGAGTGACTTAAACTTAATAAGTTAACTGGATCTAGGATGGATTTTTCTTTGTTTGATATGGAAAATGTTATTCAAAATGTATTTGAGAGTACCTGTGTTAAGAGAAAGTTAAAGAAAATGATGCACTAGTTTAAAGAAAAACTGTCTTTTAAAAAGGATGTTTATAAAAAAAATATATTATTCTATAAGAGAAGTTTGGAGGGTGGGAAATAAATTTAATACTGAAGTTCAAAGCCTGAATGTTAATAAATTAAAGAAAAAAATGTATTAAAAAATTTTAATTGTAGAAAAATGTTTAAAGAAAGTTTAGCATTTTAAAAAAAAGGTGAAAAAAAGAGTATTTTTCCTGGTAAGGTCAAAGAATTTGAAAGAATATAGTGAACTTTGTTAATAAAAACGGTGATAGTTTACGAAGATTATTAGATGCAAATAGAAATACATACTATTTCCATAGCAACAAAGATAAAACAGGAATGGTTAAAGTGATCATTTTATTCAAAGAGGAATATATTTAAGTATGTTTTTTATTTGGATATCACTTCTGGACTTTGTGCTTGTAATGAAAAAAAAAATAAAACTTTGAGTTTGGTTTTGTCGATCAGATATTTTTGTTGTTATAGAAATGGCTAGTTATATATTCATGTGTAGAAGCAAAAAGTTGAGGCTAGAGTATTTTTATCTTGTGCTGTGCTAAAAGGAGACAGAAGTCAACACTTTTTTTCTTTTTTCCCTTGTACCTCACACCTTCTTTTTCCCTCTCCTTTTCCTTTCCCTAATTTTCTATTTATATTTTTCTTTATATTTTATATATTAAATAAATAAACCAGTGATATGAACAACTTAAAAAGCAAAAATACTAGAAAAAACAGAATAATCTAATCCGCAGCTAGTTTTATCAGTTTAAGCCTATCCATCCTTATTCAAACCCAGACATGTCCAGAAACTGAGACAGGACTTTGCCAGTATCACCTGGTCAGCCCAAGGACATTCTACAGCAGGGCTGTCAAACTGCCAGCCCATGGGCCAGTTTCATCATACTGAAACCACGCCCTCCCCATTGCCTTCAATGCAAAAAGAGTCGTGATATGTTGCGACACTTCATGTGACGTGGCAAGTTTGACATCCGTGTTATACAGGCTAACCAGCATACTAAAAAAGAGGACTGCAAACTGACAAGATGATCTCATCCAGTGGCATTATGAAGGGGTGAGTACATCAAGTTTTGAAGAATCTGATATGAGAATCTGGCTTGATCTCTCCTTCCCCAAAATACTGACCAAAAAACTTGACAAAGAGAAAGGAGAACCAACAAAACATCATCACTTCCCTTTCCTATCCCCACAGGCCCTCCAGACTGATATCCAATCTCAGAAAACTGCATTAACCCTCACACACATAATTTTTCATTGACTTTGCTTATGGAAAGCTGGCAAAGGAAGTGTGATGATATTGACATTGCAATCTCTTTCTAAGAAATCATGATTATAAGCCAGGTATCCCAGCACTGAAATCTCGACCACGTGTTTGGTAGTGTCGTAGAAAATGGGAGACTGAACTTTTCAGATCATTTTGACCTCTGAGAGTTACAGTGTTTACAAACAGTGTTACTATGACACTAGCATGCCTGATATTTTTTTATTTAAAGAAGGATTAGTTATATAAGAGATTTAAATTGATAATCATTTCAATGCCTAGATGACATGCTGGGGTTTTCCATCCTTGGGTTACAATATCTGTAGATAAAATTTACTGACATCAAATCAGTCAGAATCACAGTCCAATATTAATATGAAAAATGAAGCAATGTTCAACAAATACTTATATAATCACTATTTAGGCTATACAAATATCTCCAAAGTAAAAATTAAGTGTTTCCCACAAGGATTCACAACACAATATTATGCATTTGAAAGAAAAGCCTACTGAATTCAATGCAGTTGGCATTAAAAATCAATTCCAGAACATAAATTTCTTCGTCATTCTCCCAGGTTTTTACCCTCTTCTAACAACCCAGGTCTCAAAAATAATATCTGCCATGACTACAAAAACATAAACTTGTATTACCATTCAACAATTATGAATTACCTTGACCCTAAAAAGGAGTTACCATTGGAAGTGAGAGAATTTAAAACATATAAAATATATAGGGAATTATGTCATTGTTAACGAAGGCAGCAATGGATTGGGGAACTGTCCCAAAAGCAAATGTATTGGCCATGCATCAGAATGACCTTTACATTTTCTCATAGTAATCATAGACAAATATTTTACTTTAATGTAACATATTTCAGTTCTAATACATTACAATGTTATGCTAATGATATTTTATTTTTTTCTATCCCTGGTGAATTGAACTATGGATATCATATGGAATCTCTAGGAAACAACAGACTTCAACTGAACTCTAGAAAGACTGTGTGACTTTGTTTTAAGACTTTCCAGTTCTGGGACTTTACTATCTTTGGTACTTTGGTTGGGATGGCACTGACCCAAACAGATCTGGTCAGTAATAGGGGAATCCTTCTGGTATTATAACTCCTGCTCAAGGAGCATCTGACAGTCACTGCCAGTTATATGTGCTCATAAGATGACACATGTTACATCTTTGTATTAATTACTAACTTGCTTCTGGATACGATTCAAGGTGCTGGTTCTGACTTTTAAAAGTCTTAGATTGGCATGAGGTCAAATTAGCTGATTTATCAAATTAGCTGATTATATCTACTTGTCCCATCAAATTTGGCAGCAGAATGTGTGGGTTGCCATCTGAGAAAGATCAGAAAGATCTGATGGGAACTAGGAGGTGAACCTTTTCTTCTGTCGCACCTGCCCTCTGGAACATTATCCCTCCCAAGATTAGGTTAGCCCCAACCATTATTACTCTCTAGAAAGCCATTAAAACATGTTTTTTTCCCCAACAAGTCTGGAGACTCCCTAGTAATAGGGACCCTGTATGATGCCTATGTGTATTCTTCTATTTGTAGTTTTGTTTTATCTATGTTTAAATTATTTTTAATTGGTTTTTGTAGTATTTTAATAGCAGATTTTATTGTGTCAGTCACTTGATGTGAGATGACCAGCCATATAATTTTAAAGATGGATGGATGGATGGATGGATGGGCAGACAAACAGACAGACAGACAGATATAGATCTGAAAACTTATGTAACATCAGACCAAAATAATTCTTTGCAAGAAATTCAATCTTTGTCATATTCATTCAGAAAAAAAAGTTAAGATTCCTTTTACTCCATGTAAAATGTGGAAAAACTACAATCTGAGCAAAAACAACCAAAAAACATTCTACACTGATTAGAGTGCAAATAATTTTCTGTCACAGATGTATATCATCATGACCAGCCTTAGTATATATTCATACCAACCATGATTCTACTGATATATTCTTTCCATTCAAATATAAAATCCCAATTTCTAAAGCACGGAATCTTATTCCTTCTCATTTTGTCAAATTCTTATTTGATTGCATGGTATTCTATAAACAAGGTTTCATGTCAATAGCACTAACTATAATACATACAAGCCAATTACAGTTGCCTCAAATGATTTGACACCGTGTTTGGGGAATCCTATTATCTGACTATAGTGCATAATTAACACTAACTTATAAGAACAGAAACTCATTACATGAAGGCAAAAAAGTAGAGGGAGATTTTGCATGAAGGTAGGAATTTACAGAAGGATAAACCCTACAACTACACTATTACAAAATTATGTTCCAGAGATTGAATCACTCATTTAAATTTACTGGTTAAATTAGATACTATATACTATCTTCACATATGTTAATCCTTCAAGTGTGATTAAGTAATCATTGTAACAGTAGTAATCCCACAGAACAGATAGTTCTCGACTTACAATCTTTCTTTTAGTGACTGCAAAAAGTGACATGACCTTATTTCACATTTACAATTGTTGCAGCATCCCCCATGGTCATGTGATCTAAATTCAGACACTTGACAACTAGCTCATATTTGTTACAGTTGCAATGCCATGGGGTTATAAGATCACCTTTTGTGACCTTCTGACAAACAAAGTCAACGGGGAAGCTAGATTCATTTTACAAAATTAACAAGTGCAGTGATTCATTTAATAATTGTGGCAAGATGGGTTGTAAAATGGCAAAACTCACTTAACAATTGTCTTCCTTAGCAACAGAAATGTTGAGTTAAATTGTGGTTGTAAATCGAGGACTACCTATATGCTAAATTAAACCAAACAAATTACATTATGATTTAATATCATGGCCTAGTTTCTCATATGCTAAACCATAATGTGGCTTGTTTTGTTTCAGATTAGTATCCATGGTTAATATGAAATTAATTCCTTATTATATTGAATTCAGTCTTATACTGTTTACAATTTAAAGATAGTTATAGTGGATGATTTTCCAGAAGTTGAATTAAATTGTGAATAGAGATCAAGAAGCAAAGATAAAAAAATCATTTCATCACATATTCACATATACTCTGCAATAAAATATTATTAAAACATAACTGATATAATAAGTATATATCATAGTATTACAGAACTGAAAATAACGAAGATAAAAGCAACAAAACAATCTTACTTTTAAAAAAAAAAAATGGCTAACACTTATGTAACAGCCAACCCAAGATACAAGTGACAGAACTCATAAAATCCCCCCGAATTCTAGCCTCATTTTTGAATGTAATCTAGTTGAACGATAATTCGTAGCAGCCTATTTCAGTGACAGACTAGTATAATTATATTTTGAAGTAACCCATACCAAAAGCACCAAGGTAGATGTCCATAATTGTGCCTAATGAAATTTAGAAATATCCATTCTTTTTATTGCTATATCTATTCTAAACCAAATTTATAATCTTATAGTCTTAAAGTCTTCACTTTAGTTTGAATCCTGATTTAAAAAAAAAAAAAAAAAGCAATTCCTATCAGGAGACCAAGACACAGTTATAGTGAAAAATACAGTTTGTGATATAGTTGACTTATACTTATACATCTTGTTACTGATATTGTTGTTTGCAAGCAGTACTGTACTGGTTTCATATTACTATGAAAGTTCAAAATTTTGAGTAACAAGATACTCATGCATATTGCAAATAGGTTGATATGGCCCAAACTCAAATAAACTTTTGCTGATATAAAATTTTTAAAACATGGCATAAACAATTTACTAAAGCAACAGTGCTCTCCAAGAAAACCTTCGTTTATTAGTGACAAAATCCTTTTTTTAATCTGTTTTCATTTGTTTAATCTGTTATTGCTTGAGCTGGATAAGCATTTTAGCTGAAATCAGTTTCACTTTTGCTACTATTGTTTCTCTCTAGCTGCAGCAGCTGTACTGCCAACTCTACACAGGGAGAGAACATGCTAGTTACAAGAAAATAGTCTCCAATTAAATATTTTTTAAATAACAAAAAGATTCACTTTTTTAAAAAAACAACTCAATAATTTTGTACAAAATATATATTATTCATATGCTGAAGCTTATCATTGGAATATCTTTGTCACAATATATAACAAATTCTATATCATCATATAAGTATAAAATTAATCAAGACAAGCCATTTAAATATCTTTTATTATAGACAAAATGCTGGTTAAAACCAATCTTCTTGCAAACTGTAATACCTTAAGGAATGGAGATGTGGTAAAGTTATTTTAAGGTGATTTAAAATTCTAACACAGAGATTCTCATTTTTATTATTGCTGCACAGCTATTTACTTGGAAATTAAAGCTGAAATGGGATAGAAATGTGAAAGACATTTCAATATTTGCAGTAATTTTATAGAGCCATTCCAAAAAAGTTCAAAATAATCAATTTCATCAAAATAAACAGGCTTTATTTTCTCTAAAACGTTAACCGAAGTCCACTGACGTCAATAAACTGTATTTTGGGCAAATCCAGCCAAAATAATTCCTTGAATGTGTTGACTAAATCTTACCATTTGGCATCTCTATATTCTGACCTTACTAGAAAATACACAGTAACCAAGCTCTCAAACAAATTTAAGAAAACTATGAATATGAACATGAATATGTACATGTACATGTAAATATACATACCTATATCTGTACCTATAATCAGCAAACCCAAATTATTTTAGCTACAGGGTATGGGAAAGCATGAAATAACTACTTTAGAGCACTTCCTCATGTGGGTGTGTTAGATAACTGTCAGTCCCAATGCTAAAATAAAGCATGCTGTGACTGAACCAATCATACCATAGGATGCTCTAATCTTATATGGGAAGGGACTTCAAAGAGTTTCTAAGTGCATAATTCATAATATCCAGCTTGGTTATTGTGAATTACTGCTATACTGCTCATAACAAAACATTCTTTATTTCTCTGTGTAAATTATAAAAGTCAACATATCTGTCAATAAAGATATATATAGACGAAGTCTTTTACAAAATTAAAAGATAAACATAGAATATAGGAAAAATAAATTAAAATACATTAAAAACTGTTAAAAACAATTAAAAGCAATGTCCAATCTTCTTTACAGCAAGTATAGGCATACTTGAAACCATTTTCCCTTATAAATTACATAACATGGTTCTCTTTTCCCCATACTAATGTCCTTATTAATTGGCCAATCTGGAAATCCTCTATTCATTTTAATCCATTTTCAGCACAAAGATCATAAAGGATTTCCAATCTTTTATAAAAGTACCTCTTCCCTCCCTAATTAAACAATTTAGTCAATTCTCCAAGTTCTTCACAATCCAATCCTCTGATTACAAATTTTTGAAGAATATTTCGGATAAAAAGGTCCGTATTTTATTGGCAAATTCACTTTTTATAATGGCATGTTTAATTTTGTAACTGAGAAAATATTAAAATTTTCAAATACAACTTCACTTTCTGTAATGAAATATATTCCTCATCTCAGGCTTGCATTACAATAATATATTTTACTTTTTAATGGGGTGTAGAAGGTAATTTATTTGGCATTTACTAACTATGGCAATAAAAAAAATGAACATGTGAATCCCTACAAGTAAAAAACCTAATCCCAAATGGTAGATATACCAATATCGGTTATATTACATTTTGCTTTTGGGATAAAGGGCTCCCAATCACTGCTAAAACTTACCAAGTGGTCTAACTTCAACAACACTAAATGAGTGCATCAGAGCCCTCTTAATAACTTATCATATCTACTCAACACTGTAAGATTTGAAATTCCAAGTACAATTGCACATGTATATATATCCTAGTTAATATATATTTCAACTGAAGAATATTTGTAGGCAACTGTTGATTTGTTCATAAAGTATATGAAGAATAAGATTATATGGTCATGTTTAGTATTACCATACTGTAATATATTATGGGGATGGCAGATGCTACAGAATTGTACCAATAATATCAGTCCTAAAAGATTTAATCTAAATGGAGTAAGACAGGAAAAACTTCCTCAAAGTACGCTTATATCAAAGCAAAGAAGGAGCTTATTTTCCAACAAATATTGTCTGTCATTCTGGAAGAAGTAGCAACCTTAGTAAAGGTGAGCAGTTTATCCTTTATTTTTCCTGAAACCTTGCAGAGCTTTTATTTTTAAGAACACAACATCAATAATTTATTTTGAAGAAGTATATGGTGATGGAAATAAAGTCCATTATAAAGCTGAATTAGCTTTCAGGCCTCTGATATCAAGAAAGGCCTAATACAATTAAAAATAAGAACAGCCTTTTTATTTATTTTTGTTTTTAATGAATTATCACTATTGAAAAATAAGGGGTTTATCCCTGCATTTAAATATAAGCACAGCCAAATTAGAAATACTAAGTATTAAAAACTTAACTCCTACTGATTAACATTTATTTTCCAAAGCATAGTAATTAGTCATAGTTTTTCAGAATCTTTTACACAACCCCCTTGTAGTTTTTCTAGTTGTTTTTAAAGAACAGTAGAGTAGCAGTTATATTTTGTGGCAGCCCTGACACAAATTCAGGCTTAAAAGCCCATTAAATCGTTCAGTTTAAACAGACTTAAAAACAGGAGGGGGGTGAAGTTCATATAAAGCTGCTCAAAAAAATTCAATAGGGTACACACATACTTCATCTTTTTTTGGTAGAATAAAAATAAACCATCTTCAGTGCCTGAAGAATATGTAAGTTATCAGCCAAATTTAAAAAATTATATAAGATATACCGGGACACTGTAAAAGGTATCATTTCCCTTCAGTAACACAGAGCAAAATACAGAGTGAAGACTAGAAGGGAGAGAGTCAGCTGAGAAGAGTTCTGTATATAAAGGAGGGGGCTGGAAGAGAAGAAACCAAGGTTCCTAGCTCTCTTTTTAAAAGTTTGAATTCTTACATTCTTCTTCAATATAATAAATCAGCAAAATTAAGGACTTTTTTTCTATATAACACATTGAGAGTAATGTATTTTTAAAGATGTCATCTGAGAGAAGTACATGTACAATAATGCATTCAGTCCCAAAATATGAATTTTATTTTATTTTATTTTAAAAAAGCTTTCAGAATAGTAATGTCTACATACTAGGTAGAAATTTGTTTTTATAGATAGTAAATATGGACTTTAAACTTACATACACGAAACAAAGAGCAGCCACTGTAATTTCTGGTTGCCGGCATTACAGTAAAACTCATTTACAAATACTAACAAAAACAACCCCTCCAAAAACATGCAACAGTAAACAAGGAATATATGATATATGGACAGACAGATGGAACTGCATAAACAGAAAGGGGGGGGAGAAAAGCAGAAACCCACTACCATACGGAGAAGGTTGTTTTAAAGGAGTGAAAGATAATGATTTACTTGGAACTAGTGTTGGAAAAACAAACATATTTGTTTCCTTCACTGATTTAAAATAAAAAGTAATTAAAGTGAATTATAAAAAAGCATTATCTCTTAATGTGAGAAGGGGGCATGCATTTATGAAGAAGCAGGCCTATATATGTTCCAAAATCTAAGCCCACTAACAGGTCTCGCAAACTTACATCACTAAAATATAAACAAAAAAGCAACACGAGATGAGCTAACAGAGGAGTATCAAGAGGAAAGGGGTGTTGTGGGGGAGGAAGGAAATTTCTCTCTCTTTTTCTTTCTTTTCATTTTTTATAAAAGTTGGCTGGCCTACCTTGCTCCCCAGTCCTCAGTCTGTCTCCTCATAGTCGCTGTCTCCCTGGAAGTGCAGTGTGAATGGTAATGACTGCCTGTCTCCCTAATGAGTCCATTTTCCTGCTCTTGATGTTGTGTATATACACACACTGCAACCTACCTTACAAACCACAGAGACGGGAGAGGGAGAGGGAGAGGGGGGAAAGAGAGAGAAATAGAGAAAGAGCAAGCAAGAGTGTGGGAGACAGAGAGAAAAAAGACAGAGAGAGAGAGAGAGAGAGAGAGAGAGAGAGAGAGAGAGAGAGAGACAAAGCCCTCCTACCAGACAGCAGACAAGCCTCCTTCCCTATCCAGCAAAATACAACTCGGCTAAGGCAGCAACAGGTTCAGCGCTGCCAGACTGAGACTGTAACAGAAAGGATATATATAGTGGAGATCAAGATTGCTGGCAAACATATCGTTTAATGTCAGCTGGCCCCACCTTCCTTATTTATGTTACAGGATGTTGGAATGCATTGTTCCAGGCAGTCCATGTAATTACCATAGATGCATTTTTTGTGCATATTAGTAGGAAGGACTGAACTGCATTAGCCACTCTGCTTTGTAACCTGATAGCTTTAACACATGCATGGAAGGTGTAAACATATCTCTTTTGATAGGCAAACTACACAAAGCTCACAGACGCTGGGCATGAGATTTTTAAAGAAAGCTACTACTGAAGATAAGAGATTTCCCAAGACAATAGTGAAGCATGGAACACTGATCTTGTTTGAGATGAAAGCTCTAAAAGATGCTGCAGTGCAAATTTTAAAAAGGCCATTAACTCAGCATTTCCTCCCACCCAATTATATATATCTTATATGTGTGTACATGTGTGGATAATACTATATGTAATAACGTATATAATCACAGCCTCTACTTCTAACCAAAGAGGGGAAAACTTATTAGTTTGTAGTGCAGGATATAATATAAAAAGGACAGAAATAAACACCATTGCAAGCACTATGATTGTGTGGTGTGCAAATGCAAAAATCAATGCATATTTTTCCCAATCACAAGCTATTGCAGAACCCTTAGAGCAGTGGTTCTCAACCTTCCTAATGCCGCGACCCTTTAATACAGTTCCTCATGTTGTAGTGACCCCCAACCATAAAATTATTTTCATTGCTACTTCATAACTGTAATTTTGCTACTGTTATGAATCGTAATGTAAATATCTGATATGCAGGCTGTATTTTCATTGTTATGAATTGAATATAATTAAAGCATAGTGGTTAATCACAAAAACAATATAGCAATGCTCGATGGAGAAGCTTACTCTTCCTTGCTTAAAAATGTTGGGAGGGAGGGAAGGGGAAGGAAGGAAGGAAGATTGAAGGGGAAAGGAAGGAGATGGAGAAGGAAGGATATTGAAGGGGGAAGGAAGGAAGGAAGGAAGGAAGGAAGGAAGGAAGGAAGGAAGGAAGGAAGGAAGGAAGGAAGGGGAAAGGAAGGAAATGGAGAAGGAGATTGAAGGAGGAAGGAAGGAAGGAAGGAAGGAAGGAAGGAAGGAAGGAAGGAGAGATTGAAGGGCAAGGATGGAGGAGATGGAGATGGATGGATGGATGGATGGAAAGAAGCAAGGGAGGAAGGGAGGAAGGAAGATGGAAGGGGAAAGGAAGGAGATGGAGAAGGAAGGAGATTGAAGGGGGAAGGAAAGAAGGAAGGAAGGAGAGAGAGACTGAAGGGGAAGGGATGGAGATGGAAAGAAGGAAGATTGAAGGGGAAAGGAAGGAGATGGAGAAGGGAGGATATTGAAGGGGGAAGGAAGGAAGATTGAAGGGGAAAGTAAGGAGATGGAGAAGAAAGAAGTTTAAAGGAGGAAGGAAGGAAGGAGAGAGATTGAAGGGGAAGGGATGGAGATGGAAGGAAGGAAGATTGAAGGGGAAAGGAAGGAGATGGAGAAGGAAGGAGATTGAAGGGGGAAGGAAAGAAAAAAGGAAGGAGAGGGAGATTGAAGGGGAAGGGATGGAGTTGGAGATGGAAGGAAGGCAGGAAGGAAGGAAGGAAGGAAGGAAGGAAGGAAGGAAGGAAGGAAGGAAGGAAGGAAGGAAGGAAGGAAGGAAGGAAGGAAGATTGAAGGGGAAAGGAAGGAGAAGGAATGACATTGAGGGGAAAGGAAGGAAGGAAGGAAGATTGAAGGGGAAAGAAAGGAGATGGAGAAGGAAGGAAATTGAAGAGGGAAGGAAGGAAGGAAGGAAGGAAGGAAGGAAGGAGAAGGAAGGAAGGAGAGAGAGATTGAAGGGCAGGAGATGGAGATGGAGTTGGAAGTGGAAGGAAGGAAGGAAGGAAAGAAGGAAGATTGAAGGGGAAAGGAAGGAGATGCAGAAGGAAGGAGATTGAAGGGGAAGGAAAGAAGGAAGGAGAGAGAGACTGAAGGAGAAGGGATGGAGATGGAAGGCAGGAAGGAAGATTGAAGGGGAAAGGAAGGAGATGGAGAAGGAAGGAGATTGAAGGGGGAAGGAAGGAAGACTGAAGGGGAAAGGAGGGAGATGGAGAAGAAAGGAGTTTAAAGGAGGAAGGAAGGAAGGAAGGAAGGAGAGATTGAAGGGGAAGGGATGGAGAAGGAAGGAAAGAAGATTGAAGGGGAAAGGAAGGAGATGGAGAAGGAAGGAGATTGAAGGGGGAAGGAAGGAAGGAAGGAGAGGGAGATTGAAGGGGAAGGGATGGAGTTGGAGATGGAAGGAAGGAAGGAAGGAAGGAAGGAAGGATATTGAAGGGGGAAGGAAGGAAGATTGAAGGGGAAAGTAAGGAGATGGAGAAGAAAGAAGTTTAAAGGAGGAAGGAAGGAAGGAGAGAGAGATTGAAGGGGAAGGGATGGAGATGGAAGGAAGGAAGATTGAAGGGGAAAGGAAGGAGATGGAGAAGGAAGGAGATTGAAGGGGAAAGGAAAGAAGGAAGGAAGGAGAGGGAGATTGAAGGGGAAGGGATGGAGTTGGAGATGGAAGGAAGGCAGGAAGGCAGGAAGGAAGGAAGGAAGGAAGGAAGGAAGGAAGGAAGGAAGATTGAAGGGGAAAGGAAGGAGAAGGAAGGACATTGAGGGGAAAGGAAGGAAGGAAGGAAGATTGAAGGGGAAAGAAAGGAGATGGAGAAGGAAGGAGATTGAAGAGGGAAGGAAGGAAGGAAGGAAGGAAGGAAGGAAGGAAGGAAGGAAGGAAGGAAGGAAGGAAGGAAGGAGAAGGAAGGAAGGAGAGAGAGATTGAAGGGCAGGAGATGGAGATGGAGTTGGAAGTGGAAGGAAGGAAGGAAGGAAAGAAGGAAGATTGAAGGGGAAAGGAAGGAGATGCAGAAGGAAGGAGATTGAAGGGGAAGGAAAGAAGGAAGGAGAGAAAGACTGAAGGAGAAGGGATGGAGATGGAAGGCAGGAAGGAAGATTGAAGGGGAAAGAAAGGAGATGGAGAAGGAAGGAGATTGAAGGGGGAAGGAAGGAAGACTGAAGGGGAAAGGAGGGAGATGGAGAAGAAAGGAGTTTAAAGGAGGAAGGAAGGAAGGAAGGAAGGAAGGAAGGAAGGAAGGAAGGAGAGATTGAAGGGGAAGGGATGGAGAAGGAAGGAAAGAAGATTGAAGGGGAAAGGAAGGAGATGGAGAAGGAAGGAGATTGAAGGGGGAAGGAAGGAAAGAAGGAGAGGGAGATTGAAGGGGAAGGGATGGAGTTGGAGATGGAAGGAAGGAAGGAAGGAAGGAAGGAAGGAAGGAAGGAAGGAAGGAAGGAAGGAAGATTGAAGGGGAAAGGAAGGAGATGGAGAAGGAAGGAGATTGAAGGAGGAAGGAAGGAAGGAAGATTGAAGGGGAAAGGAAGGAAATGGAGAAGGAAGGATATTGAATGGGAAAGGAAGGAAGGAAGGAAGGAAGATTGAAGGGGAAAGGAAGGAGATGGAGAAGGGAGGAGATTGAAGGGCGAAGGAAGGAAGGAAGGAAGGAGGGGAAGCGCTGCCAAGGACGCACAAGCAGCTCCACACAATTGCCCGGGGGGAGGCTCTGGTGGAGAGCCAAGCAGCCGCCCTCTCACACCCACCAACCTGGAGCCCCCCATCCTCATCCCGGCACCTCTTGCCCTCTCCCAGCTGCCCCCCCGGATCTGCCCGCCCCTCCAGCCAGTGGCAGAGTCGCAGGAGCCCCTTTCCACGCCGCGCAGCCCATTGCATGTGAGAGGGGTGAGGTCGGAGCGCCAGCTCCGGCTCGGAAGGCGCTGCTTCTCCCATTGGCCCAGCCAGCTGGCCTCGGATGCACATGCGGGCATCGCCGACGCCTCGCCCTCTTCTCCGCCCCCTGGCCACTTCTGAGGCCCAGATCCCGGCAAGCTGGGAAGGAGCCGCTCCTGCCCGGCCGCCCCACGGCCACGCTGGGCACCAGAGGGCCGAGACAGCCTTCGACGGTGAGTGAGCTGGGCTGGGCGGCGTGGGGGAGACTCCAGCGTGGTGTGGAGGGAGGCCGGGGGAGGAGCGCGGCCAGGCAACCAGGAGGCATGGAGACCGGCTCGGCGCCGCAGCTCAGCTCAGCCGGCAGCGCCGACAGTGGTTTTCTTGCCCTTTTCCTCTTCTTCCTGCTGCCCCAAAGCGGCTCGGGCAGGGGCTGGGAGGGGTGTCTGGGGGGAGCAGCCGGGCTGGCGGATGGGCTGGCGGACCACACAACAGCCCCTACCGTGGCTCCATTGATGGACGGAGGACCAGGCCTGGCAGTGTGGGGGTGGCGGGGACCGTGGTAGCGGCAGTCGCTGCTGCATCATCAGGGGTCCCCGCCACCCCCGCGCTGTCCAGCCTGGTCCTCCATCCATAAATGGAGCCACGGTGGGGGCTGGTGTCGTGCAGCCCGCCAGCTCCCCCCCAGGCACCCCTCTTCTTCCTGGCACCTGCCCGAGCTGTCTTGGGGGCAGCAGGAGGAAGGAGAGAAGGGCGAGAAAACCGCTGCCGCCATCCCCGCCGCCCCCCTGCTGCCCGGCCTCGTCCTTTTCCCATCCGATACAGCCGCGGTGGGGGCTGATGCCGTGCGGCCTGCCAGCCCCTCGTCCAACCTGGCTGCTCCCCCCAGCACCTCTCTTGCCCTGGCACCTGCCCGAGCCGCCTTGGGGGCAGTAGGAGGAAGAAGGGGAAGAGGAGAGGATGGCAAGGAAGCTGCTGCCAGTGCTGGGCCCCAGGAGGCGGCTCTCCTCTCCTACATTTGCTGAATCTCCTTCTTCCTTCCTGGCAGCCTGGACTCCGGAGCGCCTTCCTGGCCAGTGGGTCCAATGGTCGGGCTGGCTGGGGATCGCAGGGGCTGGTCTCCCTTGGGCCGCGGCTTGCAGGAGGGCTGGCCCGCTCAGCGGAGCCTCCAGTGGGCCGCTCCCAACAGGGATCCTGGGGCTTCCCTGGGCAGCTCCAAGGCCACGAGGCCCTGGCTGCGCTTCTCCCAGGGGGTAGGGCACCCAGGCACACAACCAGTTAGGACCCCTGCAGGAGGTAAGTCCGTCTGAGAGAGAGAGAAGGGAAGCAAAAGTTTCTCTCTCTCTCTCTCTCTCTCTCTCTCTCTCTCTCTCTCTGCAAATGGCGGAGGATGCCATGCGGAGATGGATGCGGAGCGGTGTCTCGGTTCCTAAGACCATCGGAAATATGTGTTTTCCAATGGTCTTGGGCGACCCCTGTGAAACGGTCGTTCGACCCCCAAAAGGGTCGTGACCTACAGGTTGAGAACTGCTGCCTTAGAGAATTCCACATATAACCCCAACTGAGAAAAGCTAGTCTAATATTACAAAGAAACATGCATGCATCATAGAATAACCAAGATAGAATTCAGTATCACAACAAATATAAGTTCAATATACAAGTTCAAACAGATATGGTCCTAAGATATGGTCCTAAGATGACTATTTTATGACTATCATTAACAAACTATCTTAGAAATGAGTGAATATAAACAAACTGTATAGCTTTGGGGCAAACCTCCCCCTCCTTCCTTACTAAATCAGACAGTTAGTTTATATGCCTTATGAAAAAAGTTCACATTGATACCATTAAAACTGAGGAACACAGTTTAATACTTTTCAGCAAAGTTAATGATATGTTTGCCAAACTCTGTCTTCAAATTGTATTTTTATATTGTGCCTTTGAGGTAGGAAAGAACCCATCCTCTCATTCTTAGATAAGTGCAATGTAGTTTTTTTTAAAAAAATAAAAATAATAAATTTATTAAAGTTTACAAATACAAAGAAAAAAATTTAATACTAAGAAAAACAAAAAGTAGAAAAAAGAAAAAGGGAAGTACAAAGAGATAGAAGAAGAATATATATGCAGTATATAGTAATATATATATTAACTTTAGTCAAATAAATCCAGTTTATATTCCAACTTATCACTTTGTCTAAGAAATAAATCATTTATAAACAGATCTTTAAACCGCTGTCATTCAATCCCAGTCAAATTCCATTACTAGCTACCAGAAACCACCTGACATTTATTTTAACCCTAGTCAAATAATTTCTTGTTTACTTTTTAAAAGTTTTATCTTTAATCCCATCAAATAATGTTTCACAAGTTGATTTTCTCTTTGTCTCTTCTCAGAAAGTATTTCAGTAGTTAACATATCCCATTTGTTAATCTAAGATGAGAAGGCTTTCCAAATCATTTATCTTATATATTATTTGTACATTCTCTCTAGTTATTAAGACATCAGCCAGTTTCAAATGTAAATCCATTGTGGCATCTTTTTCCATATCACTCTTGTAGTCTGGGATTTTTTAAAAAAATTCAAATCCACATTCAAATTGATCTTGTCTCTGTTTTATCCAGTACAATCTGTTTTTTATATTGTCTGTTAAATCCATTTTTATAGTATCAGGCAATCTTTTAAGCAATTTATCATTAGATTATTTCAAACAATATTAATTTCTTCTATAGTCAAATAGCACTGTTCCTGGCTGGTCAACTTCAAAGTCTCTGTTTATCATGTTTATTTTTCAATCAACAAAACTTTCCATAGAATTTTTTAAATTTCAAGGTTTTCATATATTCTTTTATAAAATTTTAAACATCCTACAGGAAATATTCTTTTAAGTCCATCTCACCCTTAATTTAACCTTTAACTTTCCAATATCAACATTCTTGTTCACTTTTTGCTGTTTTTCAGAAATCAGAGTTCTTCTTTGTAATACTTAAGCTTGTATAAAACATCTTTCATCTAGAGTAGGACATTTTCCTGGTATGATAAAACGCATTCTTCAGAAGGTTCTTAACATCCATAAAATAAATAATAAGCATGAAGAAGCTAATGAACTGAAGAGCCTTCTTGGATGAGGAGTGAAATGTTTCCAAGGGAAAAAAATTAAGAAACTCCAGTTGCCATTTTGAACAGCAAAATGGGATAAATTATTTATCTTTGGGATAAATAATAAGCAATTTTCTAAAGTAGTTAAGAGAAGAAGTGACTGAAACCAGTGTCAGTTGGAAGGTACCGATCAACAGCTAAGATTCAATTATTTTCTCTCAGCTCCCAGAGTTCTCAAACCTGCCGATTATCACTATTTTATTATCTCTTTGTGTGCAGCTCTGTAAGGAGCACACTTGTGACCAATCCTAGCACCTTCCTTGTTCTGGAGAAAAGGATTGTTGGTTCCTTATATTACCATGACCATTGATTCCACTCCCACGAAACCTATCTTTAATCCACTACTGCTTCCTCAGAAGTTGAACAATTGCAATATAGGTAAAGGTAAATTTACCTTCAAGTTGCATTTCTGGGATTTTTTTTTAATTTCTCAGTTTAGTTTACAACCCTAATATTCCCCAGATATGCCACATTCAAACACCAACCAAGCCTTATCTTTTTTAGTTTTTGAAAAGGTCAACCAGGTGCTGCCACCTGCTGTCTACCCTTCCAGGTAAACCAGATAGGAGACTCAACTAGATAAACTAATTCTACTTTATTGTAAGACTACATAAACAGAATATTGCAAGTTTGAAAGTATAAACTTCCCATTACCTGTCTTAACTGCTTGATCCATTATGGTGGGTCCGTCCTAAATTTCTTTTTCTGACTGTTAAGCTACTAGGAGCTCATGCCTCTCTCATCTCATTGTTTTCTAGGCATCATATCTTCCCCTTATTCCCCAAGGTCATCCACACATTCCATTTGCTTAGGCATTGCAATAATATGCAAACACATACATACCAGTGGACCTACTTCCTTTGCTATGTTTTAATAATTTAAGTAATTGATTTACACATTTTCTACTTCATCAACTTTAAAGAACTTGAGCAACTTACCAGTGACATAGTAAAATTTCATGTTTCCTGCCTTAGAAATGCAAATTGTTATGTCTTAAGATTTCAAACCCCCTCCCAGCCATCCACTCTGCTGTGGCAATGGAAAGGAAGGGGAAAAAATAGTCTCTCACCTCTGGCGCACAGTCAAGCACCAAGAGCACTAGGAAATATCTTTTTTCCTAGGTCTGATAGAGAAATAATACAAGGAAAAGGTATTTTTGTTCTGTTTACAGCCATAATAGCAACCAGCCAAATAAGCAGGGTGGTCCGAAGTAAGAGACTGTGCAATCTCAATCCAGATGGCCTGGATTAAAATGAAACTTTATTATTAAAATAAAAATCCCACAATATTAAGTGTAAGGCATACTAAAAGCAAAGATAATACTTGGAATAGTAACTATACTTAGACAACTTGTAACTGAATTCTCAAATTTTACAGTAATACTACCAGGTGCCTTCTGTTATCTCTTGTTGCATTTTGCTTATTACTTTACAGACTTTGGCTCCACTATATACTGTATAATGCCTAGAACAAAAAAGCGACACAATAATCATCTGCTTGGTCAGGAGAATTTGACAAAAATTAATTTACTCTGATTGTCCCTATAAGAGTAAAATAAGCCATGGATGGTTCTTCTGACTACCTATGATCTACATGGAAATGTTTGTCTTATATAAAATCTTATTAAATTAGGTTTCTTGCAAGGCCACTGCAATAAAAATCCAAGAGCTTAATTGCATCTAGATAACTATAAGGTATTAAGAAAATTAGCCAGCTTCACACTAATATGCAGTCTCCAAAACCTATTGTCATTAGACCTTTACAGTACATCATTTTGCAAGTCTGTGACCATAACTTGTTTAAAATCCCTCTAGCTTGATTTTATTTCATGGTTATAAATATCTTCATAAAAACCATATGATGCCAATTTGTTCAATGAGGCTTCTTTCCAGTCAGACTGATAACTTGTCATGGATTTAGTTAAGACAACTAAACGTACTGGACAAAAGTTGAGTTTTAGCCAGAAATAGACTGGACAACCATTTATTTGAAATGGTATAGAGTTTCCTGCCTGAGCAGGGGTTGGACTAGAAGACCTCAAAGGTCCCTTCCAACATTGTTGTTATTATTATTGTTGTTGTTGTTATTGTTGTTATTGTCATCATCATCATGGGATCTGGAACACATCTCAAAATTGTTGATTGAACTGCTCAAGAAAAATGTCAGTGGAATATGGGCCAACTGAACTCCCAAAAGGAGTGATGCCAAAGGCACAGTCACAAATAAGTTTATACAATGGAAGCATCGATTTAAAAAAAGTCATCCCTTCTTTGCACTACCAGCATTGTGGATTCAATCTGAGCTTTTCTCTTGCCTGAGGCATAAAAAACTATGTATAGGTAGTTAGAACCTCCCCCTGATATTATTACTCTTTGTTACTTGCCATTTGCTTATTCTACATCTCCTGGCAAATCCTGTAATCACTGTTTTCTAATAAATAATCTGGTGGTGATTATCAGAGCAATGTTAGGAAGGTTCCTTCATATTCTCTAAAACAAAATTGAGGTTGGGATAAAAACCACTGCATGAGTATATAGCAGTTACACTTAACAAGAAGCTTGCATGAATGAAGATCTAGTTTGAGCTGATGCTTGATAAAAGAGTTATGACAGAGATTTTAAAAGGGTATAATATAAATCCCCACTTAGCTGCTTTCTGTATAGCAACAGAGTTTGAAAACTGCCCCCGTGGAGTTCATCTTTTACATGCATGCTTGTCTTTTTATACAATGTATAAATTCAACTATTTCTAGTATATACAACCCTGTGAGCTGAGTTGGGCTTAGAGTGGGTGACTGGCCCAAGGTCACCCAGCTGGCTTTTCAGGGCTCCCACTGGATTTCTCTGCAGATGGAAATAAAAGTACATGTGAAGTCAGCAAAGCTTCATAGACAGATATGGAGAGGTTGTTTGTGTTTTTGTCTACGTAGGATATACAATGCCAGTTCTTGATTTATAGGCAAATCCCAGTTTCTGATTTTTTTGGGGGAAAAAAGTTTTTTAAAACTCAATTCTAAATCTATCTGAAGGAATTTGCCCATTGCTGTAATTTGAACTATATTTAAAGATAATCACTCTGTCAGATAGATATACAGTATCAGAAACAAGTTCCAAGCATATGTATACAGTATATCATTAGCCTTGATGTAACCAATCTACTAACTTATATTCTGGACTGCTACTTAAGTACAATCTTTTGCTTGTAAAGGAAGACAAAAACTGGTTCTTTCTTCTATTTTCCCATTAGTTCTCCCAAGGATTTGCTAAAAACTGAAGTCATTTAGCTTTCTCTTAATGAATTAGAAAAGAAACCAGAGGAGGAAGACATAACAGGCCCGAGAAAGTGAGGACTGAAACTTCTTTCTTCAGCAATAACTAAGGAAATGATTCACGGGACTGCTCACCTCATTCTGTTCTTTGGAAGGTCAAGACAGACAGCTCTGGAATAAATTCCATACATTCTTGCATTTAGAGTCTAATATGTGAATCAACTCCAAATCAACATGTTTCACAACAGTTCTCACAATTTTAACTAAATCATGTCCATGCTTATTTCTCATGCTTGTAGCCAATCATGCTATGGAATTGACATAGTTAGCATCACCTTTAAATAATGGTTCATATGAAATACAAATAATTGTGTGTGTGTGTGTGTGTGCATTGTGCATTGATATCTTTGGGAATTGGATGGATGCAATCCTGCCTCTTATAACCAAAGATTGCAGAACATTTCTCATGCATCTAACATAAGCTATAAGTTTCTTTCTTGATATATGTACATTTTAATTGTTTTTAATGATATCAATGTTTAAAATACATTTTTTTCCTTTAGTTTTATCCAGAGTTTAACAGAAAAATAATTTTAGAAACTACTAAGTTAATATAATTCATCTTGAAGTATTGTAGAAATAGAAAATTTCTCTAATGTCACTGAATAGAAAATTTTAGTGGATTCAAAAACTTTCATTCTGAATCTGATGTTTTTTAATTTGAGTGTGCTATTTAAATAGCATCTAACTTGCTTGCTTGCACTAAATAATTATTAGCTCCTCAAGTACATATTAGTAATTTTAATAGCCAAACAGTCTAGGATAATTAGCTCAGTATGCTCCCCAAACCTCTACCTCAAAGTATAAAATATTATTGTTAATAGAAAGAATCACCTTGGAGTTTAGTGCAGATTGAAAAGGTATCTTAGGAGTCTTTTCTCACATAAAAATATATTGAACCTTTCATTCAACTCTCATAGCATTCACTAATTTAGACAATTTCAAAGTTAACAACATTCCTAAGCATGGCAACAAACTGTTGTAACCAAATAGTTTTGTTTTTGTGCTAATTGATATATATTCATTTACAAAAAAAAAGAAAAGAAAAAACAATAAGGCTGTTAGTGCATCTATCTGAACATTTCCTTCCAAACTACAAAAACTTAAAATGACTGTAAATGTTACAAACATACTGTAGGATGACAGCTACTAAATACAATCCATTTATTCTGGATTCTGTGCTGCAATCTTAAGGTCTGCAACTCCCCTTTAGATTAAATTGATGTTATATTTATCCCAAAATTGCAAAACTTCTAATGCCTGAAATATCATTAAAATGTAAGGAGAAAGTCTTCCCAACCTGCATGTTTTTTTAATAACTTATATAAAATACTTACATCAAATATCAATCTAAGGTTGAGCTACAACATTTTCTGTGAAGGTGCATTTTATATCTTCTCATGGTCTGCATACCATCCAATCTGCATTATACCATATTAGGTTCCATGCACATAAAGACGGGATATAAATAGGAATTGGATATAATTTAAAATAAAACTAACTTACTGTGAAAGTTTATTTACATGCAAGCTTTTTGTATGATGTGTTAATACCAGCCTATAAAATACAAGAAAAAATAAATAAATATGAAATAAAATAATGCATAAAATTAAATTGACTAACTGACAGAAGAGAAAAAAGTGCATTAAGGGACTCAACATCCAAAAAGAATTTCACCAACTTCATAGAAAATGGTAGTCTAAATCAAAATTCTAAAACTACTTTCCTGATTCTGAAATATTAAAGCTAGTCCCGATAGGTAGAAAGAGCCAAGTGGTAGTCAAGTAAGCTTGTTTCCTTGTCATATTGATTCTATAGTTTCAGGACGCAATGCAAAGAATTAAATTAAACAATTAATTTAAACAATTAAACTTCAAGAGAGATTTGAATGTTACTTTGTGAAACTTCACAATATAAATTCTGCCACAGAGGCCTTCAGTTATTTTCAAATCCAGCTTAATGCAATCTGCTTTGGTATGCTTGATAACATGTTTTTTTAAGCAGTTTTTTAAGCAGTTTTATTTACTATGTATAGATATTAGTGTGATAAATAATTTGAGTAGATTCTTTATTAACTTGATGACTTTTCATGAGAAAAAAGGCTGTAACTCATCTGAACCCTACCTGTCCTTCTCCCACCAAGCAGATGACAATTAGAGATGGGGCAGTGTCTTTGAAACTCTTCAAAGAGATGTAGTTGATACTAAATTTTATTTGTTTTAATATAAATATATACCAACCTTATTTGAATTGTTACACACACACACACACACACACACACACACACACACACACACACACACATACATACATACATACATATATATATATATATATATATATATATATATATATATATTTCAGAGGTTAATTTTAATTATTGATTTTATCTTATCAAGCCCTGGTAGTTTTCTACTGATAATTTGTTGTCCAGGCAGTCCTCAACTTACGATCTCAATTGAGCTAAATTTCTGTTGCTACATGAGACATTTGTTAAGGGTATTTTGCCCCATTTTATGACTTTTCTTCCCATAATTGTTAAGTGAATCACTGCAGTTGTTAAGTTAGTAACATGGTTGTTAAATGAATCTGGCTTCCCCATTGACTTTGCTTGTCAGGACCAAAAGACGGTCACATGAACCTGTGACAGTGTTGTAAGTTGAGGACTACCTGATTTTATGTAAGCCATTCTGAGAATTGCCTTCTAATAAAAGGAAGAACTTAACCTGCTGTTGGATGGATAAAGAAAACCTGATTTCTTTTTGGGTAATGTTCTGAGGTATCACAGCCACAACTGAAAAGATCTGTGTTTTGCACCTTGCAATACGGTTTTCATATAAGATCCACTGAAAACTGGTTCATAAGGAAAGTGACTCTTGACCCTCAAGCCCAGAAACAAAATTAACATTTTAAAACCTTTTTAAAATGCCAACAGGACTAGGGACAATTTGATCTTCCAGGGACAATGTCCCAATTGGAAAGCACCATTATGGAAAAGGTTCTTCTTTTGGGCTCCGCCAGAGGCTTATCTTTAGCAGCTGCAATCAGAACATTCCTGTTCTGCCAGACCTAATAGGGCAGATTGACATAATCAAGAAGAAGTGGTTCCTCAAACATCATGGATCCCATGCCATAAATGGCTTTATAGGTTACAACGGGGACCCTGAATTAAATCTAGAAGCAAACTAGCAATCAATACAGTTTGCAGAGCAGAGGTTTAACATAAACTAATCAAAAAGCACACATAACTGGACTGCCACATTTTATACCAGTTGTAGTTACTTGATGCTTTTTCAAAGGCAGACATATGTAGAGTGTATTTTTCAAAGGCAGGCACATGTAGATTTTTTTTTTCAAAGTGCAGACACATGTAATTACATTTGGATGTAACTAAAACATGGCTGACTACAAGGGTCTCATAAACCAGAAAAAGACACAACTAATGCAAAATGCTAAGTTGTACGAAGGCTTTTCTGGTCACACCAAACAGGACTTGTGAATCTAAGATGACTCCCAGATTGTGCATTGACTATGTTTGGAAAAGTACAGCCCCGTTCAGAACTAAAGATGGATAATCTCCACAACAAGGGGACCTAAAGCCACTCAAACTTGATAGGTTTGACTTAAAGCCTATTGTCCCAATCCAAACTCCTCCAGACACAAACAGATATGCTACTGCATCATTTAGGCAGTCAGGGACGGCAATTTAAAGCTTAATGTCATTGGATAACCCAGAACCTTTATATAGATATTAATAGGAAAGAGAACTGAATCCTGTGGGATCCCAGAAAGCAGAGACTGTGGGCTTGATTTTTCCTTCCCGATAAATATCAACTGGAATCAACCACAGAGAAAGGAAGAGCCAGCACAATACAGTACTATCCACTCCCAGTTTCCAAAGGTGATCCAAAATACCATGATTAATGGTATCAAAAGCTACCGAGAGATCAAGAATAAAGATGGATGCACCATCCATAAGCGCAATGAATGCCCTTTCAATTCCATATCCAGGGCTGAATCGTGACTGAAAATATTCCAGATAATCACAATCTCCCCCAGAAAGGAAAAGTTGAAAATTGTGTGAAAATAGTATAACATTGTAGGGTGCAGAATACTTCACAAGGAGTAATATACTACAATTGTGGCATACATAAACAAAAACATGCCTGTTACTAAAAATATATGACAACTGGGAACATACATAGTTTCACATAAAATAGTTACGACTTAAAAATAAATACCAAATAGTTAAGACATCTCAGGGAGTTACAGCATTAAAGGAAAGTCAAAATTTGGTACGCAGTGTAACCAATCTGCTGTGATTATGAAACATCTGAAAGTGGAGCATTTTGGCTCTTAGCAAATATTTGCTGTCGGCAAAATACAGAATCTGAAGTTTATCTAAACTCCAATAATGGGGATCAGAAAAGGCTATGCTAATATTTTGGGAAAAGAGCAATTTTACCTATTTTTTTAGAGTACTAAATTCTATGAAGAGCCTTCAATGAGAGAAAATTCTTCTTGCTACCAAATTTATCCCTTAACATCTGAGAGGTTGAGAAGATCTATGTAGTCTTAGAAGTAGGCTAAACAAGCAACCTTGTGCAGATCAGCTGCTAGGAATGAGTTTCAATGCAACCTGCTTGTTATAAGTGTCCATAAAGTTGCAGTCATATGGTAGACTAGGGACAGAGAACTCCTAATCCTCAAATAATTATGAACTATAACTGGCATCCCTGTGCATTGACCAATTTTGGCAGAAGTTTTCAGAGATTGTCCAAGTGTGTGTTCCTGTCAATCTTCGTAAAAAAGACAAAGTCAGTCTGAAGTTCTGCCACATAAAAGTTTTATATACTTGTTGGCAGACATACACAATTTGCACAATACCTAGACATAAAACTGGCTGTCTATAAAATTATCAATGCCACATACCATGTATGGACTCAGTCCTGACAAGTAGTTTCCAAGAATTATGTATCCCCTCATAAAGGGGGAGGGGACACTTTAAAAAAAATCTATCTGATCCCAGCTTTTCTTTAGCTTGGCTGCATCTCACCATCCCGTTTCCAGAGTGACAGCCTTAACTATTCAGTTGTCTCTAGTGGTATCCTGCAGTGCGTGTGCAAGTTCATTCAAATGTGATGAGAAAGATACCAATTAAACAAGCACAAGAGCCCTGCAGTTTGCCAGTCTGATTCAAATTAGATACCTGTATGAACAGATTAAAATTGGGGTTTTTATCCCCAACAAATAAAAAGAGGACAGTATATTTGATTTCTAACAGCAGGGGACAACAAAAGTGTAAAAATATAATGCAAATCTAGAATATCCAATGGAATGTCTAGTTAAGGCATAATGAGAATTAAACAAGAGAAATAAAATGTATATGCAACATTTCACAATAAATCTTATTTCAAATAAATAACATTTTACTTGTTTCAGAGGAACATTCTGGTCTTTCTAAAGACTTTAAAAATATATGCAAAAGGAATATATTTTAAGAATGGGACATCAGTATAAAAACTTCTGACATACAGGCTTAGAGAACAGAAACCAGTAAGCTGAATTAGGAATATCAAGAAGTCACCTATACGAAGAAACAGAATCCTTTTGTGAATACTTAATTTGGATTTAGAAAATAGATATGATTTAACACATTTCATCAAGACATAAGTTAATTCCATTTTGAACATAATTAACAGCACACTAATATCTTTAAATCATTTTTGGAGGCTTTAATCTTATTTTTAAAATGTAAGAAACACATCCAACATTTTTAAAAAGAATTGGGACTCTTGAATGGCCAAAGGAAATCCCAGGTCTTAATTTTATTATAAATTATCCATATTCATTTTAGTAAAGTTCTTTAATTGTTTATAAACTGAATATTTAACCTATAAAATATATTAAAATGGATTTATTAGGCAGCCAATTTATGTTATTCAAACAGAAAAAGTAATAACAATAAAAGTTAAATATACTGACACTCGTAAGTTTGGGACACTTTATATTCCGTTTCTGTCCTTTCAAAGGTTTAAATGACAATGATTGATTGATTGACTGATCAAGGGTAATAATCCCATTGTCAACCCAAACTCTCTCCCAAAACATTTTTAAAATGGATTTATAAACTGCAGTTTAGTAATTAGTTAACTGTTTTTAATTATCATCCATTTAAAATAAATATTAAAATATTTTTAAAAAATATTTTACAATCAACAAAATGATTAACGTATTTTTCCTAATGACACATTCTGTTGCTATATTGAATTAATTTAGATAGCACATTGAGGTTCAAATATCAATCTCTTATTCGAAAAAACAAAGGACAGAAGAAACATACAAAAATTCACTATTTCCCTCTAGGGCTGAGATAATATATACCGTTAACATATACAACTCAAACCTTATTTGTCCTGCAATCAATTTTGTATGTAAGCTGGCTTCTTGCTCTCGCAATGTATAGAAATGTGCAAATAAATACTGTAGTTCTGGTGACTTGACTTTTTCAGGATACTTGTGGCAATCTTTTCTGCAATTCCACAGAACTATTGTATACTGACCGCAATCACCAAATTCATCAACTCCATATAAGACAGACGCAGGAATTTCAATAATTTATTGATGACTCTCTTAAGACACAGCTCTACATATAGCACAGGAGTAAGAATGAAATAATCCAGTACTAAAATGATAAGATGATTATATATTAACAAAAAAATATCACAAACAAAATATAATTTAATCCCAACTTATTTTTGATTCAGCGCTGTTAGTAAGAAATGGTAACAGCGTTTACACAACTGTCACGTACAGTAAAATGAGCAAAAGTTTCTACTGTAACATCTCCAATGTATTTGATGGAATGTATAGTTTAGTCAAAACTCAAGATGTAAGAGGTGAATGTGTACACCCACACAAAAATAAACTGTCTTGACATACAATTAAACTGTGCATATATTGTAGAAAACTGTGCATGTGATACAATTAGCATGTGTTTGTAAAGGAACAAGCCTAGCTCTTGCAGCATTCAACATATTTCAGAGACATGGGGGGGGGGGGGAATGTAGCCTTAGCCATGAGTAAAAACAAGGCTGCTAATGCTCCTCTGAAAAGCTTGACTAATTAGCGTTCATAAAGCTCTTATAGGTCTTCATATTAAAAAAAACCTAGAGCAAAGCATTAACCTCAAATGCTAAAAAGGCTCCAGCTCTTGCATCACAAAAGCACTGAAATACCTGTAGTTTCCATGACAGTCAATATCCCCAACATGATTTACAAATGATGAGAGCTATCCAAATAAAATAAATGTCTGCTCAGCAGAGTAAACAGAGACAGCTTTACCAGTCCCAATTTAAATGGCTGAGATGATCAATATGAGAATAGTAGTGGCCACAATGAAGCCTATATTAATTATGAAGAGAGTTATGAAAGACATTCATCATTATTATGGGGATCACTGGAGTAATTTAATAGACTTGGCCAGTTCTACACAACTCTTAGGATATTTGGGGTCAAATATGCTGAGTCCAAAATAAACTTTAGTGTTAACTAAACAGAGCATTGTCTAAGTTTTCAGAAATTCTAAATTTGTGTGTGCTAATCAATAATCTATCTTACTCTCATAAGCAAATTGACCCATACTTATTTATTCAGAAGTTACATGCCATCCATTCTCATTTTTAAGCTATAGGCAGCTTATAAGTGTTCATATGCAATACAAATAAAAATAAAATCCAGCAATATAAAAAACACTAATAAACCATGAAAAATCTGAAAGAGTTTGCTAAAATAAGATATGTCTCAAAATGTTTCCAGACTTGTAATGAACTGTATCACAGAGCAGAGTAGCTTTAACTTGATATTGGAATCAAGATCAGGCACTACCATATAAAAGACAATATTGCCTTTTGTTATTAAACATATCGCTAATGAAACTTGATAAAGATGCCGTATTGAATATGAGTTTATAGAAATCTGGAACCAATCAAGTAAGATATTCTGAGATAGTTTTCTCAACTATTTTTTTAAAGAAATATATTATAGGAATTCAAGGCATGATAGATTATTGCAACTGTAGATTTATCTTTTTACAGTCACTTTGTTTCTAAAAAATAAACGCTGAACAAGGATTATGTATATTTTTAAACCTAAGGTTTAGCCTACATATCATGAATAATCAGTAGTTTCTATAAGCAAATTAATAGGAAAGTACATAATCCATTATTACAATAAAAGGAGCTATTCAGAATGTTTTGGTTACGCATGTCAAACAGGCGGCCTTCAGGCCGCATCCGGCCCACACAGGCCATACCCAGCCTATCCCCACAAGGGCAAAACAAATCCCAATACAGCCCGATATGGCCCACAATGTGATCGGGTTTGACACCCCTGGTTTTGGTAATACTGAAAACCTCATTAATCTAGACTATTATTCTGCATAGAATATCTCACTTGACTATCAATATATTAAGCAATATTGGAATCTTATAAAATTGGAGTTTAAAAGTACTGTAGGCCAGCTGAATTGACAAACTTTATGTCTAAATTGTCCCAACAACTTTCTTAAAAATAAAGAAGAGATTCTAAAGACAGCCATTAGATATAAGGAAGTGAGACAATTTTAAAATGAAATATCTTTAATTTCCTATTTCTTTAAATTCTTAAGCAGGATGACTTGAATATTAATTTAAATGTTAATTTCATAACAGGTCATATTTAGTGTATAAAACAGATATTTTATGCGCTTTTTCTTTTTTACATTTTTGCATATCCTTTTTTAAAAAAAACTAGGAGAGACCTAATGAATAGTGGGGAAATAGCTATGTTTCTAATAAATTTACACAAAGAAACGTAGATGCAATTCTTATTAAAATATATACATTTTCTAATACAGATGTTTACTTTTGTGCCAGAAAAAGAAGTCTGCATAGCTGTATAATTACTGCCTAATATTATTATTCATACATTATACTGTTTGGTGTTTTTATGTGGTTGTGGGAAGTAAAGAAAAGCTATGTAAATTGATGGATGCGCATTATATGATAATGCTTTTGCAATAGAAATATTAATTTTGAAGATGGTGAAAGGCCACCAATGTAGGATTCCACAGGAGGAAGATGATCATGCTGACAGAGGATGAACTATCGAAATAAACTAATGCATTTCATCCTATTGATAATGATTGCCTAGATTTAAACTAAAAAACATCTGTAAGAAGGGAGATATCACCCAACATTACCTGACAACCTTGAATAAATGTATTTTATGTCTACAAATTGCCTGGCGTGTTTTATTTTATGAACTGCAGGAAAAGAAGGTATCATTCTGACAATATTAGAACAAGAAAATGTCTGATAAGCTCATTCTGAAAATAGCTATTCAATATACTGCCAATCAAAGAGTCAGGTGGAGACAAGTTTCAAAAGCAATAAATAAATGAGTTGAACAACAAAATCCTTGGGATTGTGGTTATGGTCCCTGGTAATTGAAGGAGTCCTCTTCAACAAGAAAGAAGGGCTAAACTGTACAGTATAATACCAGTGCTGTTTCTTCAGCAACTTCAAAGACAATCTTAGTAAAGTTATTGCATCCGAAAGCAATGGGCAGGATTAGGGCAGGAACATTAGCAACTATGAGTGTGGGGCACATTCTCCTGTTCTCTTTTTCATATTCAAATTCTCTTTCGTATACAAAGATTCATATCCACTTACACTACCTTTTAAATTTGTAGAAGAGAAATATATAATTTTATCTTTAAAAGAAATACTAATATTAGAAATACTAATATAAATGCAAATAAAATTGCTACTAACAATAGGGAAATACTGATATTAATGTATAGTGATGAGTCACCAAAATTGTGTGTGTGTGTGTGTGTGTGTGTGTTAATCAGATTTACAAGAAGAAAAGAAGGTTTATTTTCTTAAAAGTCTCCTTTTATGGCTCACCAACTGGATTGCAGGAAAAAAATCGATTAGTCTCTTTGCCCTTCACAAAAGTATCCAGTGACTATTTACAATCAGAATGTGTTTTAAGCACATTCTAGTGTTGAACTTATTTGTGCAAATCAGATGTCAGTAATATTAACAATTAACTAGCTATATTACATATATCAATATATATGTGTGTGTGTTCTTAACTGCCCATCTCCCTCATATAGGGCATCTGGGTGAACTATATTAAATAATATTCTCGCAGTCAAGCCTTCGCAATAGCACATAGACTTTTATTCTACTTCATAGTACTTTACAGCCCTCTCTAAGCTGTTTACAAAGTCAACATATGCCCCCCCCAAACAATCTGGGACCTCATTTTACCAACCTCAGAAGGCTGAACTGGTCACGATTAAACTCCTGTAGTGGGCAGTTAGCCTTCAGTACTGCATTCTAAACACTGCCACCATATCAAACCTTGCACAAGGTAAACAAGGATGTAACAGAAAATGTTGTTCAATGCAAATGTATTTATTTGTTTGTTTGTTTCTGAGTACACCTGTTTAGGAAATAAGCCTTTCCTAAAACTTACTTCATCTTTAATGATCAAATATTGTTCAAATATATGTAAATATACACTTACTTTATTGATTTATGACTGGTGACTAAAATATCATCAGATTTTTCATATCTCCCTTTGATAAATTTTATTTATTTGTTTGTTTGTTTGTTTGTTTGTTTAATTCACAGTTAAAATGAAGGTACATTTTCTACAAAAATAGCCTGAAGGAATTCAGGCATGTTGTATTTGCCTCATTATTTCACTTGTAAAGAGATAATTGGCCAAATTTGAAAAAAAAAATTATCTAGAGGTATATCTTACTTTCTTAAAAGGATGTTTCCTAAGATATACAGAAACTTAGCCTAGGGAAGATCCTGAATGACATTATATACAGAAACTTATAAATATACAGAAACTTAGCCTAGGGAAGATCCTGAATGACATTCCCAGTCCAGTAACTATATTCTAGGAAAGTTTATATAAATACAACAGATTATCCTTAATGTTGGTTTGACAAAGTCAGATAAACCCAAATATCAGCTTTATTATGCTCTAGTAACATGTGTATGACATGTTATTTCCAAGAATTTAAAAAAGGAAACAACATATTCTGAAATCTAAAGAAAGCTTTATTGCAGTAATCATTACAAAGAGCTGTCATATAAAGCTACAGCTTTAAATCCACTTATCATGGATTCCTATAATTGTAATCAGCAGGATGAGCCTATTTTAAGGTAAAAGTTTGAAGAGGTCAACATGAGAAAACTTTCTTGTATACACCATTTCCAACTACTAACAATTGTTCTTGTAGCTAACAGTAAAGACCACCACAACCCAACAATAATTCTGCTCTATGACAGTCAAAAATTTTTTTAGTTTATGAGATGTCACATGGTCTGTCCCATATGTTTGCAAAAATATAAAGCAAGGTGTTTTGATTTCTATAAGGAAATAATTGTTGACTTCCAAATTAATTGTTACATTATAATTTGCCTGTATAGTTCTGTTAAACCATCTGTTCTAAAGGGCACAATGCTCAAAAAGTTTGAATATTAGTTTATTTCACATAACTGTATCTAAGAAAAAAAAATACAAGCTAGCAATTAGATCAATTAAAGCCAGGACCTCCAACTTGTTCTTCATTTTTGTTTGTTCCACAGAAACAAACACAATCTGGTTAAAAATAAAGCTGAACTATCAATGATAGAACGGCTGTATTCTCATTTTACTTTAAAATATTAACAAACATGTTAAACTTTAAACAGTAGATTTTATGGAACTGTTTTTAGTATCTAAGAGTGGATGAGTTTTTTTTTAAATACAAGAAGACAACATTTTTATTAATCACTACTTTTAAGAGTCAATGCTACAGTTTGATAATTTGCAACATTTTGCTTGCTTTTTCAGTAAGAGTCCAGATTCTTCATGTGTTATTTTAAAAACAAATTATCATTTTTGTTCAGAGTTATTATGCAAAAACAAGATCGAGCCCTATCCCAAACAGCTGCACCATGTTCTGCCTTCAACATTAGACAAATTGCTCTGAAAGTCTGATTTTCCAATGCACAAAAGCTTAACCTGCCACTTACAGCCTGCTTTTAAAGATACGTATTTAGAAGTGCCAGTCACAAATTACTTCCATAATAGTGTATTTAGAATTGCAGCCATAGGATCCCAAAATTTCTGTTTTAAAATTCTAATGACTCACCCTTTTCTTTACATCTTAATTATTCTTTAGTACGATGAGAATAAAACATTCAAGTATCCTGTCACACATTTTACTGGCACTTCAAATCAGACCATTTATCTTTTGCTCTGAACAGTGAAATATATATAGTCTAATAAAGACAGAAAAAAATAATAAGTAAGAATAATCCCTTCCTTAAAAATCTTTTTTAGAGATGGTACTTTGGCCAATTTTTTAAAAAAATCTTTTTTATGGTCCTCAACTGTACTGGTGTAATTATCATAGGTCATACAAACAGAAAAATAGGATGTTGTGTCAGCTTTTTGGATATAGAAGTTGACTATTAATGCAGCATCTGCCTGTGTGCCATATTTCCATCAGGACATATCAAATAGAATAAGAGACAATACTATTTAAACGTTCTGAAAGTCATTGAATAGGTTTTTTAGAAATGCTACATGTAGGAATCACAAAAGATAGGCAATGTGATTCAGCATATTCTCCACACAATACTGTAAAACAGATACATCATTCTCAAGTGAATTTGCTCTTGCATACACATTCACATGTATGCAAACAATTTAGGTATAAGGCTCTGTATGTTTAGATATATGAATAAAGAACTATAGTTTAAAAACTGCATTTTGTTTCCTGTTCTGTAAAATATGCATTTCAATATTTGAAGATAGTTCAAGGATCACAACACTCCACTGATGTAGCAGAGAGGAGATGGCAAATTCTTTATTCCTTCCTGGTACCTCAACAGGGCACTACTTCTGGAAAGTGTAAGAAGGGCTACTATTTAGCTTCTCTCCTCTCTTGGTTTAATCTTTGTTTAAACCTTTCTTTGTTTGTAAACTATGTAATTTACAGGTCTTCCTGACTTAGCAACCACATTTGGGAATAGCAATTGCAACACTAAACACTGTGGTCAGTAAGAAGAAAATCACATGTCACTTCCCATTTGGTCATTAAGCAAGATACCGTATGAGCCTGAGTTGCACTTTTACTGCCGCATTCTCCATTAACTCTGCTTGTGAGAAGCCAGTTGGGAAACATGCAAATAGCAATCATGTAATCACTGTGATGATTGTAAATGTGAGGATGGGTCACAAAAGTTTTTTGTTTACACTGTAATAATTTTAAATGGTCATCAATCAATTTCAATAAGAATAGAGCTGGAAGGGACCTTGGAGGTCTTATAGTCCAACCCCTGCTCAAGCAGGAGACCCTGTACCATTTCAGACAAGTGAATGTCCAGCCTCTTCTTAAAAACATCCAGTGATGAAGCACCTACAACTTCTGATAGCAAGCTGTTCCACTGGTTAATTGTTCTCACTGTTAGATGAGATAGTCAGCAAGTGAGGACTACCTGTGTTGTAAACCAGAGGTCCCCATCCTTTGTTGCTTGACGTCCCGGCTGGAGGGGGGGAGAGAGGAACCTGGCTGCACGAGTGGCAGACCAGCACACAGACACACAACTCAACTTGCACAAGATGAGCTGTGCACATATGTGCACATGTGGTAGCCCACCACTCATGCAAGTCAAGCTGCATGCGCATGCGCCGGCCTGCCATTTGGGCAGCCAAGTTCCAAATAAGCCATTGCCCTGTAGTCGGCTGTGGCCCAGGGTTGGGGACCCCTGTTGTAAACCATTTTGAAATTGTGTAATAGGACATTATACATGTAACATATAAAAATTATAAATACATACATAAAATAAATGTATCTCACTAGTATATAGACACAGGCACATACACAAAAACACACACACAATGCTATTTCCTCAGAATACCAGTCAGAACAATTAGAAAAAAATATCAATCCTGAAGGTTTTCATCACATACAGAAGAATTTTAACAACTCATAATCTATAGATACAATAGCCATGTAAATTAATATTACAATATTATAATAATATAATGAAAATTAATATTACAATAATTATTATTAATAATTATTCCCTCCAAACAAAATATTGCTTCCAAATTCAAAAACAAATGCTTTTTCATCTTGTCTTATGTACACCTATACTTTTAGGGTATTTTAAATTATAACAATAAAAAGAAGCCCGTGAATTTCTGATTAATTAATTTGGAAAAATAAACCATTTAAAACTTGTTCTCAAGTATAGAAAGTGAGTTTGAGAATAAAAGAATCTAAAACTTGGTTTAAAACATTCTCTGTAGCATTCTCTAAACATCACTTCCAACGATGTAACTTAGGCTACATGTCCCATCGGAGAGCAAGTGTCAGCAAAGTAAATGCATTAGTTAGAGCTTAATGGTAGTTTAGTGTTCAATACCTTGAAATATTAAATATGTTTTTTCCCAAAGTAAACTGCAATTCAGTTTTAATGAAGACATTAACTTGCTTGATTTGTAAGCTCTTGTGGAAAGCCAGTCTAAAATTTTGTCAAAAGAGATGAGCAGAAGCAGTAAGAGCTGCTGCAGAAAAAAAAGAAAATGTATTTTATGAAACAATTCATGAATATGTACCCATTTTCATTTTACCTTTGGTTAATATGATTTAACCCTAATATAACTAGAAATGCACCTGTACATGGCTTGCAATTATGAGTGTTTAAAAGCAATGATACTTTCAATATTTGTAGATGTCCATTTTCCAGGGAGCTGGATCACAGAGTTCGCCAGAAGCATTCAAGGGAAAAATCCAAAGTAGATTTTCCCAGTAACTCAGTAGGAGTTGACAAAAGACCTTTTTATGAATGGCATTGATTTAAGAGATAGAAGTGAAAATGAACAAAAATCACTCTGCAGCATGACTTTGCAATATTTCAGGCAGTTTACTGTTCTGTTTATATTTGAATATATATTTGCAGCAAATGCAAGCTTGTAGCAGTGTCTTTTTTTTAAAAAAAGGTAAAAAACTATGCACATTTCACTCATAAGATAGAGTGAAGAATTACCTGACAAAACAAAAGGAGGCACAATTTTAGAAAATCATAGAAGCACCACAAAGAAAAGTGTGGTTGCCATAATGTACACTGCTAAATCTCTGGACTTCAACTCTTGATAGGAAGATGCTGACATATTTAAATTCTTTGGAAACTCCATGCAAACACATTTGAAAAAAACCATATTATTAAAAGCATATGAAAGACATTACTAAATTGCATAGAGTCTAATGTTTACATGCCATTTGCAAATAAATGTTAACAAATATATTTTTGATTCTAATAGATCCTGTTTTAATATTTTTTAATAATGACTAAATTAGATGGCAACATCCCCTTTCCATTTTATTGTAAAAACAAAATCAGGGCAGCTTACAGAGAAAAATATAAAATCCAAAAAAGTATAAGCAATGCAAATAAGCATTTTGTAGTGATATATCTTGTTCATATTTACTAAGAAACTTTTCTGAAGGATTTACTCTATAAGATAGTGAATATAAAATTGCAGCCAAGATTTGCTGCAGGCCATTGAAAAACTTTCAGGCATATAATCATTATATTCAAATTTTCCACAAATTTATTACATTAGAAACCATAGAGGTAAAAGACTAGACATCAAAATTACAACTTCTCCCATTCATGCTCTCCAAAAATTTTCTGTGTGTCAGAAATCTTGGATTTTTGCAGTTATAAATTCAATTATTAAATTTAAGATAATGCTACAATCTTTGGTGATGTTCTTTCTGCATTACAAATGGGCCATTAAATCAGTGAAGTGCCAATCAAGTGCTTTTGTGTGCTGAAAAATGGTTTAACAAAAGCATTTTTGCAGGCCTCTTCTTACACTATAGTCAGTGTCACCTATATATGATAATTGCAATGTATTTTTTGTATCAACTCCAAATGGAAAGAATAGGATTCTTACCCCCTCCTTTAAAAAAAAAGTCATAATCCTACATATTTGGAGTTTTATTAAGGTGTCTAAAGATATTTAATATGCCTAAGCAACCCTTTGTATAAAATTTCTGTTGTAACAGGAGGAAATAATGTGTTTAACAATCCCAATAGAAAAAATGACACCTTGAGCTTTGGATTCACTTCCCTGTTGTACAATTTAATCATACTCTTGTTCAGTCTCACACTGCTGACTGCTGGAGGATAGCCCTCCCTCTCAAATGAATAATTCTTCCACATCTGAAATATAATCTGCTACACATTTCGCTTCACATTTTGTCTTGTGATTTTATATGTACTGTTTAAAAAACAGGACATACACAGTTTGTTCTTTCTGCACTTTACATTCCTTTTGTTCATGTGATTTTTCCTTCCTTAGAAAAGCTATGTACAAAAGCAATTGTTTTTTGTTTTTTGTTTTTTTTTTGTAACCACTTGTTATTGCTATCTTGCTATCAAATTACTTCCTGAAAGCCCTTTCTGCTTTATTGGAGCTTCTTTAGCAAAAGATACTGTATTAAAAAATCTATATAGATTTCTATGAGTACTAGCAAATCATAGAAATTTTGAACGGTAAATTACAAGTCCAGTCATATTTTAGGAGCTATCATGCAAAACAATATGGATATGGAAAACGCCACAATTTAAAGGGATAATATATATACATACCAAAATGAAATTATGCTTCAGGATTTGCTGTAATGTGGTATATAGGATCTTTCCAGAATGTTGATACATTCATGATTTAGCCACATTTTTAAAAAATGAACAAAATAAATGAGCCACTCAGAGTCATTTGCTAAGATGGGCGGCTGTAGAAATCAAATTAATCAATCAATAAATAAATAAAGTGCACCATACTCTTTGTTTTAAATGTATTTATTTCAATGGAAATTTATTTATAAAATTTCCTTGAACTTGTGCTGATCCAAGGGTACGCATTCATGAATTTCAGATACCAAGTTACCTTACTCAAATTTAATTTCCGTATGTATTAATACTTTTAACAATAAATCACAAGTCTCGAAGGGGCAGAAGCCAGTTTGAATGTCCAATGTTATATTTGTTTCCAAAGTTGCCTCTGGGCTTCTACATAGAGGTTTGACATACATTCTTAGAAAATAGAAATTGTTGGTGGCTGCAGCAATGCTTTATTTGGAAATGTGCCACTTACACAAAAAAGACGAAGTAGACTAGCATTCTGAATGGTTAGAAGGAATTACAAGGAACAATTTTCCAAGTTTCTTTCTAAAAAAAATGAATACTCAAAATAGCCATTTTATGACTCTTATCGTAAAGCCATTTTGACATGTCACAAGATACTTTAAATATGCCAAACATGCTCATTGGCCCATTTCTAATAAATTTACTATCATGGAACAATAGTCTGACAATCTTACTACTAAAGTTTTGTATATAGCTTCGTATATTGCATTTGTACAATATAGCCAGTCATTTTTTTCCCCTTCCAACTTTCATTGACAAACATGGTAATCTACCATTTACAATTAAGATGTGCTGGTTGGGAGTAAGAGACAATGTGTTAGCTTACAGATACATTGCTTTGAGGCTTTTTCAGAGGATGACTTGATTGCTTCCTCTCTCAACTGTTCATTTCTTTAACTCCTATAATTCTTGCAACTCCTATATATGTTTCATTATACATTTATATAGAACTAAGATATATACAGTGTGAACTCTATAGAATTGTTAATATTCTGGTGCAATAGTTTGAATACAGTGGTGGTGCAATAGTTAGAATGCAGTACTGCAAGCTACTTCTACTGACTGCAAGCAGTTCGGCAGTTTGAATCTCACCGGTTCAAGGTTGACTCAACCTTCCATCCTTCAGTAAAATAAGAAGCCAGATTGTTGGAGGCAATATGCCTTGTAAACCGCTTAGAGAGAGCTGTAAAACACTGTGAAGCGGTATATATGTCTATTGCTATTTCTTCATAAATATAGGTACTCCTTAATTTAGGACCACAATTAGGCCCACAACCTCTGTTGCTAAGTGATGTGGTCATTCAGTGAGTTGTTTGATTTTATGACTTTTCTGCAGCCATTAAACAAATCATGCAGTCATTAAGGAATCCAGCTTCTTTTACTGACTTTGCTTGTCAGAAGGTTGTAGATGGTAATCATGTAGTCCCAGGATGATGCAACTGTCATATATGGATGCTGATGTGCCCAAATTCTGATCACCTGACTGCAGATGCTGCTGCAATGGTTATAAGTGGGAGGGCCAGTCATAAGTCACTTTTTCAGCACCATCATAACTTTGAACAGTCATAAGTCAAAAAATACCTGTGACCTAAAATGTTCTCCAAACAAGTCCTAAAACTAGATAAAGGAACTCAGTTAAACAAATAAACCTTCACTGATTTATTGAGAAAAATTATTAAAAGCTAGTGTGTGAATTTCTGGGATTACCAGTTCATTTAAAGAATAAATTAAAATTGGGTGTTTCAATCAATGGGATAATAATCAAATGGGAGAGTGGAAAGTCCTACCTTATTCTGGGCATTCATTATAAAAGTCTGAACTTCACGACACAGATACACAGAAATGGCTCAAACAAAGCAGATTGTTTAAAGACCTCCAAAAAAAGTTGTTGATGCACACCAATCTAGAAAAGATTACAAAGCAATTTCCAAAGTGTTTGGTCTCCACCAGTTTATTATCTATCATCCAGATTGCGTACAAATGGAGGCAATTAAATACACCATTACTTCCCTTGCCAGGAGTGTTTAACCAAGGGAAGATACATAAGAGCAAGGTGTATAAAACTCCAGGAGGTCTCAAAGCAACCCAGGATAATGTCTAAGAAATTAAAGGCCTCACTTACTTTTGATGAATGAAGTGTTCATTCATCAAGAAAACAATGAACAACAATAGTATGCATTAACAGGTGTGCAATGATAAAGCCACTGCTGTCCAAAAAGAACATTGCTCCCACCTATACTTTATAAAAACCATGTGGATAAGACCAGAGGGCTATTGGAAGAGTGTTCTGTGATGGATGAGACCAAAATCTCTGATTTGAATGAAAAACATTGTTTCGCAAAAGGCAAATAGTGCATTGCAGCTTATTCCTTCTGTAATACATGGTGGTGGTAGTGGAAATATCATGATTTTATCCAGCTTTTCTGCACCTGGATTATGATGGCCTGCCATCATTGATGGAATAGTGATGGTTTTGGTTGTACCAGTAAATTCTTTAGAAAAATATCAGGCTATCCCTCCATGAACTGAAGCTCAAAGGAAAATGATCATGTAGCAAAGAATAGTTAAATCTGAAGAAAGTTAATGTTTTGGAACGTACAAATCAAAATCCCGACCTTAATCCTCGAGAAATATTGTGGACCTGAAGTAGTTCATGTGAAGAAGCCATCCAACACCCCTGAATTAAAACTGTTCTATAAGGAGGGATGGACTAAAATTCCTCCAAGCCAAGTGTGCAGGATTGATCAACAGTTATTAGAAATGTTTAGTTGCAGACACACAAAGCAATTCTATTGGTCTAATCTATAAGGAACAGACAACCCCCTCTCCCAATTCTTCTAACTTTAAAGGAAATGGGTATTGACTAATTCAGGAGTACCATGATGAATGACTAATAACCAGGAATTCATTAACATACCAATTACTGATATGGATTGTAAGAATATCTATATAATACTAAAACTCTTGTTCCCATAATATTTAATTCGGTGAAATGATGCATAATAGTCCAACAATTTTTGAATCAAATGCACTAACTTATAGAATATGTCAAAAATCCAAAACCCATGATTCCCGTGGCCTTGAAATTTGGCAAATTTTACAAAACATTTTATGACACAAATAATACCAGTATGTCTAAGGCAGTGGTTCTCAACCTGTGGGTCGGGACCCCATTTGGGGTCGAACGACCATTTCATGGGGGTCACCAAACAAGGCTGTCCGCCATTTTTCCCCCTTTTCTTTGGCCACGCCCCTGGCACCCGGTGATGTATAAGTGGTTGGGGGTCACCACAACATGGGGAACTGTATTATGGGGTCGCGGCATTAGAAAGGTTGAGAATCACTGGTCTAAGGCAATACTACAACTCACAGCCTCCTGGTCTAGGCCAGCACCTGAACTACCACACCAAACAGGCCCTCTTTTCCCATTCTTGGAATAACATTCTAAATTATCTAATAAAATGTTGGCTTTATCTAAGAACCAATGGAATCAGTAAACAAATTCAATTAGGGCTCTGATGAGATAAAGTGCTATCCAAAGTTATCTAGCCTGTCTCGATCTATCTTAGATTCAACACCATCATGCCTACATACCAGTTATTTACAAAAGAAAAACTTCCTGTTGATAACTTGATCATTATGTCAAGATGCACTTTTTAGGTTGTGAGATGCTAATTATAACAAACTGAAGTGTCCAAAAATTAATATCAACATATTTTCATTTTAAGGATATTTATTGACTCCGTTTTTAGACTATGATATGTCAATATGTGGCATTACCATATTTCCCATTAACTTTAGTCCCAAGTTTCAAAGAACAAAGCTTTATAGACAATAGTACTATTAACCTTTCCATAGTTTAATTATCTATTGAAAATGAGCATATTGTCTAATACAAGGGAGTGAGTTGTCTTAACTTATTAATGTTTGCAAAGCTGAACTCCAGAAACATGAACTGCTATTGAAATGCACAGTGTTACTCTGTTAATTTGATGTACAAAAATACACTTTAAAATCACCTAAATGTTGAAGCAGTTTCCTTTAATTTTCCTTACTTATGGACAGAAATCTGGCCAAACTAAAGCAGACTACTTGCACCATAAAACATAGATTCTAGGGGACAATTAGGGAGGAGCTGTTTTCACCCTCTTTCTTCCACACAACCTTGTTGTCTTTGGAATGTATTCCCTCCTTCTTGGGAATCTGAATTATTTTCCATAACTGTTAACTTTAATATACTGTAAATTTATTATTTAAATAAAGTTTTGGATTTTTAAAAAAGTTTTTAGAGCTTCTTTAAACCTGGTCTATTTTACCAGCTCACAATTCCTATTATGTCTCGGAATGCTGATATTATTCCAGTGTTTTTACAAAAGAGAATAGCATAATTTTACAAGAATTGTTTTCATCACAAACACTTTGTTTCATATAAACATGAAAGTTTGCCTACTCTTGAATTTAAGCCACAAGTAATGTATACATATTAAATATGGTATATTTAAATATACACGTTAAGTATACACATACAGTTTAATGGATCTTACTTCCAGGAATCTGGGTACAGAATCCAATCCTGAAAACTTAATGCCTAATTAGAAGTATAACAAAATTTTCCCCAACAAACTGATTGACATGATAGATAGATTTAAAAAAAAAGTAGGGATAGTGTAACATAGGTTTTTCTCCCATGACTTGGGTGGGGAAAAGATTTTTCGGCTTATGTAAATTGTTGCATGCTAGGGAAGGAGGATATCTTCCATTGAAAAACATTAAGAAATCATACATTTTTCAAAATTCAGTGGTACAATTTCTGAAGGATTGGAGTACTCCATACAAAACTAAGAGTTTCTGGTAGCCATGGGGACACCTTATCACTGCAGGCATCTATCAATAAAGGAGAAGTTATATGACATCCCCACTTCTGCTCTACATGATCTTATAACCTTTATATAATGTCAAAGTCTTAAAGACGCCAACCTGTGGCCTCAGACCCACTTGTATCTGAAGGCTTGGGTAATATCTTAAAAGTATTGCCACAAAATTAAAATATTTAATATAATGGAAGAGGAACATTATTAATTAATTAATGTGGTTACCTCCACTCACCCTCAAAAGAAATGGGTTCAGTCAAAAAGCAGGTACATCTCAGTTGAGGGCAGTTGAGCCAAGGGATTGGTGACATTTGAAAGAAGAAAGAAAAAAACTAAGAGATTATCTTTGCATTTTCATACAGCATCCTTGATACAAACTCTATATATGTTTAAGGAGCAAGAATATATATTTACAAGCATTCATAAGCCCTTTTAATTTATGACCTACTGAAAGAACCTTCAGAAAGAGGTTTGACATACCCAATGCCACAGGGTTCCAGTAGCTATCAGACTGTGGCAAAATGTAACTTTTCTCTTCTTTCCTAAAAACTAGCAATAGTTCCCTTGTGGCGCTGTAGCATAAACCTCATACTATTGTAAGAGTGTGGATGACATAAATGGCATTAACCCTTAGCATTCTGAAGCTTACATGTTTTTTTAAAAAATTGCTGTAGAGGTATGATCTCCTTGGGAGTGACTCAATTACTCATAGTGCAAGATTTCATCTTATGTATGGCTTGACTCACAACATGTTGGAATGATCCAAGTTAATTAGAAGACATTCTCAAGGATACTTTGTAACAATGTCACTTTTTAACCATCAAGGTTTCATTGCATTTTAGCTTACTTTAAGTCACCAGGAGGGGGAATGATGTGACATCGGTAGCTAATATATTTAAAAATTAATAATAAAGTAACTTTTAGATGTTGCTTAGGATGTCATCTACTTTGGAATCTTTAAAATACATCAATAATTTAGAATTTTACTTGTCTCCTCCTTTTTTAATGAAGAGACATTCTAAATCAACATTTCTAGATCACAATGTTACGGTAATTATTAATTAGTGTTTTAGTTATAGTTCACAGATGAATATACAATTTTATAAAAATATCAAGGTTTATTAAGCTTTATCTTAACTGTATGCTGAGATAAATTGGAAGTAACCTTCTTGTAGCAAACTATTTACAAACCTCCCTGTCTTTCACAGACATAAAACTGCAACATGCACTATAGTTGCACTGCTGGGAATTAGTCCAGCACAGTGGAGAAAATGGCTTTTATGCATTCCAAAGCCTATTGCATAATACCAACATTTTTCAAATACATTTCTTTTATAAAATGGGTGGATCACAATTGCCAGACCTTTAATATGTAGTTATTTGCTGGAAGAATAGGCATATATAATCAACATCTGGAAACTGATTAAGACACTAATACTTACCATAAACGTATAACACAGAAATCATTTAGGACCCATATTTTAAACTCCAAGTTATTAATGTATTTTAAAGCTTTCCAAATAGATGACATTTAAAGTTTGTCCTTCTTTATTTGTTACAATTCATTCTGCAAGATATTAAAATTGTTTTTGTGAAACCCTGACAGGATTTCATCTTTTTTCAGATATTACTGATGCTACCTTAAACTGCAGGTACACATATTTTTTTTTTACTACAAGGAAAATGGGAAATATAGTCTCTTTTCAGGGATCCTGAACTATATCAGGATGGGGGGGAGCTTAACTGCTTTACCCATTTCCTTTTATGATCTGTTTTCAGACTGCAGGGTAACCAGAAATTTCTAGCAGTTTGCTGATAGGGAAAGCAGAAGCATAAGGAAAACAATAGGTAAAATTCTGTACTAAATACAAATCAAAGGCACAATAGCAACCACAATAGATGAAACAGCTATACTTGTTTTTTTGAAAAATAATTTACTTAAGTCTAAACTTATTTTCTACATTGTACAAGCTTTCAAATCTAATCCAGGAAGGAAATGGATTTAGAAGAGCATTACTGATAAATACTTACCTGATAAGTGAAGGAAAAAATCCTGTATTAATTAAAGAGGTTTCTCCAATCTGGATAAAACAAGACTACTTAAAATTTTTGTTTATTTAATTACTTGTTTACTTAGAAAGTAGTCCATTGAGTTATCGAATGAATATGAAGGGATTTCATTTGTTAGTAGAGAATCAAGTTGTTTCTAATCTACATTAATCATTATATAATGCAGAAATGTCCACTTTTTTAGTAATAACATTTAATTAACACGCTTTTTGTGTAACGTTATTAAGCTAACTTTGCAGGTTACAAAATATAGTAACCACGTTTAATGAAATTTATTCAGAAGTATACATACAATTTCTATCGATTGCTTTAGTTCTTACCCTGTTCTATCTTACTTTTTAAATAAAATAAAAAATATGAAGACTTTTAATAAGTACATCAGACAGATCCTTTAGTTATAGTACGTATTTGCTTACCCCACATCCAAAGTTCAAACGGGGTAACTTCACACTTTTTCTTCAATGGGCATAGCTTTGCCTGCGACTTAGCATTTCTGGTCCCCACTCAGCTTACTATTTTTTTCTCTCCCCCTGTAACTCAACACCAGCTTATTTTGCTCCTTACATTCCTGGATCTCTCTCCTCCAACAGACAGAATTGAATTTAACTATTTTGAGTTAGAGACGAGGAAAGCTGGAGCAAGACCCGCTCTTTTCTAGTCTATCAAGAAGCAAAATGAAATGAAGCATATCTTAGCTAATGGACAAGAGTGAAAGAATAAAACTAGAAACTGAGAGCAAGCCACAAACTGCATTCATCCCACTTCCAGCCCAATGTTTCAAACAGAAACTGAATTTTGCTATCCTACCCAACAGAAGTATGCCCTGGTGGATCAGATGACCTCCTGTTCTAATTCTTATCAAGACAGTGAAATTAAAGATTTGATCACACGCAGATTTTTCATATCCACATTCATTATTGCCCTATTCTCTAGCCAGAGGCACGTTATCCTCGGCTGAAATTTATGATCAGTGAGTACATAAATTAAGTTCACTGTAAAATAGAAATACTCATTGAAAGCTTTCAAGTTTAATCCTGAACTTTCTAAATTAGTTTTTCTCCAAGTTACATTATTATTTTAAACCCATTATTAAGGAAGCATCTTTAATTCCAGACCCGAGGAATTCTTTTATTGAGGAAGGTGGTAAAAAATTACTAGATTAAATAGCGTTGGTCAGAAAAAATGTGGCTGGCACTAAAGCCAATGTTCCAAGATGGAGAATAGGAATCGGCCGCAAACATGCGAATGTGTTTTTAATCCTGGGTTCAGTATACCCAAGAGAAACTCCCCCTGAACTGAAAAGGACTGTTTTCAGAACAAGCATGCATTGGGTTCGGTTTGGCTAGTGCCAAGTTTGTTCTGCAAGATCTATTTAGCTTTCTTCCGATCCAATTTTTACAACCCTGGCACACTGCTCGGACATGAATATCAAGCATTTTTATAGAGAAAAGAGTGCGCTTCCTGAAATCAGCCCGACCCAAGAAAACTTGGGTGGAGGAAGCGGGATCCATCACTGCATTTCACGACTACTTTCCCACTGCGTGAGTCTGCGTCCGGATCCGTATGCATAAGTGTAAGCCGTGCATGGGACGAAAGGTTCTCGGCATGCAAAGTTACGATAGAACCTAACGCGGGGTTCCTAAACAAACTTCCAAGCACATATTCCCAAAGAAGTGCGCGAAGAACTGCAGCCTTACCTCGCTACCCCGTTCGCACGGATCTAGTATGTAAGGCTATAGGGCACTATGCGCACTTCCCCGAAAGAAAATCTCAATTAAACTAGTGGGACTTATTCCTGATCTAACACGCAGCTCTTGACATTCACACTTTCTCGGGAGTAAAGTTCCCTGAACGCAGGGCAGGTCTACTTCCCACGAGATTTGCAAGGGTTTCACTTGCGTTTTAGTCTTTCAGAGCTTTTATTTTGTTTTATTTTTACACATAACCCTAATTGCTTTCCCCTCTCACTACCCTTGGAGAGGGCGGAGTCTCAACCAACCACACCTCCTCACCCCCCATTGACCCCGGAAGAGCGATACCTCTCTCATCTTCTGTCAGCCTCCCGCGCCAATTCAACTCTTTAATGTAGACCAGCCACCACCCTCCCTTCAGGCGACGCTCTCATTGGCCCTTAGTCCCGCCCACTCGGTCCGCTCAACTCTTCGATTAGCTGGCACCCCTGCCACTCCGAAGTGAGTTCGCGTCCCCCAACAACCATATAATCCTTCCCTCTCATCCGCCTATATTTACTGCCTTCTCATTGGAGTGGTTCCAGCCTTTAAGAAAATAAATCTCCGTTATGTCCCCAGTGTATTGGTCTTGAAGTTTGTCAATCAGACATCACTGATGCTTATCATTGGAGGATATGCATATGATTAAGGCTGACCTTTTTAATAACTCTTGTTTCATTTGCCCGGGCGAGCTGCCAAAGTGACCCAAGCTTGCAAATGATTGGTTCTAAATGATCTTTTTCACGCTACCTAGCATGTTAGGTTGCAAACCCTTGCCCGCTCCCCCTTTCTTTTTTCTACGCATTTCTATTTCTTCCTTTATTTATTTATTTCATAAACTTAAATGACCTCGGAAGGGAGGGGGAAGGGAGGGGGAAGGGAGGCTTGCTGTTATACGGTGACCAATAGCAGAAAGAACAGAGGAGGAGCCTAGAAGCCTTTCACCAATCATATAGGATATTACCTGCGTATTTAGCAAGTTGCCAGCCAATCAAATTTTGAAGCTCCCGGCACCAGAGGCTGGCGGCGACGGGTGTTAATCACTGTCTGGATTTGGCGACAAACCGGACGATACCATTAGTAGATACAAGGCGGGGAGAGACGGAAAATAAGAGAGGGAGGGAAGCCGCAGAATTTTAACTTTTCAAATGACTGGGGAATGTGGAGTAGGGGTTTTTTTTTTTTTTGCTTTTCTTTCTTTTTTTTAAGGAAAAAGTATAATCCGAAAATGGGGAAGACATGGACAAGCAATGTGATTAATTTCCTTGTCTGACTTGCATCCGAAAGAGAAGTTGCAGTCTATTGCGTCTTTAAATCCAATGGAACTTATTTCAAGTAAATAGACAAACTTATACTATAACCCCGGCACTATTTCATATGTTAATAATTTTCTAATTGTGATAAAAAGAGAATCCACTAAAATCTGTTTTCTTTCAAGAAATACTTTAATTCCGTTTACTATGTAACATAGTTTCAACTCAGAAATAATGTCCCAGTATTGTCACAAGTAATGCTTGTGATATTATATGGTAAAAATACTTGCTTATTTCTACCATATAATAACTAGGTCTCTGCATACAACGTTTTTCTTTTTCTTGATCAAAATATGAAGTAATTCTATTTTGAACAAATCATCAAGACACTATTTAATGAAAGTATTATTTTTATGCTGTAATAGTTAACATTTTTAAACAATAGGTAAATATACAGTTTTTCTGATGTTAAACTGGCAGACACTTCCTAATCTAGTACCTGACATATTAGGTTTAGGATTACAGTTACCAAAAATCCTAACCACAAATTTAGGCTATATTGGTTGCAAATTCTGTGTGTCTGTATCTCAGTATATCTGGGAGTCTAAAAGATTTAAAATAGAGATCATTTAAGCTAATGCTTAGTGCAAAAAAATGTTTTGTGTTCTTGCTATCTATTATACACCACGCTATCCTGAAATTCAATAAACTGCAGACATCTTGTCTGAAATGGAGCTGGTTACTGTTAATGGAACACTAAATAAAATCTGCATGACAGTCACATTATATAGATGGAAACTCACCAGAAACGTATTTGAGTTAGAAGAGTGACAACCATGCTATCAATTTAAAATGTGCAGATGTCCTAGGCATTAAAGATGTATGATTGAGACACAGCCACAGTAGATGTATCTGTATTTTAAAAACATCTAAGGAACAGTATCTAAACTAGATTTAAGTCATTGATGCAATGATAACATATAATTTCACATACATGAGTAACTGAATAAATCTGAAATAAACATGTCTACAACTACAGAATGAATTTATTATGTTAAAAATTAGCAAAATATTTTCAGAAACACCTGTCACTTGGAACATAAACAGTGTGTAATGTCTTGGCGTTGAATAGCTATGACATATATTACCTTCTTACCAAGTTATTCCCTTTAAAAATTGCATTATTTTTTTCTCTAATTGCCCATAAATGTATTTTCTCTTTCAGTATGTTGTATGCCAATAAATGCATTTATTTAGATAGTATACTGTATTCCATTTGATTTCTCTGAAGCACTGTTATTTAGTTATGAGCACAGAGGTAATTGTGATTATAAAGAATGACTTTAGCTAGCTAGCTATCCCACCTCCATTGGTATGAAGATGCACTTACAACCAGCCATGTTCACATTGCTCTGCATGTAATTTGGCCTGAAGCTGAAGCACGTGACAGCATCATTTAAGTTTGTCATCAAAGTGTCTTCTACTGGAAAGAGTTAAGGTATAATGTCAATTTGTGGCACTTAAACTGACCATGACATGTTCTCCATTGCAATAATTGCAGACCATAGTGTCCTATAAATTCCATAACTATGCCCTGGGACCTCACCCTTCCCTGCACAGGACTCTCTGTGAAGTGCTCATTCAGAGTTTGCCTACATGAGACTTAGACTACAGAATCACTTCTCCAAAACTTGCTTGCTTGTTTCCTTTTGGGAGAGCACTTTTAGCTTGACCAATTCATTACATGTAAGGACCATAAAAACACAATGCAGCTAGACGTATTTCTTGTTCATTACAATTCATCAATAACATTCCTGTTAAACTGCTGTTTTATCACTTGGCAATCACATCTTCCCCTTTCATAGCAATAGCACTTGACTTATATACCGCTTCATAGTGCTTTACAGCACTCTCTACGTGATTTACAGAGTCATGAGTGTTTTTTTCTTCAGACTTTTGTTCTAACAAGGAAATATCTCAAATGTCCCAAAACAATCACTACAGCTGCTAAGCATAAATCATGCTGGATTGTAGACAAGTAATATTGTGAGTATGCTTTGGGGACAGATGTGCAGTACATGCTTTTTCATCCAGTTTGAACTGTGAAGATACTGTTATGTAGGGCATCGAACTTGGGTGCATTTCCTAGGGAGGAGTGATGTATGGTTATCAGGACTTTTATTGGGAGCTGTGAACCAGGTGGAAGAGTATATGGGAGGACTAGACCCGGAGTTTATGACATCCCACCATTTCTTTACAGAACTCTGAAGACATGGTCAAAAGTAAGAACTTGAATTCTTCAATTTTATTTTTTTAATGTGCAATTTACAGCTCAATGTCCCATAAAAGAAAACACCAATCTACCTGCTTTCTTTGCTGCCTCAACTTTTATTTTTTTCTGTTCCTGATCATTTCCTGCTCAGCTTGCCCATGATTAACCAAGATGTAGCATAATTATGGCTGATGAATCACAGAACCCCTAGGTGCCAGTGCAAGACAAATATGGAAAAAAAGATGTAAACATTACATTTCTGGAGCAAAAACAAGGTGCAGAAGGAACTTTAGTCATTATAATAACAGTACAACCATATAGATAGCATCATATATGTGCAGACTTACCCAACCTTTCCAGCTTGGCAGCCCAGAAAGAAAGGGAGCAGCATGGAAATGCATGTGCATGCGGCTCTGTGCACGCATGTGCAAATGGGCATGGGCACAATGGCACTAGTGTGTGTGCATATGCACAAGTGGACTACGCACACCCATGGCACACCTGCTTGTGCCCATGTGCATGTGCACCCATGGCATGCTCACTGGTACCCGCACGCATATGCTAATGGGCCACTGGCACCCACATGACAGCAGTAGTGCTAGCGTGCCCCTGCATGTTCAAATGGAGTCACTAGTGCCCACATAGCAGTTCTATCATGAGTGGGATGGGTCTCACCAGCTATTCCTAGGACTCGGTGGCCAATAGGCCACAGCTGGTATCAGACTGTGCACCGTAGGTTGGGAACCCCTGGATATGTGGACCAAGGAATTTCTGTATTCAGAGTGCCAGAGTGAATAACCAAAACAGTCTCTCTGACTAAATTACAAGCAGATGATAGCCATAGTCTGTCAGCAGCTTTCAGTTACCATAATATCCTTCTGACCAATTAAAGTTGAGACTAGAAAGCACTATTGTTCAGTGGCTCTCTCTTTCTCCATGGCTGTTTCCAGTCAGATTTTTTTCTAATGTGGAGTTGAGAGGTTCAGCCCTAGGCTTCTGCTAAGTGGGGTGCCACAAAGCTCAATTCTTTTCTTTCTGAATAAGGTTATCAGTCAACATGGGGTGAAGTTTCACCAGTATGGTAATGATACTTAGTTGTACATTTCTGACCTGGGCTAGCCAAGTAATGCTGTCCAATACTTTCCCAGTGTCTGGCAAGTGTTTGGGTTTGGAAAAGAAGAAACAATCCTGACAAGACTGAGTACTATCAGTTTTAGGGCCACTCATATATAGTGATTTTCCATCTTTTATTCTGAATGAAGTGCACTTCAACAGGTAGAGAAAATGTGCAACCTGAACTCATAGCTCCTCCTCAATAACCAGGGGGCAGCTATAGCTTGTAGGGCCCTTGTACAAATGTATCTTGCATATAAGTTGAATCCATTCCAAATCAGGAGACAGTGCTCACAATCACTCATGACAGCCACTTCCCTTTGGGCTGCTGCAATGTGCTCTTGATAAATCTTTGGAAGGTTCAGCTGTTCCAGAATGCAGTACTAGGTACCCCACGGTAGACCCATATAACAGTACTGGAACATGATTTGCATTGCATCATAGTAGGTTTCAAGGCACAATTCAAGATGCTAGTTGTCATCTTTAAAGCATGGTGCCATGTTACTTGCAGAACCCTTTCCCAATGGTTTCTATCTGTCCCATCATATGAATGAGCATGCTCTAGGTCTTCTTGCTGACACAGTATCATCTGATGGGTCCAAAGAAGTGGGCCTTCTGTGTCATGGCATCTAGTTTATGGGACAATCTCACTGATGCAGATAAAATTTAACTGGCCTTTAGGAAAACTGTGAATGCCTGCTATTCCCCATGCATTAGGGCCAGGCTGTTAGTTTGAAACTTCTTTTGAGTGCAACATAAGTGTTTTTTTATTTCTAATAAGAGGGCCTGGAGTCAGTCTTTTGTTTTATTATTACTGATGTTTTGTATCATATGCTTAGCACCCAGAATTCAATTGGACAAATAAGCAGACTTCCGAAATATATGAATAAGTAAGTAAATGGTGACAGGGCCTAGAACATCTTATAACAATGTTTCTTCAAAAGGAGTGATGTAGAGCAGCCCATGGCAACAGCCATCCAGCCCTTCCCTATCATAGCAACTACAATGATTATCTCTATGTAGGGAAAAAAGTTGCATGGAAGTTTCAATAAGGACACACAAAAACTGTTTCCAACTTCTGAAAACATAGTTGAACTAAAATAAGAAGGATTCCATGTGGCTACACTGTGTCTTTGTGGATTTTGATCCCTATTTCTGGGTCCTTTGATTTCATAGGGATTGTTGCCATTCACAATCATATTATTTCATTGTGAGTATTGATACAAGTCACATAATTCCCTGGGGTTGATCATAGAGAAATTCCATTCAGTTGCATTTAATGACATTGCAAATCAATTTGGTGTATTATAGAAACTGGAAATTACAAGGAGAATTTAATCTCATTTTTCAAATCATTTGACTTCTGCCCAATGGAATGCTGGGTGATAAAACATATGATATATGCCTATAACTTATCAGATATTTTTAAATTATTTTCCTGTATTAGCCAATAGGTTCTAAATAGCAAATCAGCCAAGGTAGCTTAATCACTAAAATATGGCAATGAAGAACCAAGCTGAATCTCTGCTGTTCCCAAGTTGTATATTAAACAGCACATTGCTGGCATAAGAGTGTTGGGAATTCTCAGTAGCTCAGTAAAACCAGCTTTCAAATGTTATATGCATGTCTGAATTCTTGTTGTCTGTGGTTCTGCTACTTGCCCCATTTACACTTCTACTCATAAAATGCTAGATGCCTGTTTTATCATGAAAAGGTACTGGAATGGAGCAGGGAAGCGATAAGAAATTAAATCAATATATAAATGGAACATGGAACATACTTTAAAAAATACATTTGACCTCTATCCACTTCCCTCTTTCTCTTCCTCCTATTCTCCATAATAGTTTGCAAGAATTCAACGACTGTATGCTTGACAGTCCATGATATCGTATGAACTATTTCATAAAGCATGTATTTATGATACTTGCATCTGAGGATAATATCCAGAATGCGTTAATATGTGCCATGAGCAGTTGTGACATGAATCACATGATACTACATGGAGAAAAAAGTGAAACATAGAGATTAAGAACAAGTGCAGATGATTTAAGAAGGATGATTGAAGATGATCAAAGAAAAATGACTGCTGACAAGCAGACTGACTGGCCATCAAAATGATGGAAATAGTTCTGGGCCAACGTTGACGTAGCTTTCATTGATCTCTTTTTCTGCATGCCATCCAGTGCTGTGCATGCCATCCAATACCCTACTACTCACTTTCCAAAGTCAACATGAAACAATACTTCAGAGTAAGATCACAGCTGGTAGAAGTCACCATTGGCTCATCTTACCAGCCACTTGTCTCTGTTTGTAGCACTGCATTTTATCAGTTAAGGTGGAATTCACAGGATCAGGCAATGCAGGAAATGATGCCCTCTTTATTTATGACTATGTCTGCAAATAATAAGTAATAATAGTAAAGTTGGAAGGGACCTTGGAGGTCATCTAGTCCAACCCCCTGCTATACCATTTCGGACAAATGGCTGTCCAGTCTCTTCTTAAAAACCTCCAGTGTTGGAGCATTCACTGCTATTGGAGGAAGGTTGTTCCACTGGTTAATTGTTCTAACTGTCAGGAAGTTTCTCCTTAGTTCTAGGTTGCTTCTCTCTTGGCTATGGAATTAATGTCCTTTCTAATATTGCAACCAGAGTAGAGTAGGAAACAAACTAGGAATCTGCAGTCACAGCTATTACAGCTCGTTACCTCAGTGGTTATTTACAGTAGTCTTGATAACTACAGTCTTTAACTACAGGCATAACTGAAAAGTTGGTTGATACTTGCATGCTTGCAGAAGTGATATAGGGAGACAACAGTGGCAGGTATATACCCCAGGTGGATCCTAGTGATGGTCCAAAGTGAAGCTGATATGCTCAACAATGAGTGTTGGCCTGTCAACTTCTGCACCAACCTCTTTAAAATTTCTCACCATCTTTGCCGCCACCTGCATCAGCAATATTACCACCATCAGGAAACCCATTCCAGTCAAGGAGCACAAAGCAGTTATTGTGTAGTGATTTGGCAACCAAGGCTTTCTACTGGGAAATTGCATGACAACTATGGCTGAGAATCAGGGCTACTGAGAATGAACTGCTGAAAATGGGTGTTTGTCTTGGAAACTGCTGCAAGGGAAGACAGCCAGAATCCATTTGTCTGGATAATACTAACTTACCTTGGGCATACAGAGTACATGTTTATTAACTGTCTGCAAGGTTCATACAACATGGAAAATAGTGTATCCATGATATCTCTATTTTACTTCCCAGAGCTTGGACAGCTTCAAGAAGATACAGTTCATGCACTTTTTTGGTACTGCCAGAGGTTATTGCACTCCAGTTAATAGACCCTACAAGTAAAATTATTTGCTTTGAAGCATTATAGAGGCTGGAATGTTCCCTGGGAACTCCACAGTTATCTATAGGGGTATATCAATTCCACAATAATCAGAGGAGTAGTCTATAACTGCTATATAACTGATATAGTGTTAACTCATGAAATCTTTCCCAGACCGTCTACTGTTTTAGGCAGCAGCTTAATAAATGCATCTTCAAGCTTTGCCAAAATATTGAATAGCTGAAGGTTCAGTAGTGCTATTTTGACATGTGGCTACAGGTTGCAGAAAGGAATGCCTCATTCCTTCCTGTGTTGCCATGCGCAACATTTCCTAGAACAGGAATACCTCATACCTCCAATCAGCACAGAAGCATTTGATCCAGCAGAACCATAGAGAGACCTTTACTGCCCATGCAGCTAGTGTCATGTGATAGAAAGCAGATCATACTGAGTGCCTGTTCATACCTGTCTTAGATGATCTCTTAAAATCACACTATTCCCCTTTGCTGTATGGTGAGATTATCTGGTTCTGCTCATTATTCATTGTAGCCAAACATTTGCAAGGCTGTAACAATAGTAGAAAGCATGATTGGCTTATTGCTCAACAAGGTCCATGAAAACATACAATGCTAAGTACTATAATATTCTATTAAGTGGTATAGCAGTTGAGTGGAAACTGTTGCTCCTGAATGCATTGGCAGCTGTACCTGTTCAATGTGATCCACAGAGCTATGTCCAGTGCTCTCCTATTCTAAGTAAAAGCAGAATGCATTTTTTTTCTATCTGGACTCTCTCATAGATCATGACCCCAGCTTGTATGGCCATACTATGCAACACCAACCTTTGCCAGAATGATGATATGTCCTTGTGGCAATTCCATCAAGAGAATTGTTGTTGTTCCAGCTTCAGCAATCCAGTGTCCAGTTCAGAGTCCCAAACTCCTGAATTCTCTGAATCCAGACCACTCTGCTGAATCATGGGTAAATATATGGTATGAAATACTGTGGCATAGGTCAGAGACAACACAGAGAGCATAAAGTAATGAAACAACAATTTATTAACAGAAAAGGTTAGTATTAATGTAAACTGTGGGGGTGGGAGAGGCTGGACAAAGTTCTTAATTGTTCCTCATAGTTCACATCAAATTTGACCCTCCAGTTGTCAAGGAAACCCTCATAATCAAAGTTATTACCTGTGCACTCGCCTTCATTTCCTGGATGTTGAACTCTTTAACACCTAAATGCTCCTGTAGTAAATCTACTAAAAAAAATGGAAACTATGATCTTGTTCACAAACATCTGTATGCCAGCAAGTATCTGTGTGGGCATGGGCTAGGAGGATGAAGTAGTGTTTTCTTACATGCACACGTGCACGCACACACACACACACACAGAGAGAGGGAGAGAGAGAGAGAGAGAGAGAGAGAGAGAGAGAGAGAGAGAGAGAGAGAGAGAGAATTGGCTATCACCACCATACTGATGACATTGCTGCAATGGATGATGTCACTCAGTGACTTCATGTAGATATTGAACAATTAGAACCAGAGATGGGAGGCAAACCACTGCAACGTATACCATCTACTCTCAATATCATTAGTTTATCCAGAGACATAAAATGATTGATTGATATTGAACATTGCTGAGATATAAAGGAGAATAAGGATTGTTGCACCATCCCATCCCAGTTCCTGTAGAGGTGATCAATAAGTGTGGTTGTCATCTCAGTGCTATGGTCTGGCTGGAAGCACAACTAAAAAAATGCCCCGTAAAGGACTCTGTGAAGCTGTAGCCTAATCATCTTTTAATAATTTTCCCCAAAAAGAGAGGTGGACACTAGACAAATTGTCCAGGACTCTTGGATCTAGCAATAGCCTCTTGAGAGAGAATGCATCACAGCTTCAAGAAAGGTAAAACCACCCTTTCCCTCACACAAAAAGTCACCAGTTCATGGGCTTTAACCATATGTTAGTTCTTAGGGAGCCATTATTAAGAAGACACATGGATCTAACAATGGCAGGGTTAACAGTCCAAGGATTCTTTCTATTTCTAAGGATTTCCAGGATCAAACTCTTTCCAGGTAATTGATCAACACTGTTCCTCAGTGATCTCAGTCCAACTATGAACTCAAAGTCCAAAAAACTTCATCAGTTTTATAAAGCATGTACAATGGTTGTTATCTCCAATAAAGAAAAAGCTACCTTAAAAGGGACTGTTTCTTGTCTTTGTAGCTGCAGTTAGATTGCAAATAAAGTACAAATATATGTTTTTCTGCTCTTATCATTATGATGCAGCCTCTAATGTAGACTTTTATTCATGCTTAGTTAGTTTCAATCATTTTCTTTCTTGACTGATAGTTCTCTTGGTGATGGAGTTGAACTGCTTAAGCGGGGAGGCCAATACAACAACAACAAACTCAACTTCTCCTTATTGCTCAGCTTCAAGCACAGGATTTCTCAAATCTAATCACCTGTAGCACAAAGCCCCTGAAAGCCATTAGGACTTTATTAAATTATAACATTACACCATTGTTATGGGCCCATGACTGATGCCAGAGTCAAAAATCCAGATGGGCATATCTTGGGTGGGGGAGGCTCCCCTTCGGGCCTACCCAGGTCCCAGTTACACATGTGAAGTGAAATGCTTTATTCAAATAACAGGGTCACTGAGGATTTAGTGACCAATATAGGAGACAGATACTAGGGACTGGAAAGCAGGATCAGCCATCAATGCTACTTTTCCCCTATCTCAGATTACCCCTGTAGTCTTCTCAGAAAAAGCATGTAGAAAGAGCATATCAGAATAACAGATTAACAGAGTGGAAAGGGACCTTGGAGGTTTTCTAGTCTAACCCCCTGCTCAAACAGTAAACCCCTATAGCATTTCAGATAAGTGGTTGCCTATCTCTTTTTGAAAACCTCCAGTGTTGGAGCATCCAAACCTCTGGAGGCAAATTTGTTCCACTGATTAATTGTTCTAACTGTCAAGAGATTTTCCCTTAGTTCTAGGTTGGTTCTCCCTTTAATTAGTTTCCATCCATTGCTTCTAGTCCTGTCTTCAGGTGCTTGGAGAATAGACTGACCCCCCTCTTATTTGTAGCAGCCCCTTAGAAATTGCTATTGTGTTACTTCTAGTCCTTCTCTTCATTAAACTATACATACCCAATTTCTGCAACTGTTCTTCATATAATTACTTTTAGCCAATTGTGTTTAAGTGTACATGTCTTTGATATGTGTTGGATAACCAGGAATTATGTGAATTCAAATATTCTAATTGATTTATGTGGCCATTAATGGCATCTACTTAAAAATAATTTATTTTCTTTTTTATTATAATTAAAAGGACGTTCTGGATCAGTAAAACTTTTTTACTTTATACTTTAGGTGAATACAACCTGTACTTTAAACATTTTTCTTTGCCTTGTGTGCTTGGATAAAATAATAGTTAATTAGCATTCTATGATCTGAAGAAGGAGGTGGTGGTGTTAATATCTGACAGAGGGTAGAAATTAACAGTGATCAACACCAAAACTGGAAGTGGAATTGGAAGCTAATGCCAGCTGCATGCACAGAAGCTTTAAAGGTGATGTAAAGGTACAGCCAATTTTTTTCCTGAAATGTAAAATAAATTTGCCATTAATTAGCAATTAATGGGCAAACTATATGTCAAGCAGATTTTTCTTACAGTGTTTTACTACCACCTCTGAGCGCTTGCTGCCTAAGATAACTACTTCTATTAGCCTCATGGTAAACCTGTTTTTGAGAGAGACTTTCAGGGAACAGCAACAGCAACAACAACATTGTCTTTTGTATAAAAAAGCACCAGAATGAAAACATTTTTCTTTTTTTTTTTTTTATTGAAAGTTTTATAAATTTTACAAAAAAACAAAAACAATACCAAACAAAAGACAACATATACAAAAAAGAAACTAAACATTACATATATATAAAAAAAAAACCCCATCCCCCACCCCTCACAAAAACCCTCCCTTCCCCCCCCTGAGCTTCCCAGAGCAGAATATAGGCTTAATTAAAAATTAAGAAATAAAAATAAAAAATTAAATTAAAAAATTTATATTTATATATATATATAAAAAATATCTATATATATATATAAAAATAAAACTTATAAAAAAGCTATGTGATATTTTTGTATACCCAATCTAAATTGTATAAATTTTATCCATTTGTCCCAAACAGCAAGGAACTTCTCTTGCGTTTGTTGCTTTAAGAAAGCCGAAATCTTTGCCATTTCCGCCAGATAAGCTACTTTAAGAAACCATTCCTGCAATGTAGGCAAAGATTCCTTCTTCCAATATTGTCCTACTAACAGCCTAGCGGCTATAATCAAATTTAACATCAATACAACCTCCTTTGTATCACAATCTGTAACAATGCCTAACAAAAATAATTGCGGAGTAAATTTTACCCTCCTTCTAAAAATTCTCTGGATATTCCACCATATTTTGATCCAAAATGCTTTTATCTCTCTGCATGACCACCAAATATGATAATAGGAAGCATCCTTATAACCACATCTCCAACATTTAGGTTGCACGTCAGGGTACATAAGAGACATTTTTTGTGGATCAAGGTGCCATCTATAAAACATTTTATAAAAATTCTCCCTAAGGTTCTGTGCTTGTGTAAATTTGACATTTCTCACCCAAATGATTTCCCAAATGTCCAATGAGACTGGGACACCAAAATTCTGCGCCCATCTAATCATACAATCTTTAATTAATTCCGTTTCTGAGTCCATTTCAACTAATACCCCATAAATTCTCTTGATATGGGGTTTGTCTTTGATCCTTGACTTGCTTAATAAGATTTCCATCTTCTCTAAGAAAACCCAATTTACAATCCACCTTCCATTTATCTACTAGTTGCCTAGATTGAAACCAAGAATAAATAATATTTTCTTGCGCTAAATCTTCCCGTAATCTTAACTGCCAGTTTTGCCCATCCCATCTAAGTAACTGACTATAAGACACCATGTCCATTTTTACTCCTCTTTTTATTCCTTCTATCGCATGCCAAGGTATAGCCCATAATGGAACTTTAAAATCACTTTTATAATATTTTCTCCAAATCCTAAGTAAAGAAATTCTTAAAATATGAGATTTAAAGACCCAGTCCATTTTTTTATTAAATATTAAATAGGCATGCCATCCATAAAGTAAATCCCATCCCTCTAAATGAAGTATCTCAGGATTTGTCAAATTTACCCAATCACTGATTAGTGTTAAGACCACCGCATCGTAATATAATTTCAAATTTGGTACCTTAAGTCCACCCCTCTCACGGAAGTCATGCATAATTTTAAACTTAACCCTTGGCTTTTTCCCTGCCCAAATAAATTTATTAAGACCCTTCTGCCACTCACTTAAATTAATCTCATTTTTCAAAATCGGTAACATTTGAAACAAAAAAAGAAAATTGGGTAGAATATTCATTTTTATCACTGCAATTCTTCCCATGAGGGATAATTGCAACTTCTCCCAATTCTTCAAGTCCTTCTGTACCCTGACCCACAACCTTTCATAATTATTTTTAAATAATTTTACATTAGAAACAGACAACATCACCCCCAAATATTTTAGAATATGAATGAAAACATTTCTGACAAGAAAATAAAAATATGGAAGGCTATACTTGACCAGACCAAAGTCCTATCAAATCTAGCGTCCTCCTTTCCACAATGGCATCACATGTTTTATGGAAATTTTTTCTTATTCTTATTTGCTAACAAACAGCATTTATACAGTAAGTATGTTGCCTCTGATATTAGAGGTAATTTATTGCTGGCAAGTAATATCCCAGTACTGCAAGATTGGGATTACTAGTGCTTAATGAAATAAAACTAGAAAGAAATATTACTTAAAATGAGGAAAAAAAAGAAAAATATTACTTTGAAATGAGAAAGCAAAGATCAGATCCAATTTATCGAGTCCTTGCAATTCAAGTAAAATCATTGGTTTCTGGCAGCCTTCTCTAACCTAGTGTCACCAGATGTGTTTGCTGGGAATTCTCAATGACCATGCCAGTGTGTTATGATGGTACAGCATCAAGAATCAAGGACAAGATTAGAATGGCTTATTTACAAATGCATGAAGATTTTTCCTCCCCTAAGGAACATGGTTGGCTTTTGTGTCACTTTCCTTTGTACATCACTCATGTTAACTCTAGTATTTAAAGAGTCCCTGCTCACCAATCAGTGCAGCAACTGAAATATGCAGCTGCACTCCAAAATAGCTTCAAGCTTTAGGCAATGTTGAATTTCTGGAATTTCTAAATCATATTGGAAAAGGGATGTTGTTACTTTAATTTGCTACAAGTTGTCAGCTCAAAAAAAAAATGATACCTTTTGGAATGGGGATATATGTGAAAAACAGTATTTTTAAATATATAAGAGCTATATTGTTTAAGGCTTCAAAATATAAGGGAGAAATTTTTAATTCAAAGTGAGAGAAAAAAATGATGGCTTAGTTTGTGCCAAAGACTGCATGAAGCCAAGCTATGGCTTACAGCACTTGCCAGCCATTGGCTAAGCTGGGGCCTATTTTTTTTTTTTCAAAGAGTGACCGTCAAGATTCCAGGAAATCTGTGGATAGGAAAGACACATAATTGTTTCCTTCTTTAAGAAGGGCAGCATGACACACTAGAACTCAGGCTATGAACTCATCTCTAATTTTATTACACTGTGTGCTCTGTGCTGCAAGTTTCAGTCAAAAAAAAAATTGCAAAAGAAACTTTCTCTGCCCAGAAGCTGATCTGCAATGTGCCACCATTTCACAATAACAGCCTCATACATTCACATATTAATTATTATGCCTCAGTGTGTTTTAAAGAAGTTATCTTATTTATATTGTACTGAATGTAGAACAATCTTATTCAAAAGCATAATCTCTTTCTCTAAATATTCAGACTATAATAAAACTATACCGTATAATAAAAACAAAATGCAAATGCTGATTGCCCAAATTACAGTTTGCAGAAAACAGGAGGCATGGTAGTGCAGAAAGAAGACAGACTCCAGAAGAACAAAGAATGAATATATCTAATGAAACAAACTCATTAGCACAAGGAGGGGATTTTTTTTTTTTTTTTTACAGCAAAAAGGTTGGAGAGGAAAGCAAAACTAGATCCAGCCAAAATAGCTTGGATTCTTCCTCCTAACAAATAAATATGATAATTAGGAGAGTAATTTGAGGCAGGACAGAAAAGGAAACGCTGCCTTCTCAGAAAAAAGCATGGGATATCCTAGGACCTCTCTTTACATCTGTTAGGTTCCTGTTTCTGTGGCATCTTTTTTTTTTTTTTACTACAAATTATTCTCATTTAGATTTATAAATGTTATACATGCTCTTTTATAGCAGTACTGGATATAGTTTCACATAAACACTAAAAAGTTGACACTTCAATCTTCTTTTTGTAACTGTGTAAATGAATCAATCCAATTTCTGAATCTCCATGTAATCGATTTATGAGGTTTTTCAGACACAATTCCTATGATTTTGGAAAAAAAGCAGTTACCAAATAAACATGACAACATCTGAATTTCTCCATATAAAGTTCTGTGAATGAGCCAGAATGACCACATTATCTTTGTCTGAAAATATTCTTTGGGGTGACTCACAATCTCTTTCAAAAGTTTGCAAAAACCTTGTTCTTTTGTGAAAGTGATGCAACAGTTTATACAAGTAGAAGGACCTTGTAACTATTAATAATGCAAACAAGTAAAGCACTTCAGACATTATTATAGTGCCTTTAGCTATTTCCTAACCTCCATTTTAGTTGAGTCAGGATTTAAAGAACTGTAGTTCTAAGAAAATATCCTATTTTTTATCTGGGTTGTCCATCAAGAATGAATAAAATTTCAACTCCTTCAACACTGGGTTCAAACAAAGTAATGAAACAAAGATAATTGCACATAGCACTAATTTCTTCCATTCAAATTGCCTTATTCTACTCTTCTTATTAGCTAAAGCAACACATAAGACTTTTTATTCTACCAGAAGTTCATGGGGTCTGCAGGTTGAGGTCATGGATGGAAAAACTGCTCACAGCTGTACTAGAGCATTTGGCACAATAAGAGGAAAAGCACTGCAAAAATATGAGGAAAATTTGCCCCATACCCATCCTGTCTTTTAATGATGGAAAATAAGTGCAGGCAACCTGGCCACACTTGGTCTATAAAACTTACCTTGGGTTTGCATTGTAACAGAGATGGATGAATGCAAACTCCAACTATGTTAGAGAATAACTGAATTTAAGTAAATTATTAAAATGTCAAAAAGGAAATGTATAACAGGTACATGGTTTACTTTCCCCATTAGAAAAAAAGGCTAAAGCATTGTATCTCTGAAATATATCATCTTTCAGCAGATCATTGCAACAATATCTGATTGCAACCACCTCACATTATAGGAGCCTGCTGAAAATCAATACACAGCAAGGTTTGTTAATGTTAACTGAAATATTACAAAACCCTCTTTGTGCATGGAAAGAAGCATAGATGGACACTTTTTGCCAGATGTCACTCCTGACAGCATTGTGATTCATCTTTGCATTTTCCTTCTCTGCCAAAGAGCAAATTTCTAGTTAGTTCTATTATCATGGGACACAACTAACAATATCCAAGTTCTTACTGAAGAGATGGTTTTCAGAGGCACTGTGGGAAATGAAGTCATGGAAGAGACATCTAGAAAGCTGTTGGAGAAAGAGCAAGTACAACAGAGCATAGACAAGAGGCTGTATTAAGATCTACCTTATGGTAATAAGGGCTGAAAAACATGCTTATTTCTTCACCCGTGTTGCAACCATGCTTCAGATTACTTGGTTGTTCCTGAGTAATAAGGGGTCAGAAATTATAATGGTATATTGGAATGACAGGAGACAGGAGGAAGAGCAGCAGAGTAAACAATGTTAGATAAGAGGCAGCTGAGCCCACAAAGAAATGGGTACATGGCTAGTCTAGTTTCCTGGACTGTAAAAAGCAAGGGGAGATATGATTGTGAGACTTGCAAGATTATGTTAAACAATAAACTTACAATAAAGGTAGACTTAATACTCCTCTTGTTTGGACTACCTTGCAAAGCTGACACAAGATCCCTTTAAGGTTTAATGTGAGGGTTTTGATCAGCATCTGATGGTTGCTCAGATCTACTTGGAGTTGGATTCCATCTATGCTGGCCCCACGGAGATAACTATGGCTCAGTCTTGTCTAATTACTATATCTGGCCTGAGTTCAATCTAATTACTCCCAAGAAAATGGAGAGTATCCTTGGGATGCTGCATCATGCTTCTGGATTACCTCTGGTAGGCTCAGACAGAAGGCAGTGGTTCCATTCTAGCCTTCTTAATCATAATACTTAATTCAAGCTCAGGGACTGGAAAGGACAATTCTTCAGTGATTTTTCTCCTTTTCCAAGTCACTATTGGTAGGAGGGAGAGGTCCAGCCTCTGCCCCTGTTACATTGGGTGCCATCTGAAGCAGAGATTATATGATGGAACTGGGAATGCTGATGGTACACAGTTGTATACTTCTGCCCTGAGGTGATAAAGCACTTTCCTAATGCCCAGAAACTGTCTGGGCATAGACAGGGAGGAACTGTCTTCTACTCAACCATGACAAGTGGCTGTTTTATGCATATCTGGTGATTTTCCATTGCTAACTCTAAATGAGGTTAAACTTCTCCAGGCAGACCTGTTGTATAGTCTAGAGCAGTGATAGTGAACCTTTTAGAGACCGAGTGCCCAATCCAAAACCCACTTATGTATCGCCAGGTGCCGGGTGGGTGTGGTCCACTTGGTGGGCGTGGCCACAGTGGGCATGGCAGACTAGGTGTGTGTGGCCAGGTGTGTGTGGCCAGGGTGGACATGGCAGTCTGGGTGGTGTGGTCACTGGATGGGCATGGCTGCAGTGGTCATGGCAGACTGGGTGGGAGTGACTGGGATGGGCATGGCCACTTCAAAGTTGCTTGTGGGGAGGGATGCCTGTGGGGGCCAGGCAAGGTTGGGGGGAGATCCAGGAGTTTCTGGTGGGTGAGACGGTGGGCAGTCTCGTCCTGTGGGGCAGGGCAGGGGTGCCATTGCCGCAAGGTAAGGCAGGGGCTGGGGTGGCTACTGCCTGACACCAATGGCCCCCACACACAGTGAACGCATGAGGGCCAACAGTGTCCATCAGCAGCCACAGCCTGCTGCCCCTTTGACCAACTCTGGGACTCCATAGCCCACTGCCAATACTGGGCCAGGCCTCCAGCATCAGGCGGAGTAGGGGAGGGGGAAGTACATAATGCAGACCACTGGATGCGCCTACTCTGTCCCTTCTGTTTTTGCTTGCGGTTGGAGAGCAGGTTGCTGCTGGCCATCTCTTTAGCCCCCTCACAGATCTTGACCTTGGCCCACACATGGAGCCTGTTCCCCTCGCATACCCGATGCACCTTAGCCCCGCCTGCGGCCACCAGCGCCAGCAGCTCATGCAGGTCCATTAGGCTACCACTGCTGTCTGGAGCACCTGGACTGCCCAGCACAAAGGAGGTAAAATGGCCAGCTAGCAAGCTCCAGTAGAGTTGTAGAGCATGCCCATACCCAGCAAACCGAAGGCCACCCCAAGCAGGGAAAGCTGGATCTCCATCGGTGCCATGGCCCCCCAGTCCCAGCTAGGCTTGTGTGCCTCCCGCATCTCTGCTGGGCTTGGGCAGCCATGATGCCAATGGGGATCCAGCTTTCCCTGCTCGGGGTGGCCTTTTGCCTGCTGGCCCTGGGCATGCTCTACCACCTCTAAGCAGGTCTTCCTAGCTGACTGCTTCACCTCCTTCGTGCTGGGTGGATGTGCAGCTCTGGGGGGGGGGTGGCCTAATGGACCTGTACGAGTGGCTGGCAGCCATGTTAGGTACTGAGGTATGCGAGGGGAGTGGAGAAAAAAATCTTGATCTCACGTAAGATGGATTATTTTCTCTGCCAACCCTCACACAGAGCGTCCTGCTCTCGTTGCCCTGACCCAACCCTCGCAGAGTGCCACGCTACTGCCGCTGCGACCCAACCCTCACAGAGCATCCTGTTCCTGCCACCCTGTCCCAACCCTTGCAGAGCGCCCTGCTCCCACCACCCTGCCCCAACCCTCCCAGAGCGCCCTTCTCCCACTGTCCCACCCCAACTCTCACAGAGCATCCTGCTCCCACCACGCCAACCCAACCCTCACAGAGCACCCTTCTCCCACCGCACTGACCTAACCCTTGCACAGAGCGTCCTACTCCCGCTGCTCCTCCCACCCCCATGCGGCACCTTCTTTCCAGCTCTGACGCAGTCCCCTGTCACTTCCTCTGCCACTGTATAAAGTTCAATCAATCACTTCCAATTGCGAGATCCTTTTTTTCCTCGTAAGAAGTTGAAATTGATTGATTAGTTGAACTTTTTTTTTTTTGCACACAGCGGCGGAGACCTAAAATGAGAATGTTTTATAAAACCCAGCTTAAAAAGCCACTTGCCTGGGGAGATTTTGATGCAGGTTGCTTATGGACCGGACTGAAAGCCTAGGACTTGGGTGATAGCATGCGTGCCCACAGAGAGGGCTGTGTGTGCTGCCTGTGGCACGCATGCCATAGGTTTGCCACCACGGGTCTAGAGGTTCTCCTGGATTCATGGCTACTGTTCAATGGCCAGGGGACAGACATAGCCAGAAATTTGCAGAAATATATATTTACACCAGTTGTGCTAATCAAGGCATAGTGGTCATTAATGCCTAAATTATGCCCTGATTACCTAGAGGTAAGATGAGTGGGCTATAAATTTTATAATTAAATAAATAAATTATAATCTGACCTATATGGTTTGTCCTTGGAAAGCATTTGGAACCTTCAGCTGGTCCATAATTTGACTGCACATGAAGTATTGGGCACACCACACTACATCTACATAACACTACTGCTATGTGAGCTGCGGTGACTCCTGGTGGACTTCTCAATACGTTCCATATATCAGACAGAGCCCAGGTACCCTAGATGGGAGAATGTTACTTGGTGGGCCCTAAAAATAGGCTTTCTCTAAAATGGTACCTGCCCTAGGAAACAGCCTCTCTCCAGATATACAAACAATACCAACCTTACTGGCCTTTCCAAAGGCTATGAACACCTAACAGTTCTTCTAGGCCAGGAGTGTCAAACTGCCGGCCCGTGGGCTTGTTGCATCATTCGGAGGCCGCGTCCACCCCAGCTCCGGCAATGCAAAAAAAGTTGCGATACATTGCGACACGTCATATGACGCAGCGAGTTTGACATCTGTGCTCTAGGCATTGGCACCAGACTGTTAGTCGGGAGCTCCAATACAGAGGTATGGTACAGTTTTTTGTTATTTTAATGGGAGGGTCTCAGCCATTCTCTATGTGCGAATTTGTATTTTATTATTGGTGATTTTTATATGGTATGTTCACTACCCAGCTTTTTGTCAGGTAGATGTCTGGCTTTACAAATTTGTTTAATAAATAAATAAATAAATAAATAAATAAATAAATATTGGAGCTATGATGTAACTCATTTTACCAAATGTTTGATGTGAAATCTATTTTTTTGTTTCCCTTCATTTCAGTGAAGCTTGTTTGTGTTGTTTGTTTGAACGTCACAAGCAAATTAAGAAGAAACATATAATTTTGTCTGTTGAAGAGAGCAAATGGAAGCTGCTTTCTCAGCTTTGAGCAGAAAGAAAACCGGAGATGGAAGCTGCTTTCTCAGCTTTGAGCAGAAAGAAAACCGGAGAGCTCCACCTGCTGGATAAAGTCCATAATGGACACACAAATCTTTCTTAGCCAAATCAATAAACAGAATGAAATAATTTGCTTTTTTGCACAGTACTTCTTTTACCGCTCACCTTCTACTTAAAGTTATCATGTGATAATTTCAAAACTGCTACTTTGTAATGTTTCCAACTACCTGTGTAGCAGTTAATTTTTAAAAAAGTTTTCATTTTTACCTCATGATCACAATTTGGACCAGAATTTCTGTTGCTAAGCAAAGCAGTTGTTAAGTGAGTCACATCCAAAGTTATGACTTTTGCCATGGTTCTTGAGTGAATCACTGTAGTTGTTAATGAATCATCTGGCTGATAAATTAATCTGGCTTCCTCCATTGATTTTGATTGTCAGAAACTGACTGGAAAAATTGCAAATGGCCATCACATGGTCCTTGAACTCTACAACCATTGTAAATCCAAGCTGATTGCCAAGTGCCCGAAATTTGATAACATGACCATGTGAATGCTGCGACAGTCATGAGTATGGGGACCTGTTGTAAGTCTCTTTTTTCAATGCTGTTGAAACTTTGAACAGTTGCTAAATGAAGGACTGTGAGCTGAGAATTACATGTACAATATATATTAAAATAAATAGTTAATTAAAATTATTGAACATGCCAATCTATTGCCATAGTATTAACTATATGATACTATAAATATCTAGGATGAAAAATCAGTTTTAGCTAGATAGTCACTTATGCATTCCCTCTGCCAGAAAAGAGAAATGAGGGGTCCTTGGTGTCTCTGAACTTGCTTGTTTTGTTGCAGATGTTTCATTACCCAAACTAGATAACATCATCAGTGGGTAGTGATATGCTAGACTAGCATTGATGATGTTACCTAGTATGGGTAAGAAATGTCTGCAAGAAAACAAGCGAGCTCAAAGAGCACCACAGACCCCTCATGTCAACCCTGAGATATAAATATTCTCATTTATTAAAAAAGAGAAAAGCAGAAAATTCTGGTCCCAACTGTGGTTGTAAGGCAAGGACTACCCGTGGTTCAGATTTAAAAATGAAAATAGAAATTGTGTTCGTAAAGATTGTTACTGTAATAATACTTATTCATTTTTGGGTTCTGTTGTAGTTATAGCTACTGCTGTTGTTACTTCTGTCTACTGCTGACTTTTTAGTTGCCAGCTCACGTTGCTGTTAAATTGGCAAGTTTTTTGTTTCTAGAATGCTGACGCTAGATGTTCTGTGTTAGCATATCAACTCCCAGTTTGTCTTCTAGGAAATACACTTTCATTTCTGACATCAGTACTAATGTCTATTTTCAGGCAGCAAGAACAAACAGGAATTCTAAGAATCATGCAGGTTTAATTTCCATAGAAGAGGCCTATGTGTTTCTGTAATATAAAACTGTATAATATAAACATAAAATGAGAATCCATGGTTCTTAAACATTTCTGTTTCCTGTTCCCCTAGAAATCTTAAGAGAATTATATTGTGATATAGGGTGATTTGCAAACTTTCTGGCCCAATATCAACTAAATGCTATCTCCCCAGACTTCTTTGTTCTTATTCTAGACTTTGTACATTAGAGAATTAGACATTAAATGTTAAACTTGATAAACCAGTTAGATCTATTCCAGTACTTGCTTTTTGCAGCTACAAATTCATGGTTGTAAAAACGATCTCAAGTAAAATGTTTCATTTTTTAATGTGATTACTTTTACATATAACACTAGATGGCATTGTTCCTTTTGAACTAGTTACTAATAATCTGATTATGTTCGAGGACTGCTGAGACTTCAGCAGTGTTAAAATAACAGGTAAAACATGGGACTTTCTTCAGTGTTGACTTTTAAACTAAATATGAAGGATAAATGATCATTGCTTAATCCTTGATTAACAATATGCATAAAATACTCACAGAGTTTCTAAATACAATTCAATATTTCTTTCAAAATGTTATTGATCTTTAACTAACCTCAGAGAAAGTCATATTTGATTAATCAGAGACTGATATTTACACTACAGTTTATAATTCAATCTTGAGATTTGTGATTCAGAGTTAAACAAATGTAAATTTGGAGAACTAAATACATACAGCTAAAGTATTTTCTTAAAACACAGTATTACTATTATTATTGATCATCGGACAGTCAGCCAGATGTTCAGACTGGATTTGATATTTTTGTCTACCTATCAAGACCTTACTAAGGACCTGGGATAGGCAGATGTGGATGTTTGATGGTATTACAGATATCATCGCAGGATGTATTATTATTATTGTTGTTGTTGTTGTTGTTACACTTCTCCTGCCTTTCCCCAGGTATGAATGACATGTTCTGAATTTCACATTAAGGCTCCAGCTGGCCACTTATGAATTAAGAAATTGTCCAGTTAAGGAAACATAGGCTATTGGTAGAAAATTGGATACATGATCTATCACAGAGGCCCCCAACCTTTTGGGCCCCAGGGCCTGGTTCTATGGAGAAAGATTTTTCTGCGGACCAGAGGGGGCGTGGTTTTGTGTGCTGCCTGCATCCCACGGATGGGGCTTCGCTTGTTTGTGTGGCCCAGTTGCTGGCATGCTGAGGCCCAGTCCCGATCCACAGACCGGGGGTTGTGGATCCATGATCTACCACATTCCCAACTGAAAAAAGATATACGATATGCTGGTAGAACTTAAATATCCCAACACTGGCACTTAATGACTTTAAGTGGGTAGGTAGTAAGACCAGCCATTCTAAAGAAGAAACTGGAGTTACAATGATCTTTTGTATTCATTTTTGCTTACTGATGCTCCCTGCATCCCAATAGATCAATGAGATATGTGGAAGCATCCCACTTTTCAGGATAGTATCAATATTTCTATTAATGTGCTTGATAAGCAGCTGCAATTAAGTGGTATAAATTATAGTTAATTACACCAGTGTTCACAATAGCACTGCTAGCTGGGAATGACATGAGTTGTGGGAGTGGTTCAAATTTAGGGCCTTAAAATCAATCCCCCCTCCAATTCTCATGCAGATAAATGTAGGTTATGGGACAGAAGCAGAGTTTAAGCATTGGCCATTTAGTCCCTCTACATAGGATAATTTATTCTAGAATCTATTGTCATTTTATTTGGTCAATTAAATTCTAGTGTTGTAAGAAAATGTGAAAAAGGTATCTTTTCCACTGTTATTATGCTGTGCATGGTTTTATTTTCATTGATCATGTCTACTCCCATTCACCATTACCTCCAAATTCCAATCTTGTTTGGTTTTAATGTGTCAAAAGTACAATACATGGGTTATCTTCAACAATAACAGAATGATGTGTGGTGTGGTGGCTATGGAAATGGACATGGGTGATATGGATGAGTACAACCTGTTCCAAGAAATAGTGATCAAAATGTTTAAAAAGCGTATTGAAAGGGTTATGGTCACACAAAGAAGTTTAGTGATGTCTAATGAGCATATGAAATAGGAATACCTCTTCAGCTTAATTAGTGGTTCAGCCTTGTAGATCTTTAATTACTTTCTAAGCTATTTTTTTTCTTTTTTGCAATCCTGCTGCAACAGCATGATAGTTACAACACTTCCTTAACATATAGCTGATTACATAAATAATTTATTTTAATTATTATTTTCTTACCTTTAGCTTATTTTTCTTTTTTTTTGTCTGCTGACCTTTTTGTAAATTGCTCCATCAGTGCACTAAACAAACTCAAGTTACTGAGCAAATGAAACAGGGCATCTTACAGACTGATTAGAGGAGAAAAGGCCAGTAGAAAAGTGGGAAATTTATGAATATGAAAAATGTTGTTTTAAAAGCCCACTTGTGTGGAACTTTAAGACAACAATCTTCTATATATTAGAAAAGTGTTATAACCATTATGTTATTGCAGCAATCACTGCTCGAGAAGAGATGAGAGCCCTAAGGATGACAAGAAAGATTTTCTGTTTAAAACTGGTTGTAGTATATATGTTCAGTAAGATCTCCCACAGGAAGGAAAGTATCAATTGCTTTCCTGCAATGGAAAATTGGAAGGGAACAGCAGAAGGGCCACTGTCCAGTGAGAGGATGGGAGGACGTAGCAAATCTGTAGGCTGGGCTAAATACCTTGCAAAATGAAAATCTTACTTCTTTATGTAAATGGTCAACAACAACACTGATTAAATGTTCAGTGCTATTAATAAACAGTAGCAATTTTACCTTTGCTAGAAAGTATATCTATCTCTTGCTTTCAGGTTCACTTCCAATCTGATTTAGGAATATACCAGATTTTACCCTATGTAAAATTTATATTATAATTCCACTCAGAAATACTGTACCTGAATGTTCATGACTACCCTTTTCTATCTTATCTATGATCCTCCTTTTCTTGTTTCCTATTCTTTCTTGCACTTATATAGGTTGACAAGTTAGTTCAACCTGGTGTATAAAATAAAACAAATGATAATTGTGGGGGAATTATGAAATTAAAACCCAACACATCTGGGGAACACAAAGTTGGGGAGATTATATTAGTGTGTGGTAATGAAAATGAACAGATTTCATGATAAACATTTTAATCCTAAAAACAGGAATGGACAATCTGAGATCCACATGATGTTGCCAAATTACAAGTTTCAGCAAACCTCACATAGCATGGTCAATAATAAAGTTCATTCATGAATTTTCTTCCATTCATTTTTTTTACTGTTCTATTCCTGATGCTAATGTTTCTGGCTACACACACTCTATTTCTTGCTTTTTATTTGTAATATACATTTTTTGCCCATGTTTATAGCTTTGCTGACAAAATACTAAGCTGGAGCCAAAAATGATTGATATGTTCAATGAATTATATATCAGCTATAAGTATGATTGTGCAGTCTTCCTTTTTAATCATCCAACTACATCTTTACAACAAGTAAAACTTCTCACCAGTTTTGCTGAACACAATGTAGGAAGCGAGAGTAAGGATTTCTCAATGTTCAACATGTATAAAGGGCTGAGATCTGCAACTTCTATGTATTTGAAAATCAGGGTTGTATAGTATTTCCACTGTCCACTTGTTTTTCTCTCTAATTTTCTGGAAGTTGATAATCTAAAATATATTGTTTCTCTGTCCATCCTATATGTAAATCTGCTTCCAGTTGGCTTCCAACTTTGTTTGCAAAAATGAGTCTTTGGGTTTTCAAGGGCATATGACATTTTTTTTATCCTGGGGTGCACAGCACTCTATTTCCATAATTTGGCATTTGGCAAACAGACTGTCAGATTGTTCTTCTGCCCCTGATGTACATATATTGGGATAATTAAAATGGTAATAAACATGAGTTCAGATCTATAGTTCTGGAACTTTACCACTGGGTCCTCCTCAGCCTTATTGGCTGCCTAATAACAACAGCAATGAAGTGGGAGCTGTGCAATTAAGATGCCTCTGTCAGTGGGCTCAGTGTTCTTTGCTGGCCAGGCCTGTTTCTTTTACCAGTTTTGCTAAATCAGACTGACCTTGTTTCCTTATACCAGCTACATCCAGAACAGCCATACACATAGTATAAATGGCATCAGTTTGCCTGCTGAGAAATATTGCTATAGTACCAACATTTGTCTAGGAATTCATGTGACAGAGCTGATCCTGCAAAATAAAAAAAGATTACAATATTGATATTGCAAGAATGAGGTGGTGAATGTTAATCCCATAAATTTCAATTCAAGGTCCATAAAGAATCTCATTCACAATAACAAGCACTGCTTGGGGCAACAGATTTAATTTAACAGAAATTCTCAAAGTGTCCATTAAAAGTGCTAATATATTCAGCCATTTCCTGTCTAATAATTTTTACACTTTGAATCAGAGCTTAGCATAACTTCAATATTATTTTCTATGAAAGCCTGTCATATAATGTCCCAAAGGTGCTTTTTCAAGAGGCAACTGGACTTTTCTTGTTTTTCTTTGAAGATGGTTTGCTCTTTATTCAAGAAGCTTCTTCAGCTCTGACTGGATGGTGGGTATGGGAGGACTTATATTCCTTGTAGACAGCTGGTCATTTGCCTTCTTTTAGAGGGTTATTGAGGCCACTTGGAGGTTTATCTGTGTCCTCAGGGTCACCTGTCACATCATATTTTCAACTTTTTCTTGTCAAAGTCAGCTTTTTCTCTTCCTGTAGATCCACTATCATTAATGGAAAGTATAAGGTATTTTTTTTCACATATTGTGGCATAGTCTTTCTCATCGTCATTCCTTCCATGATTCATCGGCTTTATCTCCATTCAACTTCAGTTAATATTGTTATTGACTGGAATTGTATCCTAATGCATTGATTACATTCTTCCCTCTGAGGTTGGAGAAGATGCTCCAATACTGGAGGGCAGAATACAACATTCTATCTCACTTGTTTGTGAAAGAACCAATTTGTATCACTGAGAGTCTTGTAATTGAGACAGAATGCACATATTGCGAATGAATGAATGAATTGGAAATCTTCAAAGTTGGAAACTTATTAAAATATATAGTGGGAAAGGATTTGATTTAATAGGCCTAAATCCCTTTGATTTAATAGGCCTAAATACTTTCCAATACCCACAATGTGGAATAAAAATCAGAAAATTCATTGGAATGCTTTAAAATGTATTTTCCTTGAATGCCTGTTATTGCTTACATGCTTTAAGCTAGTAGGGGAACAAACAAACAAAAAACTGAGTAGAAGATGGCTGTTACTCCTTGACCTTACCATTCTGTTAACTTTGGATGTATTAGATCAATAGGAGCTGAGTTCTATGTAAAGAAATACAAATTTTCATGCTAATAGATTTCTTTAATCTTTTAAAAAATTCTTAAATCATTTTTTGAGGCAAAAATATTGTAATTTTTTTTTCTTATTGAAATGCAATTCTATTACAGGTTATAGCTGGCTAAAAGAGTATTAAAAGATTACAACATCAGTTTAGTATGGCACAGCATTTACATAATCAGATCATTAACACATTTATACATGAAGCTTATAAAGAAAATTGCTTAACAGGTTTATCTGAACTGGCATGTAGGAAGAAATTAATCTTGTATTTAATTGTGTGTATCTCATGACATCATGACAAGAACTAGCTCTCTAAAGAAGGCTTTAATGTTGGGAAAGAAGGAAAGGAATGATCAGCAGTAAAGTGAATGGATTCAGTTAATGTGAGTTGAGTATGCTATGGAAACTCTGAAAAACCAAGTTAGGAATAGATTGTCATGGAGAAAATTCATCTACAGTAATTCTTGGCTTATAAGTGGTCATTTAATAACCATTCTTAGTTATGACAGCCTTGGAACAGGTATGTAACAGCTGGTAAAGCATTTCCAGTCATGCAGGCCTCTCCAGAACACATGACTGTATTTTGGGTGCTTGGCAATCTATTCAAATTTACCACTGGTTGCCAAATGCCATGCAATCATGTGATCACCATTTGCAATCTCAAAAAATTCAGTAGGGAAGTTGGCAAAGAAGGTAAGTGGAGGGAATGTTGAATTTGAGGTCTGTTCGCCCAGCATGCCAAGAAATTTCTCCTCCCCTCAATACAGGTAGGAGAATCCTCCCACATACTGGAAGAATAGACCTCAAAGTCTGGCAAAGATGCTAGAAAATGCCAGCATTCTAAGCCTTTTAATATTCTGGTGCTTGCTAGTATTTTCCCCTCCAGGAGGGCGGAGATGATGGCATTTGCTAAAACTACGACTTATACAATAAAAAATATTTAAAATTTATTGGACTCTATTACATCTGTATAGAAAAGGATTGTCTATAACAGCATTTTGTTGGCTATGTAATAAAGCTTTTGCTTCTTTAAAACACATGTCTTTATGGTGTCCTATATTTAACTAAATTTTAGGAGAAAGTACTGTATAAATGCGATTGCGCAACAAAATCTAAAATTTTCAAACAATGATATTATTTTGAATTATATATGATTTCATTGGAAAAATAAATATATGGCCCCATTTACTCAATGGATTGACAATCTGATTACACTTGCTACCTATAGTGGATTACCTATAGAAGTAGAGTTTGTATAGGAAAATATAATGAAATATGGGACTCAATTATACAAAATATAGTAGGTTAAAAACATGATACTTATATAAATGTATTAGAAAAATATATTTATTAGAATAATTGCATTAGATTACTATATATAGAATTGTAACTATTTACTGTTAAAATTATATACTGCACTTCTCCCACTTTGTCATAATTACTTCACTTTTTTAAAATGTACTTTATGTTTCTTCTTGTTCCTTTTCTTTGATAATGGATGAATTTCTATTTTTGTGATTCTACCGCTAGAATGTATCTTGAAAATATTGTGATAATTATCATAAACATGAATTTGTTCTTGACTTTATCAGATTTTATCATGTACTAATATGCTTAATAGAATGTGGGAAATCAGAAGCCACAATATAACTTGACAAAGGCAAAACATTTGACAAAATGCCTCATGACATAGTGATTAGCAATCTAATTAGGTATAGGCTAAATGGCATGATAGTTAAATGAAGACATAGGTGGCTCCTACAAATTCAAAGTGTGACCAATAGCTTATCATTAAACTTGAAAGAGGTGTTAAGCTAGGAACCATAGGATTCAGTCCTAGGTTCTCTATATTTTTTTAAAAAATAATTAATTAAATTATCTTTTTAAATTAATGACTTGGATATATAAGTGGGAAAATGCTTAATGAATTTGGAGCTACCTCCAAAAATGGGAAGCTATGAAAAGAAATAATCTCATTTGAACTGTACTGAAGAGGAATAAAGCATTCTGGTTCAACAAAATTCTGCCATTATGATAGTGCTATGCTACAACCAATTTCTCTTTTTCTTATAGTTCACTTGGAGCATGAAACAACTACAGTATTGGTGGGTAGTTTCCAATGTTCTGGTAAAACTTCTGACAGAAACGACACTGAGATTATCTCCACTATCTTTTTTTTCTTGGTTCCAACCATTAACCTCTTGGATTTTAGGAATCAGAAAAACAGTAACGTAAGTTTTGATAGATTGCTTGCATTTTTGTGAATGGTCAGGCAGAAGACTTGGAAAAGTCTGAGCTATTTCAGATGGAACAATGATATCTTCCTACATTTCAAAATGGTCTTGGTATACTGATCATAATTACATGTCCATTATACATACTAGTCCTTATTTAGATTAGGAAAATGTGACAGTTAATAAAATAATGCAACATTTTCTTCTAAGCCAATATAGTAGACCTTCCACGAAATTTGTCAGAAATTTGTTTGTTGTAAAAGTGGAGAAACTTAGGAAATCTTTCAAAAGATACTTCCAATTAGAATTGTTAGAAGGGTGGTTTCTTTCTTTTTATAAAACATCTTCACTTCTATTAACATTCCTTGCACATCCTTCTACTATTTTCAATGCAAGGATCCAGGACTCAAATATAAGTCTACAGTCCTGCTGGAGAAGATAAGAAAGGAATTGAGATGGTGTTAAATTCAAGTGGAACTGACTCATTAAAAAGATTGTTGTTTCTCTTTTCAAATCACTGCTAAATCCTTAGTCTATCTATTTAACCCTCAAACATACTGAGTTTAAAGACTAGCATAGGACAGCTACTGTATAAGCTCATTTATGCCTTTACAACTAGAATACTTCATAATCTTTTGACATTTCAGGACGAGATCAAGAGGGGGCAACATTCTCCCTAAACTAGGATAAATAAAGTGATCTGTGACCACAGAGTCTTTTCTTCCTAGGAAAAAGCCTACAATATCAAATGGTATTAAAGAACAGCATTCATTTTAAACTATTTTAATGTGTCTGTGTATGGAGACAGAGTCTGATTTACACCTTTGACTTGCTGAGGACAATTTATTTCACATCTATAAATAAAGCTAAGCTCCTTAACCTTCTTTTATACAAGCAGATGGGTGTGGCAGCTGCCTTTTAGAAAGGGTTATTAAGGCACTGGCTAGGGCTGGAGATTTGGCAACAAAATCTAAAGTATCAGATGTGCCCTTCTTTTGGAACAAGGAATCCAGGCACAAATATGCATGGAAAGCGATGTAGCAGTGAAAAAGAATTTGTGGGAGGATGCCCTGCTTTTAATTAATATTGCATGAACGTACAAAAAAAGATGTAGGTACAGGGGGAAACAATCAGTAAATGGAAATAAAGGATGAAGTACTGCATATTATTAATGTGGATCTTAATTGTAAAGCAGACTGTTTTTTAAGGCTCAGCTCACTCCAGCAAGATTAAAATTTGTTTTGGATGTGTGTTTGTGTATGTATGTATGACAATGAGATATGTAAATATACATATCTCATTGTCAGGAAATTTCTCCCTAGTTCTAGGCTGGATCTCTCTTCAATGATCATCTACCTGTTGCTTCTTGTCCTGTCCTCAGATCAGTGGTGGGATTCAGCTGGTTCACACCACTTTGGTAGAACTGGTAGCTAATTTTTTTGTTGCCCAGGCCCAGAATGGACTTCTGGAAGTGGCATCCACACAGAGAACCGGTTGTTCACATATTTGAATCCCGCCACTACCTCCAATGCTGTTGGAGAATAGGTCAATATTATTTATTTAAAAATACATATAGCAGCAAAATTGTTGGACAACTAAGAATTAAAAGAAAACATAATGCCAAAATCAAGGAACCTAACCAATCAAATACCAAACACACATATACAGTACCAGGCTCCGCAAAAAACTGGCTACTGCCTGAGGGAGGCTAATACAGTGTGGCCATTTGCATCTTTTTGGGGGTGGGAAAGCTGTTCAATAATCTTCTAATATGATTTATAGAGGGTTATTTAATATATTTTAATACTTAAATTTCTGAGATTGAAGGTTCATCATGAAAATGATTCAGTCCCAAATTAAATATTTAGAAATAATAAAATCATCTAGTAATTGAATGCTGTAATTTTTACAGGGTTGTGCCACAGATGGAAAAAAAATTACTTATTTAATTTATATGGCTTCCCATCTCAAACTCATGCCTTTCAACAGCTAACAACAATTAGATGCTGTGCAAAAATAATATGAAAAAGTCCACAGAAATATAGTTGGCAACTTAAGTATTAAAGCAACTATTTTTTATAAATCAAGATAAAAATTGATATTATGCAATAATCACAAAATAAAAATAGGGTGAATAAAATATAAATACATTCATGATGAAAACCTTGGAATTAATGTTACATTTATTATTATTATTATTGTTGTTGTTGTTATTATTATTATTATTATTATTATTATTAATTGCACAGTCAGCTAGATGTTCAGATTGGATTTGGCATTAGTATCTACCTATCGAGTCCTTACCAAGGACCTGGGATAGGCAGACGTGGATGTTTGATGGTATTACAGATATCGTCACAGGATGGAAGCAGTTCCTAGTAAGGCTGCCTTTTGCAATTGATTAATGGTGAATTTGTCAATGCCAATGGTATTCAAGTGGTGCTCTAGTTGTTTTGGGATTGCACCCAAGGCGCCTATTACTATTGGTACTACCCTTGCTTGCCTTTGCCACAGTCTTTCTATTTCTATTTGTAGGTCTTTGTATTTTTTTACCTTCTTCAGTTCTTTCTCATCTATTCTGCTGTCTCCAGGCACTGCCATGTCCACTATCCAGGCTTTTTTGTCTTTCTTATCGACAAATGTTAAGTCTGGAGTTTTATGTTGTTGTTGTTGTTGTTGTTGTTGTTATTATTATTATTATTATTATTATTATTATTATTATTATTATTATTATTATTATACTTTTAAGACAGTGTTGACTCTTGGCAACAGCCTGGACAAGACCCTGCAGTTTTCTTGGCAAGATTTTGGAAGTGGAGCTGAGAGAGAGATACCAGCTAGTTGGCTTTGCATCAAAGTATAGGAGTACAACTCAGGGTCTCCTGGTTTCTAGCCCGATGCCTAAATTGCTATAACAGTTTGGGTCTCTGCACTTTTAGCCTTCTCCCTTAATGTGTACAATTATGGCACATCTTTTATTCACCCATCCCAGACCTATCTCACAATCCTGAGTGCAACACTTATTAGCATGAAACAAAAAACAACTCAAATAGATGCTCCCAGTCTCAGATGCAAACTTGTGATATATTATTTCACCATTAAATATTAGAAACAAGAAATTACATAGTAATATTCTTGAGCTTTGGTTAGTGGAGATAACATGTAAAAACATTTAAAAGAGAAAAACTAAAATTGAAAGGCTGTTTTGATATGACACTTTTTGGAATTCTGACTCAGAACTCTATAAAAGCAGATACTCAGGAAGCACATTCAGATCATAATTCAACTGGTTGTGTAACAGGGAACTTAAAAGAAAGTGAGACCAACCACAGACTGGATAAAATCAGTGCTTGATGACAACACAAAACTTCTCTAGCAGAATATGGGCTGAATCAGTTTAGCTTCAAGTTGTAAGTCAAAGTGAGACTTCAGGTTCCAGATCGCGGCTCTGACGGTCATTAGACAGAGTCATCTCTTAGCTGGCCAGTTTTCCTTCACCGGTAGACCTTTAACAGGGTCAAAAGTTGCCCTGGAGGGGCGACCACCATTGAGGAGGACTCTTGCCGACTGTGGAAGAGTGGTAGCTCCTTCCGCAGTCCGAGGCAGCTCCTTAGGGCCAACGAAGAAAAGATCGGCCATTAACATGGCCGATCACTTAGCTGCACCAGCCAAAACTCACAAGAACATATAAGCATAAAGAGCCACCATGGAAGATCCGGGTGAGACCCTTCCCTTCCTCTCCTCTCCCTATTCACTCCTGTGAAAAGCCTCTTTGGAATTATTTCCCTGCTTTGAGACAATGGCGTCTGCTTACTTGGGAAGATAAACTGTGGAACAAAAGAAAAGAATAACTAATTATAATGACTATTTTTATTTTTTGATATTCTGGGGTCCCGAAAAACCCCTATTATAGAATATTATTATTTTACTTATTTGGAGAATATTGTTTCTTTTATTCTTTTAATGAAAAAAAACTTTAATGTCTGGGAAAAGATTCTATAGCTGACTGGGGACATCTTGTGGTGAAATTCAACACTGCAACTGTTTTCTTTTTTCTTTTTAATATGGAGGCTGGCTTTGACCTTCAAATTATTATAAAATGAAAAAGATAAAGAAGCTGAAACAGCTGGGTGATGAAACTATCAGTTAGAAATTGTGGAGGTGGATACTGGCTGATTGTTATTAAATATAGCCTCCACTAAAAGACTAAAGGATTATTCTTAACCACCACTGAAATGGAAGAACCCTCCCCACAACTCAACTATAAGCTCATACTGGAAAAATTCTTGAAGCCACTGAGCAAATGGACTCTAGAATGAAAAAGGTTATTTTAAAACTACAAATCAAAGCTCAAACTTTAATGGATCAATTTACAGGCCAAGAAACAGCAGAGGAGGAACAGATCAACATTCAAGAGGCCTGTATGCAACACCATGTACAACTTAATGAGATGGAGGAACCTGATTCACATCTCAGTTACAAACTCATAATGCAAAAATTTTTTGAAGTTACTGAGCAAATGAATTCTAGAATGGAAGCCAAAGATGTTGCTTCAAAACTGCAAACTGATTGCCAGACTCCAACTGATTATTCTATAGCTCAAAAAACAACAGAAGAGGAACTAACCAACACCAAAGAGAACTTTACACTATTTTATATACAACCCACTGAGACTTTTGATGATCAAAAAGTGACTTCAATTAAACTATATGCAACTTCAAAGGCTACAGGAATCAATGTAGTATTGAAAACTGTGACAACTTTGACAACCAGTTACCAATTATAATATTGGACACAACTGACTGTTGTGTCCAAATACTGAGATTTGAATTTTTAGGGCAACAATGGATTAATTATAAAAGAGCCAGTTCCTTAAAATTGATAATGGGATGCTCTCCCTTGATTCAAATGATACCTCGAGGAATGAAGGGAGACCTAACTGTTGATATAGAGGCTCTGTTATGGAAACCTCCTTGGCACAAAAAGAAAGCTAGAGTAAGATTTAAAAATGGGATTTAAAATTGTATTTAATGGGTTAAAAAGGCTTTTCAGAGATATGGACTGATTTAATGTTTGGGTTTTAGACTTACAACCGAGATGAAAATTATTGGTCAGATTATAGTTTGGAATTGTAATATGAAAAAGGTCTTAATGAGGAGCTATTAGGATAAGAAATAGAATAGATACATGAAATAGAATAAGAATGTAGTTTTTGGAATAATATGTTTATTTAAGGTATGATAATTATTGTGTAATGGAATCAGAACAAGGAAATGGATTGTGACAATGGAAGACATGGTATTAGTAAATGAGGAGTTATTAGTATAAGAAATAGAATATATTTGGGAAATGTAAGAGTGTGATTTTTGGAATAATATGTTTATTTTAGACATTATAATTATTATGTTATGAAACAAGGGAAATTAGGGATACCTGAAGTTTAAACAATATGCTTATTAAGGCTAAATTGGAATATGGTAATTGGAAGTTAGTAAAGCTTAAAAACAGGATTTGGACTGGTATAGGTAAAATGTTATTGATAATTTTATTGATTGACTGAATTTTATTTAGAAATGTATTAATTTGAATATACATTTCTTGAGGGTAATAGAGATGGAACTTTTAAGGAGTTAATCTGAGCTACATATGTATGACTTTGCTTTTGGATAATTGATTACCCCATCACCACATTGTTTCCTAAGCACATTGATGTAAAAATTGAAAAATTAATAAAACTTGTTTAAAAAAAGTTGTAAGTCAAAGTGTAATGTGAATTATTTTGCCAAGCATCTGAAAATATGTATGTGTTACACAATCTTATTCCTATGCAATAAGTACTTTGCTCAAAGCAACAATTACTTCAGTAACAGTGATGATAAAACAGCAGGTAAAATCTCACTAAAACCAGCAGTTCCACAAATGTCTGTGAAAATAGATCTGTCTCTACCCTTACTCAAATATTAAAACAAATACTTAGGATTTAAATAAGATCTACTTCTATGCACTGCTACATTTTAATTCAAGAACAGGGGGAAATTTGTGTTCCAGGCTCTTGTGGTGAGGAAAATGCATATATATAGTCCCATGTAGGGTAGAGAAAAATTAGAATATGCTTCCATATATAAACCAAAGTGATGGTTATCTCTGGATCTGATGGTTGTCTGTGAATAAAATTAGCTTTGCTTATCATCAAATGAGCTCATACTTATTTTTTAAGAATGAAAAGCTATAAAAATGAGTCATCTACTATATATGCATCATAGAGGTCTGGACCATTTGTTGATTAGTTTACCTTGACTTGACTTGGTTTCATCCTAACCATATTTTACAGAAAATGGAAAATGCCTGTTAATTCTATAATCTAATTATATAACTGTTCATAACAAACAAGTTAACTTCCAACAAGAAAAATATAAAGTGTGGAATGAAAGGGCAGTATTGAAGCTTGAGATTAGTGATAATATGATCCAGTAATTCCTCTTTACTTAAATTTGAATTCACATAACAAGATGGATTATATCCTTTTGTAAAACTTTTGAAAAATTTCAATAAAAAAAAAAAAAAAAGATGGATTATATCCTAGGATATTGAAGAGATAGCTGAAAGCTTATATATTATTCTTGAGTATGTTTGAAGAAGAGGTGAAGTGCCACATGACTAGAGGAGAACAAATGTTATTTCTTTTAAAAAAGGGGGAAAATGAAAATGAAACCATCTATACTGTACTTTAAGAAATATACTTTAAGCACTACACTTTAAAAGAATGTAGAGCAATTGGCAAAGTCTCAGAAAGGGACAATGAAATAATCAGGGTGCTAGAAATGAAGGTCTAAGAAAGAAAGATTGAAGGAGAAAAGATGACTGGAGGTAATATGACAGCACTTTTTAAAATTACCAAAAGAAGATTATATTAAAAAAAGATCAAGACCTGTTTTCTGTCATTCTAGAGTACAGGACACTGAGTAATAGACTGACTACAGGAAAACAGATTCTGAATGATAGAAAAAACTTCCTAACAGAAAGATCAGATGTCCAAAGAGTAAAATCTTCCATTACTTCTAGGTCTCTTCTCACTGAAAGTTCTGCAGTCTGATCCAAGAAGGCATTAAACAGGTGTTCCACTTAACTTACTGGTTTATAATGCATAGTGACAATATCATTGTTATTTCCCCTTCCTTGTATTTATAACCTTGGGACATAGTCTTTCCTGCATAGTCTTTATATGCTCATTATTTGATGCCCCCACTTCTTGTGCATTTTTTATTTATTATTAAAATTTCTATGCTATTCCATTCCAGATATGCTCTAAGTGGCTAAAAGCAGCTATCATACCCTGTCCCATTCACTGTAGTCAGCATCATGCTACTTTCTGGACTTTCTTCTCTTTCTCTCAGAGAATTCTATCTGAAGCTTTTCTAAATCAGATTGGCAAATTGCCTTCCAAACACATTCTTCTCAGTTCTTGTGAGGTGCCACTCATCTCTTGCAAGGATCCCTTACAGCAGAAATGCACCCCATTGTAAAACAACAAAAACAACAACAAACTGTTCCCATTGGCACTATTCATGTAGCCAATTATTTGCTACAGCATTCTTCCTCTTTTCCTGGGTTATGTAATTCAACTGGAAAAAGTAAAAAAAAAAAATCTTATCTATGCTCTCAGCCTATCTCTTCTCCTCCTTCATAGTGTCTTGTAGTGTCTTCAGTGCTATGCCATTTCTTTCCACATGAATCAGCAGAATCAGGTAATTGTCAGTGGCCTTAAAAAGTCATGGGATTCTTTCTTTCATGTCCCAGACGTGAGCCCCAAAGAAGTAATAATCTTCTCTTGACAGGTTATCAGACCAACTGCTCTATCACACATTTTAACAGATAAATACCTTAAATGTAGTAAAAATCAGAAACATAATGAAACAGATGATACTATCAAAGCAAAAGGACTTAGGGAAGATGACAATTGATTCAAAAAGCTTGGAGGAATAACTGGCTTTGCTCCTTATCTAAAGAGAATAGATTTTTTTTGAATCCCCTGAGGAACTTCAAAGTCTGGACAACATAATACAAAAAATTCTATCTTTAGGTCCCAACTGCTTGTACTTTTAAACATAAAATCTATCTGATGCTGGACACAAAAATGATATAGAAAGAGAAGACAGTCATTTAGTATCCATTCTGCTTATTAAATCCATTGATAAATTGACCAATTTAGGATAGAAATTCAATATTTAATGACAGCACTCAACTCATCCGTGTTATAACATGGACAGAGAACAATAAAGTTATATAATAAGAGTAGTTGTCTTGATTTATATAGATGCAAATGTAAATATATGTACTGATATAAATATTCAGTCTGAATAAAGGCTTTCTAGTGACTTTTTGTGACAACAAAAATAAATGGAATAGAATATTGTACACAGACTTGATTGAAACTGCTCCTCACTCCTCCGCATGGGACTTGTTGGATATGCCTAGAGAAGACATGGCTAGCCTAAAATGCCTAGACCAGAAAGAGATAATAAAACAGCATATGCGTCCCCTAGGAAATGTTTATTTTTCACTCCATGTAAGAGGCAAAGTTCCCAGGTCAACATGCACTGCCAAACATGGCTCCCCTGGAGAATATTGCGCGGTGTTTTCTAAAGAAAAGAAAACAAACAAAACAAAAATGAAAATAAAAATCTGCAGCTTTCAAAATGTTCAGAACAGTCAGGGTCTCGTGGGTTTTTGGGTATTTCCATTTCAGTTTCCAAAATGCTGTAACAATTCTTATTTGTGCTTCAGCCAGGAGTGATTGAGAAAGCCTCAGTTCAGAGAGGAAGAAGGAAAGTAGCTGTTCTCAAAACTAGGATGAGAATTTGCTACATGGTGCCTAAAGATAAGGAGCAGGCAGAGATGCTAGAGAGTCCAGTGCAGAAGCTTTCCAAAAGGTTTCAGTTGGTGAAATGTGAGGAACAACAAAGAGAATAATACTGGGGAAGAATAAAGTAATGGATCTGTTTGTTTTCAGTGTTATTAATGATACAACCCCCCCCCCCCAAACTACATATCATTTTGGTGGTGTAAACAGCTACTATATCAGATATTTTGATCATCATCATCATCATCATCATCATCATCATCATCATCATCATCTTGTTCTCCATTTCCCACAACTGAGTGATTACCCTTAAGTAAAAAAAGGTTCTCACTGGTGCCAATGCAACTTTCTTCTAATCACTCTCCCAGGGTGAGGATTTTTGTCAGCATTATGCGTGAGGAGTGAAATGTTCTTTCAGCATGCTGTGGACTTAATAAAAATCACTTCCCATGGTTGATCTTAAAATATTCTGCTTGGCTGTGAGACTCCATTATTTCAAAGATATTATGAAGAAAACAAGTTGCAGAAGAAAGCAATAATCTGGGGTCTGTTGATTTCTGGAGGATCTCTTCATGTTGTAAAATTAGGTCCTCATGTTTTCTGCAGAACAAAACTGAACAAAATGCTACTTCACATAGGTAAATCTTTTGCACATTTCCCCAGAGCTGTCTGCAGGAGAGATGAAAGCACTAGAGTGACAGCACAGTGCAAGCTCTGCTCTTTGGTATATGTGGTATTACTGTGGATGAAATAAGATATTTGGTATTGGCAATAGTGTGGAACTCAGAAGTTCACAAGCCATTCAGAGAAGATGTGTATATGTGTGTGCATTCTATCATAAACATAAATGCATACAAGCAAATAGAATTTGTACAATGAAGAGCAAATATTAGATAATGACTGAATGGATTACTAGAATGTGTAAGTGGTTATGAATAATGAATATCCTTCAGTTTAAAGCCAGGAGCCTACTCTGTCATTTAAAGTTTCAGTTCAGAAGTGTTCAGGAAGCTCTATTCAATCTCTTCAAAATAAAATGTAACATTAAAAATTAAGATATTTTTTAGGAGCCATTAGGGCCCATAAGTAAATAAAGGCCCCATTGCTTGTATGAGCCATTTGTTTTTGGCACTCTTTTACTTCAGATGACATGAGAATAGATTCTAGCCTGGCTCATTTGCAAATTAAAGGTAATGTGGAAATCTTAACTCTTTGGAAAAATGTTCTTAAAGTATCCCTTCAGTGCCTTTTGACTAGCAATCTTGTCAAAATTACTTATTACTTGTATGGGGATAAGAAGTTATATAGCTCATAATTTTCGGGTATTACTGCAAATTAAATGTCATATCTGCCATCCTTTCTGTCTCAGAACAGAAAATTAAATTCTGTACATGTCAAGTCAGTAGTTAGGCCAACTAACTGCTCAGTAAAGATATAGCTCATATTCCAAAAAGAAACTCCTGTAAAAATAAATCCTCCATTGATTGCTGTAAAATTACATGAACTGCAAAGGCAACTTGTTTTGGCCAATCTTTAATATTAAGTTAATATTATTTTAATGGTGATATAATTTACAGTTTTAGTATTAACACGGAGATTTCCAGAATTTAAGGAACATGTGTATTTGATATTGTGCTAAAAACCTCTACTTGCCCTTCATCTTGCATATTTAAGGCTAAATTCCAACTTTGTGTAGCTTGCAGTTAAAACTTCTGCCTAAATGATGAAACCTTCATCAACCCAAATGATGAAAATCTTGCTTTTAATTGGTGGATCCCTCAACAAAGCAGGGATCTAGTCTCTGTCTAGACTTATTTGGAAGCAATATATTTGCTTGTGTACTGACCCTACCTTTATTGGTCATGTGACATCTATTTGTCCTGTACTTCCTATCTTCTAGCTCAGAGGTCCCCAACCCCCGGTCCATGGACCAGTACCGGTCCACAGCATGACAGCAACCAGTCTGCAAAAACAAGCAAAACCCCATTTGCGAGATTCAAGCAGCACACAAAACTACACACTGTCCAGTCGGTGGAAAAACCACTCTGCATGGAACTGGTCCCTGGTGTCCAAAAGGTTGGGGACCTCTGTTCTAGCTTGCTCCAGAAAGCCAATTTCAAACTGCTTGGGATGAGAACTCCCCAGGTATTGAGTAGGCCGGTTTTGTTCTCTAATATCCTCAGTAGATTGCAATGTGGTAGGGTTCAACTTTTGACTCATTGGCCTTATGCATGTGAATGTTCTACTAACCATTTATAGAGGTTATATTCTCATATCAGCTCTATTTCAATAGAAGATGATATAAGATTTCCTGGCCTGGAAATCATGTTTTGCCTTATTTCCCACAGAAGACTTCTCATGAGAGCATTTTAAGGTGCATGAAGAAGTAATCTTCAGAAGATGAATATCTGCTTAACATCAACTTGCCAGGCAGACCTGCTTTGGGCAACCTTATTTATCTGGCTGGTGGGCTCTGCAGCCCCATGGCCATTTTGACTGTGGCTGTGAGAGAGGCCAAACATTTTACTTGCATAGCTTATTTATTTTTATTTTTGGGGAGACTGGGTATGGGAACACCAATCTTGTGAAAGAATGAATGCAGCTCTTCCAGAAGGTTGATATTGCTACTGATGAACAAAAATAAGTTAAAGAAGGACTTGTAAAGCTTTCTCTTGAGTAAAATGTATTAATTACTGTTGCTGTCAGGAAAAAAACTCCTTCCCCCCATCTTTTTTTTTTCTGAGACTATTCTGTTGTGGGAATGCAATTATCATTTGCTAGACGTTTTTTCAACCATCTCAGGCTGGCTCTTAGAAGAACCATCTCTATTCTTTTCTCCATTTTCTTTGGACTAGGTATTGTCCATGAGGGGAATTCAATCTCTTGTCTCCCATGTTTTCCATGAGACAAGGGATTAGTATTCTCAAAATAACAAATACACAAATAGATAAATAATAAAATCAGGGCATTGGGACTCATCTTTATCCTGCCATGTATTCAGGAGAGTAACCGGTAGCTGTTTTTCCCACCAGCAGATGATACTGAGTAGGAGAGGAAACAATAGCAAGGAACATACCTATGAAGCCTTTTCTGTGAAAAGTAGTAATATTACCTAGCCTCATTGTGAGGTGTGGAGAAGGTAAACTTTTTATATTAATGTACTCGAAGGCAGGAGTAATGCATAGGAGTATGACTGTGAGGAGGGGGAGTTTAACACAATACCTTGAATTAGCTGATTAATATGCATTATCTTCATCTGAATAATCAAGGATAGCTTTCTCCTTCTATTCTAAAGTATAGATCAGAAATATGTGAAATAATGTAACAGTGAAAGCTTTTCTATATGAGCCTTAATAGTAAAATACTAACATCTGGCTCTCAGCTATGATAAGTCTGTCTGGCATACACTTGATTAAAAACTCTGAATTTCCCTCTGCGCTAGTTTGTTTGAATGGCAAGAACAAAAGAATATCTGTTTTATCAAGTAGCACCATTAATAAATTGACTAAACAATATATTTCAGATAAGTAATAAAACAAAATGGTGCAGTACTTCCTTAGTCAACTGGAGTTCTGGACTTTCCATGCCTACTGAAAGAACAGGTGACCACCATGGCTAGTAAAATCTTTGCACTATCTTGTGCACCATTTGTGCCTGCTTATTGTCCATGCTCATAGTGACTTGTGCCTTAATTATCCTCCATTTGGATTACTGTAATACTGTATACTCTCTACATGGAATATCCCTGGAAAAACTATTGGAAGCCATAGAAGGTCCAGAGTGTAGTGGCATGAGTAGTTTTAGCATCTCTTGCTATGCCCATATAAAATTCCTGCTCCAAAGGTTACCCTATAGAGCAGTGGTGGCGAACCTATGGCATGCGTGCCAGAGGCGGCACTGAGAGCCCTCTCTGTGGGCACACATGCCATGCCTCAGAGATGGCAACCGTCCCTCTTCAACCAATCACCTGCTAACTCGCTGAGGTCTCATGTGGCTGCATGCATCCCAGCACAGCTGGTTTATCTCCCCGCGTCCCATCCTCCTGGCTTCACATGCTCTCCTTTTCCCAGGCGTGACCCACTGCATTGCCTTTTCAGCTGTCAGCTGTCCGTCCAGCTCAGAGGCGGCTTCTCTGAACTGCTGGCGGTGGGCTGCGGAGCCCCAGAGTGTGCTGGTCAAGGGGCTGGCAGGCTGTGGCTGCTGACAGACACTGTCACCCCCATATGCTTGATGGCCTCTATGTGCAGGGGCCGATGGTGTCAGGCAGCAGCCGCCCCAGCCCCTGCCTCACCTTGTCCTACGACAATGGCACCCCTGTCCTGCCTTGCCTTGCCTCACCTCACCCTGCAGGACAAGTCTCCTGCCCAATATCCCACCTGCCAGAGACCTCCTGGATCTCCCCCAACCCTGTCCAGCCCTCACATGCGTCCCTCCCCGAGAGCAACATCAAGGTGACCACGCCCACCTTGGCCACATCCACCAAATCTGCCATGACCATCACAGCCATGCTCATCCAGTGGGCCACGCCCACCTGGCACCCGGTGATAAATAAGTGGGTTTTTGGTTGCAACTTGGTCTCTAAAAGGTTCGCCATCACTGCTATAGAGGCTCTCAGTAGACTTCTGGATGTGATTCAAAGTGCTGATGGTCATCCATACAGCCCTGCATTGCATAGGATCAGGAAACTCATGTTCACCCCCATCAAATCCATAATATGGTGTCAACTTCTCCCAGGATTAGGGCCTTCTTTGTGGCAGCACCTACCTTGTAGAACAGCATTGTCCAGATTCAGACAGCCCTAGCCCTTTAGCTTTTTGCAAGGCTGTTTCTCCAAGTGTTTGGGCCAGTTAGATAAGCTTTGCTGTTGATATCGTTTTATAATTGGAAGGTATCATTTACTTTGGCCTCATTGGGATATTGTTTTAACTGTTGGGTTTTTAATCTTTTAAAACCAAGGGTCATTGTGTGAGATATACAGCCATCTTTAAACAAATAAATAGCCAGTGACCTTTGTGTTCAGAATTGTTTAATTTCTTGGAAATTATCAGACTAGTCATTTTGTACACATCTCTGTCTGTAAATACGTTGCAATACTGGCATTGTTTTTTTATTTTGAATTCTAAATATTTCCTAGGATCAAATTTTCCTTGTTGTACTTCCTAATCCCTAGGCTTATTCTTATCAATGATTTAATTTACATGTTGTTCTCAGTGTATGGCCATTCATTCAGCAACCATTCAAAATTATAACCATGCTCAACAAATGATGGTTAGGATTTGTCCTCAGAATTCTGGCTATTCCAGCACCTCTACAGTCATAGGATCAAGATCTGGGTGCTTGGCAATCCAGAAAGTTAATGGGGAAACTGGCAGTGAAGGTTGCAAATGTTTGGGGCAAGTCTTCCTTACCTGTGTTTCCTCCTCCAGCCCCCCTGTATGTGCATCCCATAAGCCATTTGGCATCGCCACATGCCTATGCTTGCACTCTAGCACCCCTTTCCTATTGTGGCCTCAGTCCCATGCACCCCCAGACTAGCATGGTCTCTCTTGGAGACCCTTCTGTATCGTCCATGACCCTTTGAATTGACTTGAAAATAAAGGGTGTGCACTTTTCAGAAACTTCACAGGGATGGATGGATGGTTGGGACCAAGAAGCACAGGGCTGATGAAGGGTTTCTGTTTCCCAAACTTTTTTACATGGGCATAAATGCTTATTTACAGAAAGGAGCAGTTCCATCATTCTGATGCATTGCAGGAGGTGGTTTACCCCTTACTCAAGAGACCATTAATTTCTGCCCAGTCTCCAACCATCCCTTTTTGGGGAAAGTTGTTTAAACAGTGATAGGGAATTATCTGGACCTTTTGCATTAAAGTTCAGGCTGGGGTATAACAATGAGATGGCATTGATCACACTTCTGAATAACTTCTATCAGGACTAGGATGGAAGTGATTTCTTAGTGGCTTTAAATATCAATAGGATCCTTCTGGGATGACTGAGGGGGTTGAAAATGTAAGATACAGTTCTTCAGCAGTTCTCCTCTTTCTTCCAACATTGGTTCCAGTTGGTGTAGTGGGGTGAGAGGTCCTGTGGTCCACTCAACTTTCAGCTTGCTAACAGACAAATGAAGCTGCTGGGTGAGTTCCTCCACCAGCATGGGGCAAACTATCATCAGTATGCCAATGATATTCAGTTGCACAATACTTCTCCAGGCCATTCAAATTATACTGTGGATACATTTTTTTCCCAATGCCTGGAGGATGTAGAAGAACTGGGTTCAAATATGACAAAACTGAGTGGTTATAGGTTTAGGGTTCCCCACATATAATGATTTGCATTTTTAACTATAGCTCGGGTTACCTCTACTCTCCCCCAGTCAGAACTGTAGTACAATCTGGGATGTTCCTGGTTCATGGCTCCTGTTCCAAGAGCATGTCACACACATGACCAGTAAGGCCTTTGAATCAATATATCTTGTGCACCAGTTGTACCATTTCTTAGATATGGGAGTCATTGCTCGTGTTTACTTATGCTTTAGTCAACTACCAACTGGATTATTGGAACACACTGTACATGGGTCTCTATGCCTTTAAGAGCATTCAAAAACTGCATCTTGTTCAGAATGTAATGGCATGGGCAGTAGAGGCCTCATTGCATTATTCTATATAGTTAATGATTCCTTTTTCTGCTTCATTAAAATCACAATATAATGTAATTTGGAGAGGCTCTAGGAAAAATGCCTAATGTTTTTTTATCCTAGCTTTAAGGAAATACACATTTTCTCAAATGATTGTGCTACATTTTATCTTTAGCCAATTCCATAGTAAACCTGAAGTTAGGGCTAAACATATTTGTCTAGCATCAGATTGTACAGATCCACCAGTTGCAGGCCTTAAGCCAAAAAAATCAGAATGCAAACATGAACTGTTATTGGCTGTAAGCAAATTCTCTGGCTGGGACTTTTGATTTCTTGGAAACATTGATTAGTGTAAGTGAGGGTCGATAGAGCTTTCCATGTTTGTATTTTAATGTTAATCAATCACATTTTATTAAAAATTTAGAAAGGTAAGGTGGGATACAAATTCTTGGAGAATCTTTTCTTTTGTATAATGAAACTTGGAGAAATTATTTATTTCCAAAAACATAGTTTATTGACATCAAAATAATGTGATTGTATTATTGTTTTACTTGCACAATTTGGAATACCAGTAATATTTACTTATTATGATAATTAGTAAAAGGGCTTGCAGCCAGGGAAGGCTTCCAGATTGCAAAGAGTTGGCTTTCCATTTTCACATAGTTGCATTTGTGCAAAAATAGTTAGCAAACATTGCACATATTGTCTTTTGTTCGAATGATAAACTATATTTAGTATTTTTCATATTGCTATTCATTTGCATATATGATCAAGGTACATATTTCAAATTCAGTCTTACAGAAAACAGAAATGGCTATTTAATAAATGGAGGTCTCGAACAGATCACCTGTACTGTCTCCAACCGCAGTGCATAACCAAGGAAGCAAGATAGAGTTTTATTAATCAGTTTTAATGCAGGAAGAAGGGAACAGATAAGACAATCTTGGAAATTAAATAAGAAAAATAAGAAATCCTCATTCATTAGTGAGAACATTAAAGTAAAATATCTGTGAATTGCTTGGATGTCTTTCTCCTAGATTTCTTAACTTATAAATTGAGGCCTCACTTAAGATACAAAACTGATATGTCCAGCTGTTCTTTATTTGCCACAGTTTAGCAACTCCCTTTTCTTTCCCATATTCTGATAATTCCCTTATAGCATCCACTTGCTCCAGCCACCTCATATTCTCAGATAAAGAGCCAGGTAACTTGTCTAAGTCAGGCTATCCAGAAAAAGAAGCGGACAATGAACTGTGTTTCCTCCGAGTCCAAGGAGGTAGAGAGAAGTCATCATCCTGCCCTTAAGTCTATAAGTAAATCTAGCAAATTGAGAGGCTTTGGTTTGTGAGAATATCATAAATGAAACAAATTGATTGAAATGTTGAACCACCAGGAAGAAAATAGGTTTGGAAAGGAATCAAAAGATGTGATAGACTAGAATGTAAGAAATTAGAGAGGGAGTCTTAGTTGAAAATCTTTAAGCAAATGATCCAAACACTCATAGGCATAGAAGTAGCTGCTCTTGGCAGAGGAGTGGATCTTCTTCCCTACCTCATAATAGGAAGGCCCTAAAGCAGGGGTGTCAAACTCGCAACATCATGTGATGTGTCACAACGTATCGTGACTTTTTTTTCCATTGCTGGCAATGCGATGGGTGCAGTTTCACCAGGACGCATCCAGGCTGTGGCCAGCAGTTTGACACCCCTGCCCTAAAGCTACTAAAATTCCAAAGTTAAGGGACCATATAGAATTCTTTCTTACTACAGTTGAGAGGTGGCAGCTACAGATTCATGACCTGTAAAGGAATGAGTTGCCTTTTGTTTCCAGACTTCAGCAAAGGGAAAAAATCCCCACAAAATATGGGCATTTGGGGAGCAAGTCTTGCAGAGATGTTGGCCAGGAAAAACACCCTGGTCAAAATGTAATGAAAAAAACAATGGAAGGCACAAGGAAAGTGTGGAAAAAAATTGAGGCAAAGCAATTGGAGCAGACCATTTGCAGCCAGGTTTGTGAGGTGTCAGGAAAGATGGCAGCAGACAAGCAAAGGTAAGGCAACAGAAGAGGAGTAAGGAAGAAGGAGGAAAAGCATGCATGTGCACAGGAGCTTACAAGAGTCTGAGAAGACATAATCCAAAGTCTGACAGTTCATAATCAGAAACTCAAAAGGTTTCAAAGGGAATAAAAGTTAGTGACTTGGTCAGGAACAGGCCAAGGCACCTAGAGCAAAAAACAAAAAAAACAAAACCACTCAAAGGCAGATGTCAGAGATATCTCCAGCAATGTAATGCAGTCCCTGCACAGTTTAAATCCTCTTCTTGCCAAGTATGCACAGCTGAAGTTTTCCAGGTTTATCTGTTGTCAATAATGAGGCACCAGGCTTGCTTACAGAATCAGTGTCTTGCTGCTTGCTCACAAGGTGTTTACTTTGAGGGGGTGCAGGATTCTCAGGCTGAAGGTATTTATCCTGCTTCTTGGCACCCATATTGGCTAAAGAAGCATCAGTGCTGGTTGAGGAGGGACCTTAGAAGATATCATTGTTTGATTCAGTGGCTGCTAAATCAGTGGCATCTGATCAGAACAACTGGCCAAAGCATTGTTACAATATCAACAGCAAGTGGGTATACAAATAAAATCTTGCGCAATTTCAGGAAACATAGTTGAAAGTAGCATGGACATGGTCTTGAAGACAATATGTAGTAACCATTAATAAGCACGAGTTTAACCTAAGAAAACAGTGCAAGAAAGAGATTCAAAATTGCCCCACTTTTATTGTCTTGGTATAATAAAATAAAGAGAAATGCTGTTTTGCTATATTATGTTATTATAGCTTATATCAGTGAAGCAGAATTTTAACATTTTTGTGTTTATTTTCTGATGTGGTCTATCTGATGTGGTCTATCTCAAACAATGTTTGGGACAAGGCTTGTGTCAGCCAGGGACAATACAACAAGCTGAAGCCCAAAGTTATTTGTGCTGTCATGGGAATTTACAAGAAAAATTTGAAGCAAAATCAGGATCAATTTGGGATGCATAAACTTAGTTTATGCAAGCTGGCTAGGTGAATTTCCTACAGATTGCAACAAGATGGTTTTTATTTGGAGTTTGCTGCAAGAAAAAGCATCCAAATGTGTTTGTTCCAGCGTACTACTGAATATGTGTTACTGATGTGTCTTTGAAAGAGTTGAGGCATGGAAGAATTAATAATAGCTTCTCTCCACCCTAACATACCTACGGTAAATTGTTAAGCATAATCCATCCATCATTTTTCTTAATATATTTTCTAAATGAGAGAACTTCATCTTCCTGAGGGTAGTGATAATACAGTACATAGTTCTTAATATATATATTTTTCTTTCTAGTGTTTCTCGCTTGATCTGACTTTTTCATATCAAGTGAGGATTGATCCATTGGTTGCAATAGGAAGTGACCGACTCTCTCATCTCACATCACAACCTGATGTTGTGAGATGAGAGAGTGATTACTTCAAAGTTAACCAGCTGGCTTTCATAATGCTGGAAACAGCTTATATTCTTAGATGTTATGGGGATGCTTAGAGAGCACGCTTTTACAGATGAGATAAATTGTGGAAGAGGAATAGCATTGCCTGAATAACTACATTAAGAAAAGCCAAGAACCCTTGCTGAAGGCAATCAAATATGGAAAATGCTTGAAAACAACAAAGGGGAAGGATGAACTTGAAAATTGATTTGCTAATTGGAAGAACAAGCCAATGCATCGTCAATATATAAAGCAAAGTTGATAAAAAAAACCCACAGGGAGTTGGTTAAGATCAGGAATGTTAAAGTAAATAAAGGCTTTATTTTAGCAACTCAGGTATAAGCTTTGTCAACTAAATGCATGAAGGTAAAAATTCAACAGGTAGTAAACAATAGTGAATGTTGCCGTTCTACTAAAAAGGATGAAATAATTGAAATACTGGGTCTAGCAGATTGAAGTTGAATGCTTATGGTGAAAGAAATCCATTGTTATACCAATCATGATTGGAGCCCTTTGAGCAATACCTAAAGGACTTTCTTGATATCTGCAAACATTCTATTTATCAGACCTGAACACTCTTATTTTACAAAAACAAAACAAAACAAAACAATCCCTCACCCTGCTTTAAACTGCCTCTATTCTACGATGCTACCTTAATAATTTTTAGGGACACATTAGATTTTTATACTTTAAAATTTTAATTATTTCTATATTTTGTATCATCTGTAAGTTTCCCAGAATCACATTACTGGTGAAAGAGTGGTATATAAATTTAATAAATACATTGAATGGAAGAAACATTTAAACTCTAAGGAATACTCTGTCACTGACCTCAGTGCGGATCTATTTTTCAAAAATTATTCTCATTCTGAATATTTGAATTTATCTGGAGATTTCACTCCATTTCTTATGGATTAAACAGAGACTTAGCTTGCTAGAAGCTCTAGGTATACTAAACACCAACTTATAATTATCAGAATATCTGCATCAAAAACAACACTATTGCTTTTTACATTATCACACTTTATAAGTAAATTTCTCACATTATATTCAACTAATATCCCTACCACTCAGGCAACAAATATAAGAGTAGATATTTTCCAAGACCATCTTCCACAAATGTGATAAAATTTATTGTGACCCATGAAAACTTGATAATAAATTACTTTAATTAGCATATTTATTTAAATTAGTTCAATTAAATATCTTAATTTTAATTCATTGTTGGCATTTTAATAATAAACTTGCTTTTGTGATAGAACAGTGCAAGTTAATGCTAAGTCTCTCTGGGGTTGCTGATTGGGTCTCAGTTCTTGGGAACAATCTAATTAGGCCGAATTGAACTACAAAGAGATTCTGAATTTTTGGAGAACCCTTGTCTGTCTGACTGTCCATGTATCTACCACTGTCTCTCTCCCCTCTTTTTCAATCCACCTGCCCATCCAATAAAATATTGGAAGCTAGTGTGGTAGAGTTTGCCCTTTTCTTTCTGTTCTGCTGGTGCTAAGGCTAGTCCTTTTAAATGGTAGAGACAAGGGTAAATGCTGCCTGTCCTAAGCAGTTAATATAGCCCATATTGGAGGGAAAATGCAGTCTTCCCTTTCTCCAAGCAGCAAATCTACTTTTAGGTAAAAATGTACTTAAGTCTCCACCATCACCTCCTGGTGTGAAAAGGAAAATAAGTTGCTGTTTCCCTGACTCTGTTGTGCTATTGGTTTGTCTGGGTATTTCTTAGTCCTTCCTTACTTTTGTTGGTCATTTTTTTCTCATAGTAGCCAATCTGTCCTGTCCAGAATTCAGATAGACTTTCCTTACTCAGCTGTCTTCCCCTGTGCCATTTTGCTTCTTTGCTCCTTTGGTAGAATGCAAGCATATTATAGAAGGGAGCCAGACTAGACAGTTGTCAAGCTTTAATGAATTACACTGCTGTATAACCCAACTGAAAAAGGGAAGAGTCTTTTCTCTGCAGAGTCTTTTCTCTGCCTGTCTCCTGTCATATAGTTCTTCTGACAGGCAAGGTTTATTAGCTTTTCCAACACTGCTCTCTCAGCAGCATTTTTTTTTCCACCTGCTCATATCCCTCAGCCGCCTGGCTCTCTCACAGCTTCTGATATCTTTGTGTTCCCTAGAGGCTTTGTTTAGCTAAAACAGCTTCCTCCAGAAACCACTTCCAGCAATTCCTTGCCCTTCCTCTCTCTGTGTTCGGTACAATGTTGCAGAAGGAAAAAAAGTTAGCTTTGCTTTGTGTCATCTTGCTTGTAAGTCATATCCTATAGCTACTGTGAAATATTTCAGGTAGATAAATGCGTAACTATTCTGATCTACAAAAGAGCATTTCATGTTTAGAAGATTATCCAAAAGCTGTGAGTCTCTGAATGGTTTAGAGGATTATACAATTCTCTTGAAAGTTAAGCAGCTGGATTTAAAGATAATAGAGTTAAAGTTAATGGAAATTGCATACTAAGGATTTCTGGGAGAAAAAAAACACACATCGTAAAATATGGAATAGAACTGAAGCCTCTTTTTATGCACTTAGTCTGACTCTCATTACACTATCAAACGGTGGTGTAGCTGCCAAAACCTAATATAATGATTTCTTATCACTTCGTAGAAATACAGAAAAAATGCTGACTAAGCTTAAACAATATGTCACTAACATTCCCACACAGAGAAACTTTAAAAAAAAAAAAAAACTCTTTCCAAATTTGGAAAAAGTCATGTGTGTTGTATGCCTTTTCCATATTTCATTATTACCATGTCCACTGCATTTCTCAGAGGCTCCCACTGAGGCTGCTGGCCATTCAAATGGCAGCTAATACATGATATTATTGATCATAAATTTCCCATAGTAGCCTTTTGGAGTTGAGGGTCTTCTCAATAAACTATTGTTTCATAGCTTCCTTTATTTGTTTCTTAGGTTTATATTCTGGTTTTTATTCAGTAACTAATATTGGTACACCTTATTTTTATTTTTTTTCACAGAGACAACACTGAGAGAATGACTGACCCAATACAGCTTTTGGACAGTCATGGACCCACTTGGGAAGGGGAATATTGAATATCATCCATGACAGGTAATAACTTGCAAATAGTTTAAAAATTTTGTGGGTCTGTTTCTCAAGAGGTGAGAAACTAATATTGTTATAATATAGGCATACATATTTTCTATTAGGGCTTAACAACACATTATCATTGGTGGTTCAGTATCTTCTGCTGCTCTAACTACTATCTCAAGGCATTTCTATTCTTCCTCAAATAAGATACTTTTAATAAAATAATTAAGCATGAATCACAAAAATCCCACAAGATCTCACTTGGAAATCTGGAAAATGCAAGCCACGGAAGAAACATGAACATGGCTTCAGGCAAATACTTTTGAAATTTCAGTAAAATCTCACATAAGACATTTTTAAAGTTTTATAAGAGAAATTTGCTGAGATCATGAATGTCATATGACAGTTTAGATAATTTTATAAGATTTCAGCAATTTCGTAAGTAAGAAATGTCTGGAGAAAGGAAATGTTTTACATTCTTTTCATGGGAATATTTGGAAGTTATCTTGTTAATTTTTTAAATATTAGTTTTTCCCCCTTTCTGAGAAAATTTATCTGACAACTTTTCTCAGAAATGCTAATCAACTCTATATTGAGAGTAGCAGAAAATTTGCATGACCTTTAGAAAAGTAAGAAAATAGCAATTAAATAAACATTACTGCTTGTTTGGTTCTTATAATCATTTGAATGTAAATTACAATTTACGCAAGTATTTTTATCTCTATTTTTTATATTTTGCTTTTGAAGGGCAATAGATAATACAAATAATAGGACGGTGTAAATCATTTGGAAGATCAAATTCCAACTTCAAGGTCCCTTCCAAGTCTGTTATTCTGTTATTCAGTTGCAGAAATAAAGTTGCTAGGTTAATATTAAAGAAACTCTTGTTAAATACTAATTATTTTTAACTTAGAGCAATGTTCAATATTGTACAAAAAGACTGATTGTAAGGTCAATAAATCTCATGTCCCTAAAAAACGATGCAGCAAAAATCAAATCAAATAAAACTTTTTCATTTGTGTGGCCTCTTTATACTCTTCATAACTCTGAAATTATCTCTTCAGAATATACACCATTAATACAGTACATCCATATTATATGGCTTACTTCCAAAAATATAGATATATTTTGAACTACTCTTCCTTGATGAAACAAGCACAAATGGATCATAATTTCAGCTTTGAGAACACAGATGCTTCTGAGCATTTGCAATATCCAGATTCATATTGTATTATGAGATGGTAACACTCACATCAAGTTTTCCCAAACAATTTGATGCACATAAAAGCAAATGCAATTCTATTCACTATGAAAATTTAATATATTATTTCCTAATAATAATGGTATTATATCCTTTGAATTTTTTTGCCAAGATGCAAATTCCCAATTGCAATTAGTAAAATGTTATAAATTAGTAAAATGGTATTTCTGAAATAACATTGACATAGGCAGCAAGTTGTCACTGACATTTAAGAAATGGTTAACAAAATCTTTTAGTTCTTCACACAAATAAGGTTCTGGGCTTATTTCCTGCTATTCTCCAGTTGAAAAAATGATTGGGTAGGACTTTATATGAAAACCTTTTTCTGTGATACTCCAGAGTAAACAGCACTGACTAGGTATATTGGAAGAGAGTATCAATTTACAACTATTTGTTTATAATATTTGAATATTTCAACTGTATACAAAGTGCCTATGTATACTTCTTAATATGCATCCCCCTCCAAAGCAAAGTATTGTCCCTTGCATCTGTTAAAATGGATAAATCTTCTGTCAGGTATAGAGTAGCTTGCTGGTTTATTTCCTACATGGAATATACTTGTGTTTTAGAGTTTTACAATTTAGTTTACTTTTACTAAATGGATAGGACATTTGAAAATGATAGGACAATTTCAATGCGTACAGCATATATGTGTGACTGATCTTCACAAACATCTGTATATACTACATGTTATTCTTTGGCTTCTGTATTTTGCTTCTGTTGTCTTATCTTTCTGGGGAATTAACACTGAAGAGGTTGAATTGAAACAGAATGAGAGTAGAAATCAGAGCTTTGTTTTTCTTCTTTATGTCTATGTATTACATGAGAAGCTGACTTTCCATCTGATACATGGGATTTAATTTACAGACTCAGATGAATTTACAGTTGGGTCGATATCTGGAACATAAGAACAACATTATTTCTTTCTAGCAGCTTATCACTACATAAAGTCACTCTAAGACTTTAATTTGCAAGCTGCTGGGGTTTGCTTACCTGTGGAGTTGCAGGATCCTATAGTCTTCTCAATTCAGCCCAATACTGCACAATCATAACTCTTGTTTCCATTCTTGGCAGCTTAAAGATGAGTGGACTTCAACTAGCTGGGCAATTCTGGGAGTTGAAGTCAACATATCCTAAAGTTTTCAAGATTGAGAAATACTGCTCTAGATGCTTACCTAATTGTGTCTTCAATAAATGCAGCTTTATTTGATAATTGCTTTAAAAGAAGATTAGTTCTGCTTGCTTGGCAAAAGACTAAAGAACAAGATTTTTTTTCCTCACATTCTTTTACTAGTTAGTTCTTAACTCAGTTATTCAGAAAGAAGTCAGCATTATTTGTAAGGTAATGAACTTTCAGACCTCTGCTTCTTAGCAAGTGCAATAAGAGACAAGTTTTCTTCTTCATCCTGAAGCTGCAAATTTAAATAGTGATCACCCTAACAGGTGTGCAAAGATTGATGGTCCCTTCTGACCTTCAAGGTAGAGAAGAAAGCTAAAGTGCTATGCCATGTACAACTAGATCATTCTATTTGTGTTTTGCTGAGGTTCACAGTGCCGTAATGCCTCTGGTTATTATTTTCTCCCATAGAAATCCTTGAATTGTGAACCCTGGACAGATGCAATGGGCAGCAGTACACACACCCTTGTGGCTGAGAATGCATGAATGCAGTTGCGGCTTTCACTTGCTTACTGCATATTGAAAGATTAGATTATCAGTATTTCACGATTACTTATTGACCAGTATTTGGTCCAAAGTCAATCTTTGTTCTGGTCCCAATTTCCTTTTCTTTATTTATACTCACTTTCTCTCTTGATATGACAATTTATTTTCTTGCCTCCAAGTGAAATCTAAGCATAAATGGCAATGTAAGTATTTAGCTGGGAGGATGAATTTAAGTGTCTCTTTCTCTCATTGGCTTTATGCTTGGAGATTATGAATTTACATCAGCCACCCACTATTTTGAAACCTGTCTTCCTCCCTGCTACATTATGAACATAGCAACAGAGCATGGAATTCATTGACCTAGCACTCTCAAACATAGCTACAGGTGGAATCATTTTGAACCATCTACCAGTGAAATGATACATCCAGTATAGAATGGAGCCTTGCTGTGATTCCTAGTGTAGTCTTAGGCCTGCCTCTTTAGATATGGTAAGATGATTCCAGTTTAAATACCTGTCAATTTTCTGCAAATGGCAAGTGAGACACTTGTTGCCATGGTGACCATTAAGAGTTCTGAATCAGATGTGAGGTTGCCATGGAAACTGCATCCCTGCTACTAGGAGATGGTATGGAGTTCTTTCTCTCAGTTTCCCCTCTATAAGCAGAGAAAAGTCCTAAAGCCCCATCCTGTTTCCTACTTGCCTCTGATTTCAACTGCAGTGACTAAGCTTTCAGGCTCTTTCATTATTCAGAGACTGGAAGCTTTTGTGACCCTGAAGAAACATTTTTTTACTTAATAGTATACACTGTATCTTAAACTTAGGTATCTCCTAACCAGATTTCATTAACATCTATTTTTTATTTATAATAAAAAATAAAATCAATAACACTTCATTTGTTGCACAAAATAACATTTGTTGCTTGTTATTCCATGTGTGACATTCCTGTATTTCAAAGACTTATTTAGTCCAACCTTCTGCTCAGTGAAGGACCTGTTAAATTGCATACAGATGGCCATCTGACTTCTGGTTAGGCACTATCTGTTAGGCCAGTGTTTCTCAACCTTGACAATTTTAAGGCATGTGGACTTCAACTCCCAGAATTCCACAGCCAGCAATGCTGGCTGTGGAATTCTGGGAGTTGAAGTCCACATGCCTTAAAATTGTCAAGGTTGAGAAACACTGTGTTAGGCACTTATTCCAAATATACCTCACTGAAGTTTCAACCCATTGGTTCTACTCTCTGGGGTGACAGAACAAGTCAGATCCCTGCTGTATATGGCTGTCTGAAGACTGGTGACCTGCCTGCTCTCAGTCTTCTCTTCTGCAGGTTAAACATATTCAGTCCCTTAACTGTTCCTCCCAGGAACTGGTTTCCTATTCCTTCACCATCTTACTCCAATGTAGCAAAGTCCTATTTGTCTCTTGTTCTAGACATAATACTACACGTGGACTTTGGTTTCTCATAGTCATATTTAACTATGATCAAGTCTATGATTTATTTGGAATATATAAACTGGGTTAATAAAGCAACCAAACAAATATGCTACTTGCTACTTTTAACAGACAACAAATTAAGTATGATTAAATTTGCATAATCTATTGTTTTACAATTTCACAAAGAACGTATTGCATATCTCTGGATAAACAATAGAGATTTATAAAGTTTTTAAAAGATTGTTTGAATGACAGGAGCTACGATTGAATCAGATCAGTCATCTTCAAATAATTTTGGAAAGATTCAAAGATGATTTAGAACTTCAGTGGACTTTCTGATTTTGCAGTCTTGAACATTTTAAGTGATATGACACATTCTTTAAGTAGTTGGCCAATTAAATGTATAAGGATGGGTGGTGGGGCAGTAATTTTTTATGTGTCCCTATTTTAATGTTATACGTTTACATAGGGTCATTTCTAGATAATTGTGATTCTTATATTGCCGATATTTTATCTGGTTTTCTTTCTTTTGTGTTATCTTCTAGTTTTCTTATATGCATACCTTTTTCATTATCCTTAACTCTCATTCTATTTGTCTGACATTTAATATAATCCTTTATGTCTTGATGAGTGTGGGGTGGAGATGACTGGAAATCTATCAACAGTTCTTCAGTTCTTTCAATTCAACTCCTTCCTTTTCCCACTAAAATAAAATACAATAAAATAAAGCAAAATCCTTTGTGTTTTTTTTGTGGTTCATATCTGCTTCAGTATTGACTTCTAACTGAGTGATTCTTCCACAAGTAGATTTGAGTTTGGCTGCATGCCATCAGACTGCAGATATATACTTAATTTCTTTATATTATAGTGTATTATATTTGCACTTATGATGATTTATATAGTTTGTAGATTTTTAAGAAGTAATTTTTAAATTAGATGTTTTAGTAGCATCTAATTCACAGGAGAGTAACCTTGTCAGTGATTTATATCAACAAGCTTGCCAACCCCCAATCAGCCAATCAATGATGGCTTTTCAATCCTTAGTACTGTAAGAGCTTATTTTTAAAACTGTGCTGTAAATTTTTATTTGAAATTGGAATAAGTCACTTTTTGCATTTATTCTATGAGCTTCAGATAGTTTAGAGTAGGGGTGTCAAACTTGCAATGTCATGTGACGTGGCAAGACATATTGTGACTTTTTTCTCATTGCCGGCAATGGGGTGGGCGCAGTTTTGGCATGACACATCCAGCCCGTGGACCGGCAGTTTGACACCCCTGGTTTAGAGCTACAAGTTGACTTTCTTAATTTCTGCTATTGCGTTAGAGTTTTTGGTATTACTATTGGCATAGGTGGAACTATTTGGTATTATTTTTGACATAAGCGGAACTATTCATTACTTTTGAACTATGTATATTTGCACATAAGTTAGAAATTCAAAGCTTTCTTCAAATATTCTGAAAGTGTGTGATCTCTTTACATGAGAAAGAAAAGTGCTGGCATTGTATAATAATAATAATAGTGATAATAGTAATAATAATAAAGTTGGAAGGGATCTTGGAGGTCATCTAGTCCAACCCCCTGCTCAGGCAGGAAACCTATACCATTTCAGACAAATGGCTGTCCAGTCTCTTCTTAAAAACTTCCAGTGTTGGAGCATTCCCACTTCTGGAGGCAGGTTGTTCCATTGGTTAATTGTTCTGTCAGGAAGTTTCTCCTTAGTTCTAGGTTGCTTCTTCCTTGATTAGTTTCCATCCGTTGCTTCTTGTCCTGCCTTCAGGCGCTTTGGAAAATAGCTTGACTCCCTCTTCTTTGTGGCAGCCCCTGAGATATTGGAACACTGCTATCATGTCCCCCCTCATCCTTCTCTTCATTAGCTTTATTCTTTTTTGTTAGTGAAAGGTTTTTGGAACTTAATGATTAAATGATAATAATTTAGCAAAATGAATGTATGTATTAGTGATCTTTAAGTAAATTTATACATTGCAATCTCTCTCTCTCTCTTCCTTTCCCCAATAGTAGTTAATGATTTTTTAAAAAAATCCCTGGGTAACTTCTCAAAGTTGGAGCCAAATATTTGCTAATGAAGTGATGTCATCTAAAAATAAAGAGACAAAACTTTAGCACATAATTTTTTGAAATTATGAGAATAGGAGAACTCATCTATCTCTGTCCTAGGGGAACGGGGAACATCCTGCTGCCAGAATTTGGCCACTATGTTGCTAAATGTTGGCAGTGCAGCCTTTCCACATCTGTTTTAAAATATACTTTTCTAATGCAATAAAGGAAGTTTATAGCAGGGTTTTTTCTACAACCTTTCATACACTGGAGATTCCATTGTTGATGCTAGAATAAAATTTTCCATTATACTTTCCATCACAGCAATTAAAATATTTTTCTATTCTATTAGACCATTAGACTATTCTATATTCTAGTATACATGATCTTAGGCAAATCAACTTCTGTGAAAAATTCTTTAAAGGACATAGAGATCAGTGTGTTCTATTTTTTCTTGAATATTTAGATAAGGGGCTTTATTTATGTAGATTTACTTAGAAATGAATTTAGTAAGGTTTATTCCAATAACTGAGAAAAGATTTATAACCCTGAAAGACAGTTGCATATAGCTTTAAACTAGTTCTTGCTGTTATGCTGGGAAGTTGCTGCAGAAAGTGATTCAGCTTTATGCTCCATTCCAGCAGACTGAAAAACAATAAAATGAACATGCAGTTTAGCATAGCTCTTAATGAACATTTCAACTCTGTTGCCATTATCTGCCTTAATGCTGGTTCTTCCAATATTCAGTATTATCCATATTTAGGAGGCACAAACTGTCCAGACTCAATAAAACAATAAATTTGGTATAACTTAAAGCATTTAAAAACTCTTAGGCCTGTCTAATTTGCTATGATATTCAGAACCTAAATTTAAAAGAATAATTGTGGTGGTTCTAAAGACTGAAATATAGAACAAAACTTATTCATCTGAACAGTTGGATATCTTCATTATCAAATAATATTTCATAAGAAGAAGGTGGTATGTTCTTCAATATTAATATGGACCAAAGTTGAATGAAGCTAACATAATCTGTAAAAATACTTATATACCTGTAAAATTTAAATGAAAAGATATAATAAAATTACCAATAAAATCCTTGTCTTCTTTCTGTTGTGGCATCAAATATTATAGTTTTGATATCATTGAATATTTTGTGTTTTTTTTCTGCTTCCTTTCTTATTCATATACCAACTTTAGCTAGAGTTCAAGCCACATGCTTCTGTTTGCTTTCTTGGTATTGTTTGTGTGTCCTAGATTGACATTTCTAGAATATTAGTGTTTATCTTGATTTAATATCTAATCAAATCCATGACTTCCCTTGTACTCATCCTATTGTGCTATTAAATGAAACATGCCTTGCACCTGATGTGAGATTTAAACCTTTGGGTTTTGAAGCCTTGGGCTGAAACAAATGAAGAAAAGAGGCACTGGCTCATGGAGTATGTACAGTAAATTAAATAATAGCCTTTCCTTTAAAATAGAGGGTACTACAAAATTAATTGCACACCCAAGAAATGAGATTCAGGTCTCTTAAATTGCAGCTTTATTCTCTTTTCATAGATTCTTTCTCTCTGCTTGTATAACTAGATATAGGGAAATTTATTAGAATAGAATGCCACATCTTAATAGAAAAAAATAAATGCTTCCTTTTCTTAATTGATTTGAAATTCTTTTATTCCAATAAATTGGGGAAAACTGTTTACGAAAGGGGATGATGGAGCAGCTATTTCAGTGTAAAATAGCTAAATCCAGTAGAATTCCTTAGCAATTATATTGCAGAGGGAAAACTCAAGTGTGTGAAACCCAAGTCTCTTTTCAGTGTAAGTACACAATGTAAGTATCTTCTGTTGGAATGCTGGTAACTGATAGATACTCCCTGCTTTGGCAGTGAATAAGGTGATTTTAAGTTTATAGATTTTTTTAATGTTGTTTAGGATACAAAATATGAAATCAGAGTGAGGAAAATAATCAAGCAGAAATTACATAGGCCCTCTCCTTCATTTGATTGTCTCTAGGCATTACCTGTCTATATGTATTTAAATTAAATATATTTATTTCCAAAAGTAATTGCATTTCTTATTCCAGTTAACATTTAAGATGGCTGAAGGCTTCAATGTATTTTACAGGATGAACTTTATGTAATTAAAAAGTTCCCAACACTAGGGGAACTATGAAAAAGTTTGCAGCCCCGGCATATAAGCTTAAAATTTATTAGTGGCTTGCTTTGATGTGTATATGTATATGCCGTGAGTGTGCTTTGTGTATATGCCAATCACTCTCAGCTCTAGGAAAGAGGAAATGGCAAACCAGTTCTAAAATCTTGCCAACAAGACTGCAGGGACTTGTCCAGGCAGTTGCCATAAGATAAAAGTAGCTTAAAGGAAACCCTAAAAAAACCCAAACACCAATCCACCATATCTACTGTCTACCCTAATATCTAGCCTAATAGACAGCATCTGGGGATGGTGTGATAATACATCTTGGGAACTTGGTCTTGTTCTAAGAATATTTTTATTGGGAATGTTTCTAGTATTCCTCTTCCTTTAACAGGCATTAGATCAGTGAGGTCATGCTATTGTATTTGTATTAATTGTTGCAAGACAGATACAAGGCTCAGTGATGAGAGGGATTTTCAATATAGGATTACAATCCACAAAGCTTGCTATGTAACTTTTTGTAAGTACATCACATTTAGAATTGCAAGGCTTGCTGACATCCACATTATTTCAGTGTAGTAACCTTTCTATAGAAGTATATTTTAAATGTTCAAAGGAGGAAAAGAGCACAGAACACACTGTCATTTTTGTGTAGTTTCTCTACAAAATAGATAGTTTGCTTCTTGGCTTTAGGTCTCTTTTAAAAGGTTTCTTGTTATTCAATCCAATCAATCAGTCAATCACCCCTGACTCTTTGTGACCAAAGGATATCAGATTAACTCCAGCACTGCGGTTTTATAAACTCATGTTTGTGTTATAACGGATAGGATCCAGCTACCTTTCCCCAGTCAGCTTCTTTTCAATTGCCTTTAGTGTTTCCAAGCAACAGGAACTTCTCCAAAGACACTTTCTTTTGCATTATGTGTCTAAAATATTTAAACTTTAGCTTCATTATCTTTCCTTCTGATAAACAGACTGGTTTTACTTTATTTAATACAGCATTATTTGTCCTTCTTGCAGTTCAAGAAACACTAAACAATTTTATTCAGTATCACTAGTCTTTAGCTTTTTTGTAGCATTTTTTTATGTTGTAGCTTTCACAGTCATATATTACAATTGGGAAAACCATGACTTTTGACAATGCATACTTCTGATATCTCTGCAATTTAATATTTTGTCAGAGTCTTCCTCCCAAGTAGCAGACTTTTTTTTTTTTTTGGCTAAAGTGACTAACCTTGTGAATTTCCGAGTCCAGGAAGTTAAATCTGGTACTACTATAACTTCTCCACTTACTTGGAATTGGGGTCCTTTGCTTTTTAAACACATAAAATGGTTTTATTAATGAACAACAACAAAATACATCAGTGATGGTAGTGTAAAAGTATACATACCGTAAATGCCGGCGTATAAGGTGACCCGGCGTATAAGACGACCCCCATCTTTATCGCCGGGCCGTATTCCTAGAACGTCGTCTTATACGCCGGAAACTACCAGTATTTCTGGTGTATAAGACGACTCGGCATATAAGATGACCCCCGTCTTTGGCGCTGAGTTTAGCGCTTGTGGAAGTCGTCTTATACACCGGCATTTACGGTATATTACAGTGAAAAACAAAGTAAAATATAACAGGAAAAAAAGGAAATGGGAAAATTTTAAAAAAGTAATATATAATATTCATATAAAACTAATTCAACCCCTACAATTATTACTAAATATATATTTAATCATTATTAAATAAACATATTGCATTGTTTTGTTATGGAATATAAAGACATTTCAGTAAATGATAAACATATATTTTAAATCCATTCTATAAAAGCAGAAATGTAAATTTCTTTCTAAATAAATTATATTTACTTTTATAAATAGTTTTTTTATATAATAATAATAATAGTAAAGTTGGAAGGGACCTTTGAGGTCATCTAGTTAAACCCCCTGCTCAGGCAGGAAACCCTACACCATTTTGGACAAATGGCTGTCCAGTCTCTTCTTAAAAACTTCCAGTGTTGGAGCATTTACTGCTTCTGGAGGCAGGTTGTTCCACTGATTAATTGTTCTCACTGTCAGGAAGTTTCTCCTTAGTTCTAGGTTGCTTCTCTCCTTGATTAGTTTCCACCCATTGCTTCTTGTCCTGCCTTCAGGTGCTTTGGAAAATAGCTTGATTCCCTCTTCTTTATGGTAGCCCCTGAGATATTGGAATACTGCTATCATGTCCCCCTTTGTCCTTCTCTTAGTTAAACTAGACATACCCAATTCTAGCAACTGTTCCTTATATGTTTTAGCCTCCAGTCCCCTAATCATCTTTGTTGCTCTTCTCTGTACTCTTTCTAGAGTCTCAACATCTTTTTTACATCGTGGTGACCAAAACTGGATGCAGTATTCCAAGTGTGGCCTTACCAAGGCATTGTAAAGTGGTATTAATACTTCACGTGATCTTGACTCTATCCCTCTGTTAATGCAGCCTAGCACTGTGTTGGCCTTTTTGGCAGCTGCAGCACACTGCTGGCTCATATTTAAGTGATTGTCTACTAGGACTCCGAGGTCCCTCTCACAGTTACTACTATTGAGCATGGTGCCACCTATGCTGTACTTGTGCATTTGGTTTTTCTTGCCTAAATGTAGAACCTTGCTTTTTTCACCATTGAATTTCATTTTGTTAGTTAGTGCCCAGTGTTCAAGTCTGTCAGATCCTTCTGTATCTTAAGCCTGTCTTCTGGAGTGTTGGCTATTCCTGCCAGCTTGGTGTCGTCTGCAAATTTGATGAGTTCCCCATCTATCCCTTCATCCAAATCATTGATGAAGATGTTGAAGAGCACTGGGCCCAGAACAGAGCCCTGGGGCACCCCACTACACACTTCCCTCCATATAGATGCAGTTCCATTGAGGACCACTTGCTGAGTACGGCCGGTCAGCCAGCTACGGATCCATCTGGTGGTGATTCTGTCTACCCCACATTTTTCTATCTTGTCAAGTAGTAGGTTGTGATCTACTTTATCAAATGCCTTACTGAAGTCCAAGTAAATTATGTCCACAGCATTCCTCTGATCCACTAATTTTGTCACTTGGTCAAAGAATGCAATAAGATTTGTCTGGCATGATCTATTTTTGACAAACCCATGTTGGCTTTTAGTAATGACTTTGTTTGCCTCTAGGTGTTCGTTGATTCGTTGTTTGATTATCTTTTCCAGGATCTTCCCAGGTATTGAGGTCAGGCTGATAGGTCTGTAATTTCCTGGATCCATTTTTTTCCCTTTTTGAGGATGGGAACTACATCAGCTCTTTTCCAGTCCTCTGGTAGTTCCCCTGTGTTCCAGGATCTTTGAAAAATATAGTTCAGTGGTTCCGATATCACATCTGCCAGTTCCTTGAGAACCTTGGGGTGTAATCCATCTGGTCCTGGCGATTTGAACTCATCTAGGCTGGACAGGTGCTCACTTACCATTTTCTTGCCTATCTTAACTTGTGTTTCTATTTTGTTTTTTATGGCACTATTTTTGATAGGTTGGTCTGTTTTTTCCCTTTGTGTAAAGACAGATGCAAAAAATGAGTTAAATAGTTCTGCTTTCTCCCTGTTGCTTGTCACCTTCTTGCCACTTCCACCCACTAATGGACCAATCATTTCCTTCACTTTTTTCTTGTTTTTTACATGTTGAAAGAAGCTTTTTTTGTTATTTTTGACTTTGGTCACAAGCCTTAGTTCATTTTGAGCCTTGGCTTTCCTCACTTCATCTTTGCAGGCTCGGGCTATTTGCTGATATTCTGACTTAGTTATGCTCCCCTCTTTTCACTTTCTATACTTGTCCTTTTTATCTTTCAATTTGTCAGAGAGTTCTTTATGCAGCCATGCTGGTTTCTGTTTCTGTTTATTGAAAAACAGAAATAAGAATGAATACAAACTGAAATAGACAAGAAAAAATGAAAAAGGCTGAAATAACAGAAAAAGCCAAAAGTGCAATAAAAAGTAGAAGAAAGTATGCAAAAAGAAAAAGCTGTAGAGAAAGATATAAAAATGTAATGCTTGTATTTATTTCTTCATCCAGACTGAAATGGGTAAATTATGGAATATATTACGGTATGTAATCTCCTAACTAATGTTGCTGTTATATTTGGTCTATAACTTGCAAATCTAATAGGATCTTTCTCTGGTCTTAATATTATCATAGTATGGCTCTCATAAAATGAAGGAGAACATTTACTAAGATTAATGATGTATGAATATCTTCTGATAATGAAGATGCCAATGAATCTATAAAAATTCTACGCCTTTAATTTGGAAAATCAGGGCACCAGGTTATTCCCCCCACTTTCATAGATTTAATTATCTCTGTTATTTCTTGTAGTGACAATAGTTGTGCCAATTGAACTTAATGTTCTTGAGAAATGTAATGTTCTTGAGAAATGTAATGTTCAGAATGTAATTGCTCCTATTTAACCTGAGTGTCAATGCTGCTAACATCGGATGTTTTTGCATTGACAACAAAGGGAAATGTAGCCATCTTTTACCTTTTGCTTTTAGAGTTAGATGATGCTGGGAGGGGGATGTGAACGAGAGTCCAGCTAGACATAACAACACTAGACCTAGCGTGAGAAACAAGGTTATTGTAACCAGAGCTGATAAGGAATTGATGGGCTAGAGAACTGGAGAGGAGACCCGCACTTCAAGCTAATTGGGGACTGTGATTTATGATAGTTAATTGAAGGAGGGAATTGTGCTTTGATACTATGTGCTCAGGGGAGGGGAATTCAGTTTTTGGCTTTGATTATGCACTGCCAATGTTATGCTACTCAGAATAAAGATTCTTTAAGGTAAACAATGCCTTGAAGTTCTTTTGAAGAGTTTCATCTATTGGAACCATGACACTGAGTTGCCATAAATGCTTTATGAGTTTCATTGGGTTTCTGGAATAGAACAAAAATATTTTTTAAAGAAATATTTCATTTTTGTTGCAAAAAATAATTTTGTAAGACTTATATCTAGATATATTTTTGCAGAAATGAAAGTTATTGTGCACTCAGGACATGCCCTAAATGTGTCTCATAGCAGCATAATCTCTTTATTTTTGATTTAATAAATGGCAAATATTCATCAATTTATTTGTGGGGACAGTATTTGTATCTGAGCAAGTAAGATGGCATTGAAATGGCAAAATGTAATTATATATTGATCATTGAACCAATATAATTTGCAGAGAAGTATGAAATATGAGTATTCTTTATGGGGATGTATAAATTAAAGCAATGTTAAAATTAAGTACCTTAATAATCAAAATAATATTTTTTGGGGAAATAGATCACCTAGAATGAATGAATACACACATACATATACATATGTACATAAACATGCATGCACACAAACATACAGTATATATAATAGAACATTCATGTTCCATGTTAATTTTAGAGTTGCTATTAAATAAAATGGATCACATATTTATGCTGATCTATGACCATAACGAAGTTTTGATTTGTAGCACATATTGCAGGAATGAAATCTGGTTTAATTTCTCCATCTTGTTACAAATTTGTCCCCCAAGAGCCATGCAACCATAACACTTCTCAACATAATTAATTTATCATTGCTCCTTTGCTTCCATATTCTTAAGTCTTCACTGATTCTAAATCCTTCTGAATCTAAGTTAAAACATCTAAGCTTTCCATGAATCTCTCATATGGCATTTTGTAAGCCCATAAATCCATTCTCATTGATTGCGATTTAACTATTATCTAAAGGACTGTCATTTCTTCTTGCTCAGATACTGAAACCAAGAAATCTGGATTTTATATTACTTTATCTAGTCTAGCAGAGTCAGAGAATGTAATAATAGATCCTCACATTTAGATTCCAAAAGATTATCTTTTATTTCTGGGCTAACAGTTTCCCTTTCACTGAGAGTCCAGCTCTCAGCAAAAGAAGGAGAACTGCCAGAAGTGAAGCATGACACCTAAAGCACTTGTGGGGAAAGATTAAAAATGCTTCTGACCAAACATGGATATGTATTCAGGATCATGCCTACTTTGTGGTTGCTGATAAGGGATGTGAAGCATGCTTTCTTTTCCTTGTCAATCAATAGTCTTGTCTAGGCTACAAACTCCTTTTTAGGGAGAAGTCAATATTATGATCTTCTGCCTGGCTACTTTAACCAACTTCTACAGCATTTTTCTGACAAAGTGGCTCAGATTTGCTGAAGTTTTGATTTGTCCCAGGTTGAGATTTTAATAGTGACTAGGCACCATTTTGTATTGTTACCTGAAACTAATTTTAGCTCATGAACTCTGAATAAGTGGATAAGGTATTATTTAGACAATCCATTCTCACCCATAGCTAGCATCCTTGTCTGCCTTAACTTTTGTGAGCAATTTCAAGATGTAACCATTTGAATACAGATTATCAATACCTTTATATGGGAAAGGAAGATGCCCATAGTCAGTCAGTCAGTCAGTCAGTTTATATCTATCTATCATCCATCTTATTAAAATTATTTATATAAATGACAAATATAAAAATTATAAAAGACAGGAAAAGTAAAGAACTAGAAAGCAAGTATGTAAATCAGAAAAAAGATAATTAAAGAAATAAGAATCAGAGAAACACAAGTGACTTCCAACCTTATTTTCAATAGTTATAAATATTCTCATTATCCCTCCTCCTTTGTGGTATTACAAAGATCCCTTCAGCCCCTTATTTAACCCTTTTATCAAATTTATAAATTATCACTTCACTTTTTCCCTTTTCATAAAAAAAGCCCATAAAATGTTTTCATCAAATGTTTTCAAAACATCCATAAAATGTTTTTTTTAAATAAAAGTGCATATTGTTTTGTCTTTGACCAATTAGTTTTGCCATCCCTGTTTCAACTCAAATTTCCTATCTTGCTGGACAGTTTTAATCAGGTTCAGAAGTGCTTCCAGTATGCTCTATTTGTTAGACCATATCACACAAGAAGAAAACTCTTCTATTTTCACTGATAAAAGCACAAAGATAAGCAACTGAGATCCCTGGAGAATTACTGTGATTGATGTGACTTGTGATGAACAGGAGAAGATTGTTGATGTGATAGTATTTCATTCTACTAGATCTTATAAAAGAAAAGAACCATCTCCTATGAAATATGGAACAGTAATTTATGTTGCCTAATTTGCTTTAGAATAGATGTTACATTTTTAGGATACCAATAAATGACTGATATACCTTAAGAAATTAATATTTCTGAATTTTACATTCTAGTCCAAGACACAGCAGATCTAACCTGTTTATGAAACAACTCTCATATGAACTCTCATCGTTCATTGTTTAGCACTGCAGAAGAGAATGAATTTTTTCATTATAGATTGCATTAACATTTTTCTGGATAAAGCTTTCTTTTCCATAGAGTTATGAAGGTTGCAGTCCTTAGAGTCAGCCACTACAATAAACTGCAATATTGGATTGGATTGGATTCACAAATAATGCCAAGGTTTAGTTAATTTGGGATTATTGCCATGTATACAGGTAGACTGGTATTATAAAGTGATATTGGAAATTGTGATATGTAAAACTTCTGTTAGCAAGGAAGAACATACCACTTCAGAAATAGCTCATAAGAAAGCCTGTTCACAACTGGGAATCTCTACAATACATAATACATAGCTCAGTGCAATGTAGAAAAACATCTATGGGAAAACAGCTATGTCCCATCCCATACTGCATTAAATATCATAATGGATGTACTATTGTCTTTCCAGTCTCACTATGAATCTTAATTTATTAAGATCAACCTTCACATTTCATATCATTGCTTCCCACAAAATAGATCATATTAATGAGGAACTTTTTCATTTGATATTAAATATTGACAACTAAGCTTTAAAACTGATGATAGCTATGAGATTGCTGTAAGTCCTTTTTCTGGACCCATTTATGCCTTCTCTTAGTGTTGCTTCCACCAATATTGGTGGCAAATTTGAGAGACTGAAAAGAATGTCAGGACTTTAGAATAGCAAATGAAATGTGACTTTTAGTGTCCTTTTTTACAGAAAAAAAGATGGTAAAGGATATTTTGAAATCTAGCCTATTTGGCTGTGCACACCAGTTTTCTTTAATAGCTCATTGTCACAACTTCAGAAACTTTTGAAAACAATTCAGAATAAACATATTAGATTCATGACAGTGCTGCTATGTTTACTGCTTGAACTGATGAACTTCTTACATACCTCCCAGATTTACCATTCTACCTAGGAGGTTATGAAATTTTCAAAGATATTTGCTCCTTATGGTGAGGCTTTAAAATCTTGTTTCTAAACCAGGATTTATATAACTGTGTGCAAGAGGCACACCTACCAATTCATTATTTGAAATCCTCAGAATTGGTTTTATTATTTTATTATTATTTTGAACTGCAGAATGGGAAATATTAATTTTTTATTTCCCTCTCCAGCCCCAGAAATTTTTTAGCTCGGTACTGGTCCTGTCATTTATCCAGCAATTCCATTTCAAGACAGGAGAAGATACATATTCTATTCTGATAGTACATGAAGAATAAAAGAAATGATAAAATATCCCTGTGGCAAAGTTGCTATAATCTGGTGTCTTACCATCTGCTAGAGATACTATCTGGAAATTCTGGAAATTGTAGCCTGGAGCATACCCACTTAGGAAATTGCAGCTCTTCAATAGCTCCAAAACAATTAATCAAAAGAATCCTTGAGCCTTAACACAATATTAACTATACCACATATATCAGTTTACAGAAGTTTGTGCATTTATTGACTGATGTCTTTCAAAGAAGCATAATTATAAATGCTGTGCCTATCCCCATGCAGGAACTCTAGGATTTTCTGTGTACCTGTTTCATTCTAGCCACCTTTTCAGACTCACCTTTTGAGGAGATTCTGCTGCTCAAATTGTAGCAGCAGTGATAAATAGCTAGTGCGTTCGTGATTTCTCAATCATGATTTCTCAACTTAACTCAGCTTCAGTAAAATATAGACAGACCAAAGTATTAATCACAAAGCTCTCACAGCTATAATTGCTCAGCAAATTAGTTTCAGCTTCATCTTTATTTTGGTCAAAGACCAGCGAAAAAATCAGACATCACTATAAAAAAAAATCACAATCAGTGCATTTTGATATACAGCTTTTCTATGAGTGTATTTTCATTAGCCCAAAGTCATCCAGCTGGCTTTGTGTTTAAATTAGGATTAAAACTCACAATCTAGTCTAATGCCTTTAATCATTATACCAAACTGACTTTTAGTATTATTAAAAAGCTCAGCAAATCATAAATTAAGTCTAGTCTTCTGTATGAGTCACAGAGAAGCAAGCAGTAGCTGTATTCTTATTTCAGCCAAAGTTCTGGTTAAAAAAAACCCCTAACAATCTAAAAAATCTAACAAGGTGTTCAAGGAGTACAATGGTAAGAATCAGTTGATAGACAGAAATTCAAAAAGCAGGTGATATACAGTGTTCACCGTAAGAGTGTTAGTGAAGTTGCCCCCGAACTGAAGTGCACACTGAGAGAGCTTTCCTTCTTTCCATCTTTCTTTCTCTCCCTCTCTAGGAGATAGCAAAGAAAAATACATTTCTTAGAAGAAGTTCCTTCGTAGGAGGACCTTTTGTAAAAAGGAGAAGATGAATTTGGTTTCCCCTGTCTTTAAAAGGATTAACTGGCTCCAGCTGCTGTTAGCAAGTCTAAGTCCAGTACTGTATGTCAATACTGTAGCCCAGTGTTTCCCAAACTTGACAATTTTAATGCATGAGGACTTCAACTCCCAGAATTCCACAGCCAGCAACGCTGGCTGTGGAATTCTGAGAGTTGAAGTCCACATGCCTTAAAATTGTCAAGTTTGGGAAACACTGCTGTAGCCTGTACAGTTGATATTCCTAAACCAGATTTTTTCTTGTTAGAAATTTTGAGGTTCTTTATATCATGGAAATGTGAGTGTGCATAAAATAACTAGGAGAAGGCAATGTCCAAACAAGTGAAATGTTCAGTCTTCATTCATATGACTTTTCAAGAAACTTCCATTCTTTATTCACAGAAGTTTGAATAGCTGTTTGCTTTTTCAATGTTGCGAGAATTTTCCACAAAATATTAGTACAACACAGAATTAAAAAGAAAACAAGTCAAGATAATAGTAGCTCAAATATTAGAAGAAGATTAAGCCAGTAATTACATTGAAACATTTAAATCAAAAGAAACAATTGAGACAACACTATACTTGCATTTTGCAAAATAATAAATAAGGCAAGTGCCAAAAGGGTAGATCTTGTTACTATTATGTAAATAAATGGGAAGTGCTGAGAAGAAAGCTATGATTTACTGAGTTAGAATAAGAGAAAAGTGTTTTCTTGGTTGTTAGCATCTTCTTGTCAGAGGATTTCAAAATTGTAAGCAATGATTATAATTACTATAGAGGAGATATTTTAATATTCACTTCTTGCAATACTTACGGAATTATTTATCTTCATAAATCTTGGAAGATGGTATAGCCTCTCCCAATCTGTACATCAACCAGAGATGTGGACTACAACTTTTAGGATTCCATAGCTAGCATTAGCTATTGCTAAAAACTCCAAAAGAAAAATACCCAAATTGCTTCTTTTATTGTTTTCTTCTTTAAAGAAGAAAATGTTGTCATTCCATATATTGCAGGAATATTGGAAAAGCTCAGGAGAATCTTCAGCTAACACAACATATGTGCACACTTCAAGACCACAAATACAGTAAGGCAGAAGTTTGTCTACCCCAAGGACAAAACATCCAGACACAAACTGAGCAATGTAGTATATGCAGTACAATAAAGTGAGCCATGTACAGATCTGTACATTGGGAAAACAAAACAACCACTTCATAAATGCATGGCATAACATAGGAGAACAAACCAAACAGAACAAGATTCAGCAGTCCATCTGCATTTAAAAGACAAAGGCCATTGTTTCAAAGACAGCAAAGTTCACATTTTTGACATAAAGGACCTCTGGTTTGAAACAGGGGTCAAAGAGCCCATCTATGTCAAAACTGAACAGATCTCTCTCAACAGAGAGGGAAAGAATAGGCGAGACCTGGCTCAAAAACAGTAACTGTTAGAGGGACCTTGGAGTCCTAGTGGATGATCACTTGAATATGAGCCAGCAGTGTGCAGCTAAAAAAGCTAATGCAATCCTAGGTTGTATAAACAGAGGCATAAAATCAAGATCACACAAAGTATGAGACCATACCGGGAATACTGCAACCAATTTTGGTCACCATACTACAAAAAAGATGTTGAGACTTTGGAAAAAGTTCAGAGAAGAGCAACTAAGATGATCAAAGGCCTTAAGACTAAAACATATGAATAATGGCTGCAGGACTTGGGTTTGGCTAGTCTAAAGAAATGAAGAAATAGGAGAGACGTCATAGTAGTATTCCAGTATTTGAGGGACTGCCACAAAGAAGAAGGGGTCACGTTATTCTCCAAAGCACTAGAGGGCAGGTCAAGAAACAATGGTTGGAAACTGATCAAAGAGAAAAGCAACCTGGAATTAAGGAGCAACTTTTTAACAGTGAGGACAATTAACCAGTAGAATCATGGGCGCTCAATCACTGGAGATTTTTAAGAAGAGACTAGACAGTCATTTATCTAAAATGGTATAGGTTCTTCCAGCTCTATTCTATTCAAGATACAACAACATCTATCTCCAGTCTACAACACAGTCATTTCAGGAGTTCGAAGAAGGTTCCATACTCATTTATACTACTCAGGTGACCCTGACAACACAGATAAACCTCCAGGTGGCCTCAACAACTCTAAAAGAATGCAAATGACCAGTTGACTGCATGGAGTATAAATCCTTCCATTCTCCACTGTCCAGTCAGAGCTGAAGAAGGTTCTTGGATAAGAAGCAAAATGTCTTCAAAGAAAAACAAGAGAGTCCAGTTGCCTTATGGAAAAGCACCTTTGGGGTAACTATGACCTGGATGACTGAGAATCTCCCTAGACAATACCATGCAAAATCAATTATTTTTACCATCCATCCCCAATTTTCTGCACTCCTCTTTAATATCCCAAATTCCCAGTGAATAAAACCAGATGGAATTATGGAACTGACATCCAACTCATCTAGGAGGAACGGATTGGGGGAAACTTTTTATATCACATTTTCCTTATTTCTGTCACTAGCTTTACTGCAAACCATTTTTTTAAAGGGGAAATTAATTCTTGCAGTAATTTTCTATATTAAATGATAATTTATTTCCAGCACAGGCAGATTACAAAGCAGCTATTGTGTGTGTATGAGGAACAGACAAAGAGAAAATCTCTAGGTTGAATAGATAATTTTACAAAATAAAAAAAATCTAAAAAGAAGGTAGAAACATCTTTGAATGGCATCCATTTTATGACACACAAAAAAGCTATTTAATTTCTTTCCTGCAGTGCCCCTGGGGGAAACCAGCATTGGACTGCTTCATAAACACCTAATTTCATCTGTCCAGACAGGTTGTGAATCATATTGTTCTTCCACAGCAATGATGAATGGAAATCATTAATAAGAGTAAGTCCCAGGGAAGGCAGATTTTCTTCAAATCTAAACTTAAGTACTTATACAGAGTGTGACACCAAGGAAATTCTTTAACACTAGGCATTTAAAAATAACTTGATGAATTTGAAGTCATCTAAAGACTACAAAGAGTAGTCTTTACATAATACTATGAGACGCAGAGGAAAAAAAAGAAAAAAAAATACTACCAAAAAGTTAATTTGGATATAGCAATTTCTTAAATCAAACACAGAAACAAGCCAACAAGCAAACAATGACTGACAAAAATCAATTTCATAGCCAAAATATTTGATAAGCTCGGATCCCAAAATAAAATGAGAAATACTCAAAATAATCTTCATATTCTTATTCATTCAAATAATGAAGGAAAATCATTTAGGATGTGAGTCAGATCAAATTTTTGTTTTATGATTTTTTTCAATATTTGTGGTTGTAGGGTTTTTTTTTCTTGATTTTTGTCAGGTGTGCTGCATGTTGAAAAAGTAAATTCATTTAAAAAACAAAAACAAAAAAAATGATTAAATAATGACCAGTCTCTTTTCTTCAGCTGCTGTTTTCAAATATCCAACATAATCTGTCCACGTATTTTCCTCACTTTAGATATGTTAAGATTTCAGTCCTAGAATGCCAGCCTTGCTCTTTATTTTTACCCCTTTATTATTCTTTTTGTTTATAAATAACTCAAAACAGCAAACGTATCTAGTATTCCTTCCTCTTCCTATTTTTTCCACAACAACCCAGCGAGGTGGATAAGGCTGTGAGGGAGAAAGAGTCTAACCCAAAGTCACCCAGCTGGTTTTCATACCTAAGGTAAGACTAGAAATCAGAGTGGTTTTTCTAGTCTGTTATATAACTGGTTATATATATCAGCTATGTCCACATATTTGTAATACAAGAACAGAAATAGTTGCATTATGTCTTATAATTTTTTTGTATCTAATAAATATACCATTCCCACCACTCCCTACTTGCTATTTTAACTGGAAATGCTATTGTCTGAAACTTACTCTTTCTCTATACAAGCCTATAACCTCCCACCAAGCTCTGAGACTTTTTTGGTTGAAGTACAAGACTCTTTATGGGGCAATTATATCTATACAGCTAAGAAACAAGATAATGTACATTTAATGACAAACATAGATCATAAATAAATATAAGACAACAGTTTGTGCAGGTTTACTCAGAGGTAACAGCATCTCCATTGAGACCAATTCCCAGGTAAATGAATATAGAATAGCAACTATTAAAGCAGAACACATTACTTTTTATCATTACTTATAATTACAGATATACATGTTTGATTAAATATGATTTGTATTTAATGTCAAATAGCTATCAAGTAGATATCAGGAATAAATCTGTGGGGTGGATTAGGGTCATTGTTTCTGCCGGCACACACATGCACATAAAGTATCATGCAGTCAGCTTTCACAAAATTGATCCTAAACTGATTTAATATCAAAGCTCATGGGGCCAGTTTCATAAATTAAATACTAAATGAACTTAAACATTTTTCTACAACCTAATTGATACCTTGCCCTACATTTACTGCTTTATACATCATAAAATTAGATTTGAGAGTCCTACTGTTTTGCTGATTGGAGCCATTTCAAAGATAAATGGAAATGTACTTTCATATGTGATGCTGAAGCAACATTGCCATGGAAACTAAATTTCCTAGGAATCCCTGGCCAATTAAAACCTATATATATTTTGTGTATGGATATAAAAGCAGCCTTATACAATTGGGTTTTAAATCTCTCATCAATCTGGCCTGATGTCCAGTCTCTTTGATTCTACTGTCCTTCCTTCCAATTCTAACTATAATTGCTTTTTCTCATACTACTGTCAGGTTGTATTGATTATTAACCTTTGCACAACTTATTGATCATGGAGAAAAGTATTGGAAAAGATGTCTGAGCCTACTTCCAAATATTATACTGTATTGTCAAGGCCTGGCAAAAACAGGAGGATAAAGGCCTGCAAAGGGGAAAAAAAAACTTCTTAGTTTCTAGGTACTTAGTACATTTATTTAAAATGGTAATTCAACAAAACCCCAACCTCTAACCCTAAACCCTAACAAACAAGCAAGACCACCCTGAGAAATGAATACTGTTTGATATTTTCTTAATTTCGGGATTTTTAAAATATCTCAAGGATTTTTATATCTACTTAGAAATCTAAATTATCTTGATCCAATATTAGAGCATTGTTCAGTTGTCTGCAACAATTGTCAAAATATTATTGAAATCTGAAAAATTGTATGAGAAGAGAAAGGCAAACTGTCACCACTAGAGGGTACAACATAAATTGTTAATTTCCCTAGGAAATCATTTAAGCTACCTAATTGTATTATGTTGCTTCAAACAAAGTTTCAAACATAACATAAAAACTAAAATTATTCAGTGTGACGTTCCAATATATTTCCTAAAAGATGTGAATAAATATTCATAGAACTAGGGTACTGCATGTCACTTGGTTAGGTAGTTTACCAGTTTTAATATTGTGGATGAAAGAGGAATTATAAAATCAATAGATGTTTATGTATCTGTGTGTAAGTATTTGCTAAGATTAAGAAAGTAAATTGGCGGAATTATCTTGTGATATCCTGATTAAATAAAAAGAAATTCCTTTGTCACAGAATTATAATTACTTTGATTAGGTACTGAAAAATGGTGAGAAACAAACTATCGAAGTTATCACCAACAAGAAATAGCAATAGCACTTAGACTTATATACTGCTTCATAATGCTTTACAGCCCTCTCTAAGAAATTTACAGAATCAACATATTTCCCCCAACAATCTGGGTCCTCATTTTACCAACCTCGGAAGGATGGAAGGCTGAGCCAACCTTCAGCCAGTCAGGATTGAACTGCTGGCACTGGGCAGAGTTAGCCTGCAATACTGTATTCTAGAGAAAGCTAGGGAGTTCCAGAAAAACATCTACTTCTGCTTCATTGACTATGCAAAAGCCTTTGATTGTGTGGATCACAACAAATTGTGGCAAGTTCTTAAAAAGATGGGAGTACCAGACCATCTCATTTGTCTCTTGAGAAACCTATCTGCGGGTCAAGAAGCAACAGTGAGAACCGAACACGGAACCACTGATTGGTTCAAAATTGGAAAAGGAGTCCGGCAAGGCTGTATACTGTCGCCCTGCCTATTTAACTTATCTGCAGAGCACATCATGAGAAAGGCAGGGCTAGATGAATCAAAAGTTGGAATTAAGCTTGCCGGGAGAAATATCAACAACCTAAGATATGCAGATGATACCACTCTAATGGCAGAAAGTGAAGAGGAACTAAAGAGCCTCTTGATGCGGGTGAAGAAGGAGAGTGCAAAAGTTGCTTGAAACTCAACATTAAGAAAACCAAAATCATGGCATCCGGCCCTCTCAAGTCTTGGCAAATAGATGGGAAGAAATGGAGGTAGTGACAGAGTTTATTTTTCTGGGCTCCAAGATCACCTCAGATGGGGACTGCAGCCAAGAAATTAAAAGAGGCTTGCTCCTGGGGAGGAAAGCTATGGCAAATCTAGACAGCATACTAAAAAGCAGAGACATCACCCTGCCAACAAAAGTGCGTATAGTCCAGGCCATGGTTTCCCCAGTTGCAATGTATGGCTGTGAAAGTTGGACCATAAGAAAGGCTGAGCGCCAAAGAATTGAGGCCTTTGAACTATGGTGCTGGAGAAGACTCCTGCGAGTCCCTTGGACTGCAAGGCGTTCAAACCGGTCAGTCCTAGAAGAGATCAACCTCGACTGCTCTTTAGAAGGCCAGATCCTGAAGTTGAAACTCAAGTACTTTGGCCACCTAATGAGAAGGAAGGACTCACTGGAGAAGAGCCTAATGCTGGGAAAGATTGAGGGCAATAGAAGAAGGGGACGACAGAGAATGAGATGGCTGGATGGAGTCACTGAAGCAGTAGGTGTGAATTTAAATGTACTTCAGAAGATGGTAGAGGACAGGAAGACCTGGAGGAACGTTGTCCATGGGGTCGCGATAGGTCGGACACGACTTCGCAATTAACAACAACTGTATTCTAACCACTGTGCCACCATAGCTTAAGAAAAGAAAGAAATGAACTGAACTGGTGGAAGATTTCTCTGAATTTAACAAGGAGGAGGAGAAACTCTTTCACAATTTCTATGGGGCAAATAAAACTGTTGCATTACTGTTGAGAAAGTTTAATGAAAAGAGTTCTCATCTGATGTTTTCCTCTGGAATTAAACTGAAACATTGTCACCTGGTAAATCAGCAGACCACTGAGAAAATGGCTGTAGATTAAAACTTTTCAGCAAGGAAAAGATGGGGGGACTTTGTTTAGGGACGAAAATAGTTATTTGGGGTCTGATAGGATGGGTCTATGACAATTCGCGATGCGAGCTCGCCATGGCCAACTTGTCATAGCCAACTCATTGCAGGAGAAAAGTTACACTAGTATCAAAGAAATGGTGGAATATAATCATTAAAGAAAGGATGCCAAAGGAAGGACACAAGGAAATGTGAATGACAAAAATTAAAATATTTTTAAAATTATTTTAAATAATTAAATTGAATTGTTGAATTGTCCTGCAGTGAGTTGCCTGTGGCAAGCTGGCCATACCCCACAGTGAGTTAGCTGTAGCAATTTGGCTGTGGCAAGTAGACTTTGGTGAATTGTCCCATTCTATCTTTTACTTCCTTTATAGCAAACAAGTTGGTCCAATATTACTCAATGAGCTCTGTTGGGGACTTACCACCTGGACTTTTCAATGCCCTGGCTCAACACTACTCTAGCTAAGTTTATCACTCAATAACTCTCTATACAATAATTTATTCCAGTTGTTTTCCAGGGTCCTCATGGACACTTATATACAAGGACTGAGTGCCAGTTTAAAAGCATACTTGAACTTTTGTGATTCTAGAATATCAAGAGTATTCAAGATTCTACTATTCAAGAGGTTAGCTATTTTAATTCCTGTTCAACTGTGATATATTTATTTATTTTAATAAAAAAAATATTTTCTCTTTATCCAGCATAATTATACAACAAAATTCACTTTACAAAATAAAATAAATTCATAATCATAACCATAACCATAACCATAGGTGCTGCTTGTCATTCCCCCCAAGCTGCATCCACCCTCTCTAATACCTTCCCTACTTCCCTCCTCTTTCTCTCCTCCCCTCACTACTCTCTTCCCCTCCCCTTCTCCTCTTACCATCCTACTTCCTCCCTTCACCTTCCTCCCCTCTCATCCCTCTCAAATACATGAATGCAGCGTAGGGGAAATGCCCAAGCAGCACCTCTCATAAATTACCATATCTATATTATCCTACTTATTTACCCACCCACTCACCCACCCACCCACCCACCCTCAACCCCCCCTCACTTCCCAGAGCAGAGTACAGGGTTATGAATAACAAAATTAACAATATACAATAAAAAAGAAAAAAGAAAAACTGTGATATATTTAAAAGCACATTAAAACTACAAATACATGAAATGCTGAGAAAAGTAATAAAAATAACAAATTGGGCTTATATCTTCAGTCCTAGATGATGCAAAATAGAATAGTTTGATTAGTTTGAAAGGCTGCAAAGAATATGATTTATTAATGTGATCAAGTATAATTAGTGGGTTGCAGAGTAATACCTGGCTGTACCTGGTAAACATTTTATACTTTTGTGTTATGCCATGCACAGAGTTTCCAGAATGAAATTGGAATAGGTAGATGTCATTATGTTTTGGAAATGACCATAATTTAATATTATTATTATAGTCCAGGAATCAGAATGTTTTCTCACAAATATACACCCTGTCAAACAGAGAAGATAGCTTACAGCAAGTTGCTCATGTAAGCATGTGTTATTTTGTCCAATCCTTGGCTGAATTCCAGTGGTAGTAATTCTCTTGGTGATTATCATCAGTAATTTTCTAGCAGTTCAAATTTTATTCAGTAACATCTGTTAGCTGCCATTTGGTATCCTCAGGTGACATAAATGGACCGGCAAATTGTATACTGAGCCAGCTTTTTATTTTAACCAAGCAAAATGTTATTCTACTCCAACTGCAGTATTCCAATGGCAGCATGAGCTATGATTTGGTCCTTGTATCGTTTTCATTAAGATGCCTGGTATTTGGGGAATTATAGTAGGCTCACTCTAAGCTAGGTTACCTAAGAATCCTGGCAATGTTAATGAGTGCTCAGAAGAACTATTGAAAAATTAAGCAGAATTAAGCTCTTATTATGAAATTCAGAACTATGTTACTACCTCATAAATCTTTGTTATAACTAAGAGTCCTGGAGATTTTTTAAGAAGAGACTGGACATCCATCTGTCTCAAATGTTATAGGTTTTCCTGCTTGAGCAGGGGGCTGGACTAGAAGACCTCCAAGGTCCATTCTATTCTATTCTATTCTATTCTATTCTATTCTATTCTATTCTATTCTATTCTATTCTATTCTATTCTATTCTATTCTATTCTAGATATTCTGTAACCTCTTGCTCTTTTTCCTCAGTGCTTCATGATTTTTTGAACTCATCTTAACTGCACCTATGGGCTTTAAAAGCTATAATAAATGTTTGCCTGTACCAATTTTGATTAGGCATGATGTTTCAGTGATTAAAGATGCTGAGTTGTCAGCTCGAAAACTGACACCCCGGGGTTGAAGACCCAAGTGCTGAGTAACAGGATGTGCTTCAGTTTCTTCCCAACTCCTGCTCACCTAGCAGTTCGAAAGCATGCAAATGAGAGTAGATAAATATGATACTACATGATCACAGAAATATCTTTGGACAACAATGGCTCTCAGAGAGAAGCACCCTCGTCTAGAGTCAGACATAACTGGAAAGGGGAAACCTTTACCTTTACTTTATCATTTTTTCAAAGCTTTGGATCATCTTGCAGTAGAGGAAAATATGCATAGCATCTAATTTATTTTTAAAGGTATGTATTTCATCTAGGAACATCATTAATATTGCTATAACAATGCATTAATTCACATCAAGAAGACCAGAGGTTTGGCTGAAAGTCTGTATTAGAATTATATGTTTATACAGAGACTTTCTGAGGATAATGCCTCTAGAAAACTAGGAATTCTCAATATAAAGATAGACTAGATAAGCATAAGATAAGCTGTTTTGACAAGGATATCTCATTAAGTTATAGAGTTACATTAACAGAAGTTGCTAAACAGTCAGACAAAGTCATTTCTACATTATGGTTCTAAATCTGTGCACATTGTGAATATTAATTTCATTAATGAATCTAGCAAAGTGAGAATAATGAGAAGCAGTACAAACTATCGTATCAGATATGGCTTATAAAACATAAAGCAAATATAATTCCATTTTATTAAAATGCAGAGAGAAAGGTATCTTTAAAAATATCCAAATTCCAATTCTAAATGAAACCAAATTAACAAAATAAATGGGTCCCAAAAGGTTAGACACAACTCTTCTGTCCAACACTTTTATGCAACTAATCAGAGATATTGCCCAACTATTTGAGGGATTAGTGTGGAAAAGAAGGCTGCTGAGAAAATTGCAGGCACCTGTGCTGCCTTCTTCCCTTCCTATTTGAATCTTCTACCCTGCTTCAGCATGGCAGAATTGCCTATAAAAACTGAAACCTTGAAACAGATGAGGAAGGAAATGTGTTTTTGAAATTGTGTAGCTAGCAACAAACAGTGAAAATGGCTAAATTAAATAAGAAAAGGTAGTTTTCTTTCAAAGGGAGTGAATGATGAGTAGAAAAAGAAGAGAGATCGGGAATCTGCACGTGCTTTACATACTGACCATGCAGAGGAATCTGTAAGTGAAAAACATTGTCTATGCTGGTAATACGAATACTGTAGTGTTCTAGTACAAACTAGTATATGCTAGTAATAGTACAGAAATAACAGTACTATAGAAGTAATAGAATAATAGTAAAAGTAGTAAAATATAGTGTAGAGAAAATTGTAATAGTACAATAGTAATAGAAAAAGACTACAGGATAAGAGAATAGCAATAGAAACCACTGACACATGCATGTTTGGATATTTTACTTTTGTGCCTTATTTTTTTCAAAATATAACATTGTATAAGAGGATAAGGTAGTACTTAGCTCATGAATGGTTGCTTAGAGAAACGTTCAAAATTATGAAAGACCCACAAAAAGCTACTTATGACCTGGTTCTGAAGTTCTGACAGTTGCTCCCCATGGTCACATGACCATATTTTCGGTACTTGGGAAACCAGCCCACATTTATGGTGATTTGCAGTGTGCTGTGGTCACATGATCACTATTTATGATCCTTTTCTGGAAAGGAATTTACTTCCATTTCTGGAAAAAAAAAGCCCATAGCAAACAATAGGTTTGCTTAACAATTATGGTATTAGCTTAATGACTTCAGCTTTTGCTTTATGACTGTGTTTGCTTAATGATCACCACAAAATGGATATAAAATTGGGTACAGTCATGTAATAACCTGTTTTATGACCATCGACTTATAATTGTGAGACACAATTATTTCATTTATTTATTTATTTATTTTATTTATTAATAAAATTTATATGCCACCCAATCCCTAGGGACTCAGGGTGGCGTACAAAATTAAAACAATAAATATAACAATAAAAATGAGTGCATTCATACAGCATGTCCCAGTCGTGTCCCGTCCCAGGACATCAACCGTGACATCAACCCCAGGCCTGCCAGAACAGGAGAGTTTTAATGGCTTTCTTGAAGGCCGGCAAGGTGGGAGTAGTTCAAATCTTGGGGGGAAGTTGATTCCACCACGTCGGAGCCACCACAGAAAAGGCCCTTCCCCGAGGGCCCGCCAGCCAACATTGTCTGGCCGACAGGACCTGAAGGAGGCCCAATCTGTGGGACCTCACTGGTCTCTGGGAACTATGCGGCAGTATGCGGTCCTGTAAGTAACCTGGTCCTAAGCCATGAAGGGCTTTAAAGGTGATAACCAATACCTTGAATTGCATCCGGAGACCCACAGAAAGCCAGTGCAGCTCGTGGAGGATAGGTGACATGTGGGTGTACCTATTAATGTATGTTAATATATGTTAATGTATAACATATCTTACATGGACTAGCAATATATTAACATTTCACGTAGATCTATATAAAACAATATGTATAAAAATTCAACTATCCAGGGTCTATTATTTTTGAGTCAATCAAATTGCACATAGTTTAAAAAAGATCCCACGACAATTAGTAATATAGTCTTGACTTCCAGTTTTAAAAAAGACCCCATGACAATTAGTAATATAGCCTTGACTTCCAGTTTTAATGACTTGAGAGTTTTAGTTCCAGTTTTAACATTTGCTTGAAGAGATTGTGACTAAATATAGTTAAAACAATGAAGCAAAAATTATGGCACAAAACCAGCATCTATAAAGAATGTAAGATATTTGTCCAAATAATATCACTTGTGTTCTTGAAGCTAAACAATACTGAATCTGGATGCTGCCTAAAAATACCACAAGGAAGTCAGGATATAATATATGGAAAATGTAATGTTACAGAACATTCTTTTTTTTAAACTGTAAAGAGTGATCCAATTTACTTCATTTTTTCCTAACCAAATGTTTCCCATAATAAAATACAGAAATTTCACTGACTGAAATGCATTATTTCTCCTATTTATGTCTACTACAGGCTCTTTTCTAAGGCAGTTTTAGATACATGCTTGCTATTAGCCATCATGTTTCATCATAACATCCCTCAGGCGTACATTGTGAAGAATAGGGAGGAGGGATGAAACTGGAGCCAACTACATTTGTGTATATCCTAAAGTGTCAGTGGCCATCTCTTTTTCAGAAGATGGATGTTTCTGCTTTTGAGTAGCTCTCCAGAGAGCTAATGGCTGACATGGCATTATTACCAGCTTGCAATGAGCTCCATTTTTTTTAATGGTAATTTGTTACACTGGTTTGCCACACACCCGCTTCTTCCTTGTTAATCCAATAATCTATATGAGAAAAGCAATTTGACATTCCTTCTTCCCATCTGCCACCCATCACCTAATCTATATCTTAACTAACAGTGATTTATTAATGGCATCTGCATTAAGTACATCTTTGGTTGGCTGGCATCCCTTCTTTTTCTTTCAGACACGCTCCTTTGGCTACGTTTAAAAAACAGAATCAGCAAGGAGATTAAAAACAACAGCCAAGGATGAGATCAAATGCACTTCTGTGATTCATTCAGATAATTTTCAGGCAGGCATGCAGACAGGTAAGCATATATCTTTCTCCCACATGGAAGCTATTTCCCCACAGCATTGTGCCTTCCTAGCTCATTACTTCTAGCTTTGATAGTTTAATTAATGTTATGTCCATGCTTTTCAAATTTTGGAGATGGCTTTTACTCAAGTGTCTGTGAGCAAGACCCTACAGTAATAGTCTGATAATGTAAACAATGTAGGGTAAGTTCAACATCTACAGAGTGATAACAACAACCAAGTGGAAGCTGGCTATTCAGGGTAATTATACTCAGTCTGATTCCCTCCATCTATGTTTGGTTATAGTTCCAATAACTCTTTGCCAGCATGCCCAATGATGCTGGAAGGGCACTGAAGTCAAGAGAGATTAATATATGTGTACTTGGAGGTAGGTTATGAGTTGCTTCTGAGGTCTCTATGTTCTACTATTAATCTTAACTTCAAACATCTCTATTTTCTGCTTTAGGTACTAAAAATATTTGCACCAATGTAGCACACTATCTCACATCTTAATGATAAAATGTTCTACCAATATAACATTGTGCTTCCTTGTACATTCATTTCAAAAGGTTCAGAAATATAAGCAGTTAATCCTGTGGGTTTAATAAATCACATATGTAGATTTTACATGGATTTTCCTGTTTTCATTTGTCACATGCACTAAGTTGATAAGTGAAAAATGAAAATTTTTTGGTTAAATATTTCATTTTTTTGTTAAATATCTAGTGTACAAGCAGTGCATATCCCATTCTTGTTCTACCCTAATTTCAAATATAGCAATAGCATTTAGCAATAGACTTATGTACTGCTTCACAGCCCTCTCTAAGCGGTTTACAGAGTCAGCATATTGCTCTCAACAATCTGGGTCATCATTTTACTGACCTCGGAAGAATGGAAGGTTGAGTCAATCTTGAGTTGGTGAGAGTTGAACTGCTGAAATGCTGGCAGCTGGCAGTCAGCAGAAGTAGCCTGCAATAATACATTCTAACCACTGCACCACCACAACTCATAATATCTTCAATATCACATTCTGGAATCAGAATCAATCCATCTATTTACCGAGGCTATGTGATGTTTCTTTTCCAGAGATAGTATGCACCTTGCAGAACAGTTTCCAGCTAGACTGGTATTCACATTATTGTCTTTCTGGAAGATTTGAAAACATAATTGTTCAGGAAAGTATATAATGATGAATAGATGCTCTTTATGCACTGGTTACTATATATTACGAGAGGATTATTTGTGTTAATAATATATCAGGGAATTATTCCATTAGTCTTTAGTGTTTGACTGCAGATGTTTTATAGTATGACTGTACTTTGTGGAGGTTATTAACTGTGAAAAATAATCTTGTTTGAATGTTTTAAATGTATAGGGAAGAATTTTTCCTACCAAAATTACACTTGAAATATAATCTTATAAATAGCATTTCAAGGGGCACTTTTGTAGGAGGAAAAGCTGTTGATGAATGGCTTGACTAATGGGAAGAACTATTGCTCAAAGATTTAGCCTATTTCACATACATTTGACATATTTTGTAAAAGGCAGATTCTTTAAGGGTTATGAAGGAATTTGAAATTCAGGAAACAGAATAACTTGTGAACAAAATTGCCAAAGAATAAGTTGAATGAAGTTAACCATTTGTTTTTTAAAATTTATTTAGTTATCAGCCTTGCAAAGTAGTCCACATAGGAAGCACACAAGTGTATCTCTCCCCTGTCCCCTTTGCTAGTCTAAGAGATCTTCTTCTGAAATATCTGCCATACCCACATTACTGTTGTGAGCTAAGCTGGCTTTTATCTGACACTTCTCCTGCCTGTGGCTCTACCCGTCCCTTCCAAGGCCATTTCTAAATATACACCAGTGTTGTGTACAAATTAGTTCCCCTCCAGTCTGTAATTTAAAGTATACCTGAATTGATTTTTATTAAGAAAAAAGGGAAAATATAACAAAAGACAAAAAGTATTAGTGCATTAAAATACGAAAAGAGCTCTCAAAGGTTTTATTCATCCTACCTTCCTTAAAGGCGGGTTCAATAAAATATATTTACAGTGAGTTTCTGTTATTATTTGAAAATGAATGTAAATATTTACACTTTTTAATTTTTTTAAAAAATATATTTTTTTATTTCCCATCTAAGGTATGAAATGAAACTACAAATTACATGATATTTTCTCATCTTACCTTTTGGAAAAAAAGCTAAGATGAGAAAATATTCCATAAAAGCCCAAGGAGAAGTGAAAGTCCTTAACAATTACATTTTATACACTGATACTTAAAAAGGAAAGCAAAGTACAGCCAAGACAAGAAGACAGTAATGGGTCTTGGCTGCAGAGTGGAATACTGTACTTTTATGAAATAGTTTTTCATTAGAACTCTTAGTTTACTGGAGTAGGGTAATGCATAAATATTAATACTGAGGTTGATATTGCATAGGTCTATTACTCCTCCAACTAACACTCTCTCTCTCTCTCTCTCTCTCTCTCTCTCTCTCTCTCTCTCTCTCTCTCTCTCTCTCTCTCTCTCTCTCTCTCTCTCTCCCGCTCTCCCGCTCTCCCATTCTCCCACTCTCTCTCTTGCTCTCTCTCTCTGGGTCCCTCTCCACGCAACAAAATGGGATACTAAAATCTTAATTTGGGATTCTGCAGCTTCAAATTCAGCCTGAAGTCCAGTGGTGGGATTCAAATATGTGAACAACCAGTTGTCTATGTGGATGCCACTTCCAGAAGTCCATTCTGGGCAGGCAACAAAAAATTAGCTACTGGTTCTGCTGAAATGGTGCGAACCAGCTGAATCCCACCACTGCTGAGGTCCCTCCCATACTTCCCCCATTTTGCCATCAGTGCTGAAAGGTTTTTTTAAAAAGATAATCTGCAATCACCTGACCATCCAGAATGCCTAGGAACAAAACAATGGAGAGAGAAAAACAATGTCTTATCCCAAGCTGCCACTGGTGTTTTATAAACAAAAAAGCTTCACTCCCATTTTGCACTAAAAATAAATAAAACTAATGATTTCTCCCAATTCATAACCTTATATCAAATTTGCTTACTTGTTTAATTGTCTGAACAAAGCAAAAGAACAGAAAACCTCAGCATTTTCTATGGTGCGGAAAGTTAAAATACTATGCAGCTACTTTCCCTTGAAAGACCTTCTAGCTTGGATAGGGCCAAGAAGACAAGTTAGAAAAACAAAAAAATATTGTAAAGAAAGAAAATAGCTTACTAATAAGCTCTAGAACAGTGGTTCTCAACCTGTGGGTCAGGATCCCATTTGGGGTCTAACGACCATTTCACGAGGGTTGCCAAACAATGCAACCTGCCATTTTTTCCCCTTTTCCTTAGCTGTGCTACTCCCTTTTATTCTATTGGCTTTTGAAAGCCATAGAATAGACTCTCTTGAATAGAGTCTAATTCTATTGGCTTTCAAAAGCCAATAGGAATTGTCCAGGCTGTCTCTGCCCTGCTGAGCCCGCCAAAAGTCCCATTCTGCAAACGGTGCTGCACCAGTTGAGTGGTCCTCGACTTACGACCAGTTGGTGGTCGCAGCATTAAAAAGATTGAGAACCACTGCTCTAGAAAGTAGCAGCTTCTTATCAGGATCAATACCATGGGATTTATCCCCATGCTAATATTACATATGTAGATATTGAAATTTGTGGCAAATCCAGTCTTAATCCAGACAATTAACTTTTCTCTCATAGTTCTTGTACTCACAATTAGATAGGTATTCTCTCATTGGTTGCTGTTTTGGCAATGATTAGACACATAATTATATCAACATTTTACTATATTAAAGTGATCCCTGTCCTATTACTGATGCTGAGAGTTTGGCCCTTCTGTTCTTCTCTCTGTAATTTTGGTTGATTCTATTTTATTTCTTTTTATTATGTTTTAATAAGTGACCAATGTATGATTTCATGAGGAACAAAGATACAAATATTTAAAAATAGAAAAACAATACAATTACAAGGTAAGCCATACATATAAGGGTTTCTCATGCATATATACCGTAAATATATATGAAACTTTTAATATAACATTTTCAGTAAAGATAACTATATTTCATTGTTATTGTCCAGCATAATGTATGTTTATTGGCAATTCATTTGATGTAACATCAGGTCTTCAATCCATTGGGTAACTGGAGCCAAAAATTTATTTTTTTCAATATTGAAGAGCTAATCCCTCTGCCTGGCAATAATAATGACATGGAGAAACCATTTCCATCTATAGTCCAATTATAGTTCAAAAGAATTCTTGTGCAAATACAGTATATTATTATTTTTTTTTTTTAAAAAATCAAATATATATAATTAGTTTTTCCCAGGGCATAGTAACTTTATGGCATTGCAAAAATGTATTTTAATGAAGCATTGTTCTGCTTGCATATCTAATAACATGATTATTTAATCAGTTTTTTTCTGTATAACTGAGAAGGGGATCAATTAGTACAAAATACTATTTTTTACTATTTATATTGTAATCTAAAATCCAGTGATGCTTTTGGTACTGAGGTTAAGGCATTTCCCTTGTTTAGACAAAATGGGTGTTTCCAATTGCTTCTTCCATTCAATCTTTAAAGTTTGTCAATAAAATTGTTTTATTGATAAATATTTATAAAGACTGATTGTGGGCTTTTTAGCCTCATAGGATTTAATGATCCTCTCTAATAAGTTAGGTGTCTTTGAGGCTGATATTGCTGCTCCAAATTGAAATGTCAATAAATGTTGTAATTGTAAATACTGCCAGGAGGTGGCAACTGACAAATGGTATTTCTCTTTCAACACACAAAATGATAAACACTCATTATTATCACTTGATCGATCTAATATAAACACCCACATTGTTTTTGAATTGATTTGATAATGTATTTTGATTTTGGAACATTTCAGGTAACTAAAGGTATTTAACAGTAATTTACAATTAAGGAAGGCATCCAAACTTTCGTACTGATCAAAGGGTATGCATAATGATCCATCTTAAATTGAAAATTATTTTCAAAGGTATAATCAGAACTGAGAAACTACATAGAAATGGACAAAACAATGTATTGGGTTTAGCAAATATTATAGAATATATTCTAAATTTATTTGTTGTATACCACTTATAACTGGATGGGTAAACTGCATAAAATGTTGGAAAATAAAAAAACTAATAACCAATCAAATTAACTGATGTTGTTACATAGAAGTATATGTAATCAATCAACTCCTAATATTTGAAAATATTTTAAAAGTGCAGGTTCACAACAATCTCCCCCCTCTAAAAACACTATCAGACTGCAGAAAGGGCATTTTCAGATCTTAAAACTACCGTAATGTCTTTAACCCCTTGAAACTACTTCCATTAGACTGGCAAGCTAATATACTCTAGATCAGAGGTCTTCAAACTTAGCCCTTTCATGACTTGTGGACTTCAACTCCCAGAATTTCTCAGCCATGCATGCTGGCTGAAGAATTCTGGGAGTTGAAGTCCACAAGTCATAAAAGGGCCAGTTTGAAGACCCCTGTTCTAGATGCTGGCTATTGGATCTGCAGATAGTTCTGATAATAACTGAATCCAAGACATCTTAAAGGTATTTGTTTGTATGGGCTAAGGATACAACTCTAAGTACTTTTCCAGTAATTGTACTATATGAGAATTATGAGAGATGGCCTCATCTGAAGGTCATGAGGTTGACAAAGACTGGATTAAGAACATAACACTTCACAGTACAATTATTATTGATATAACTGCAGTAGTGCTCTAGGATCATAGGTTCTTTGTGCAATGCTACTGCTGGCTGTAACCACATTATGAAAGATTAATGACACCTATTAGGATAGTGCCATGTTAAAACCCATTCTAGAATTATGTGAATTGTAAAAATAAGCATATATTATGTCTGTCTTTTGCTTATTAATTAATCAGAATTTATACCCCAAATCTAACGCTAGATTTTCATTGAAGACATTGAACCAGATCTTATGATGATTTCATGTCATGATTGAGTAACATTAGTTTTAAAATATATGTTTATATTGTACTGACTTTATAGTACATTTTCAAATGAAAAGTACGTCTAGTTTTGATCTTGTACAGAAAGTGAGCTAAATAAACAGATGTTGAATGCAAAATTCCAATTAATATTGAATAGAAAATTGAATCAGTAAAGAAGAATACATAAATAAATATACATATGCATACAAATCAATAAGACCAAATAAGACTAAATATTTCCCCTAAGGGCTTCTTAACAGCCAAATTTATTAACAGCCTAATAATAATTATTTTTTATTAAATGTATCTGCTACCCATCCTGCTGTTCAAGCCAACTCTGAGCAGATTATTTATAGAGATCCTTATTTTAGAGGAAAATCCATGGAAGTACCAGTTCTGACTTGTATCTTTCTTTATAGACATATTAAATTAGAATACATCCAGTTTGGGCTTTTTAGTATATTTGGAATTTTGATAATTCTATGAATATCTATTGATTGCCTGAACAAGAAAATTAATTACCCTTCAAAAGACAGTATAACCTTAGGATTTCATTATTGTCTATAAATAGACTTTCTACTGGCATAATGAAAATTTATCAATATTAGTTCATTTGGCTTAATGATATGTTAACAAAATTGGATTGCATTTCTGTTATGCGTTTCTTTTTTTCTTCTTTTTTTCTTCTTTTCTTTATTTTTGTTTTTGTCATTTTCTTCTTTTAAAAATTCTTTTCCCCATCCTCTCCCTATTCCTCTGAAATTCTGACACCACAATGAGGACAGCTAAAAAATACACTTTCTATTTGTTAGATTTTTCCACCTATTTGACTTTATCAGATGCATCAAAATTATTTAATGAAAAAGAACCTTTTTCAATAATGGACTGCCAGCTTGAAAGAATTATGATAAAAGTCTGACTTGACTTACACAACAAAGTGCAGAAATTCAGAATAAAAAGTCAAAGAATCTAGGGTAGAACAGTACTCAAGAAACCAATTTGTCTACTATTGTGTCCCGAGCCTGCAAAAGCAGGCTCGGACATTGCATTGGTCCCGGGCATTCCAAAAGCTGCCCAGGACCAGACAGAGTGGAGCCAGCCTTGTGCGCATGCGCAAGGTGCGAAAACTCTCTGCTTGCATTGGTTGACATTGTATGGGTTTCTGGCCATATAAAAAGGCCTGCGTGCCTTTTTGTTTTCACTTGGGTGTTGTTAGAAGGAGAATAAATAATTGTTCAACCTCACCATGTGTCTTCATCATTCGCACGCGAACGAAGAATACAACATCTACAGTAGTATATTTTTTAACTTTAATAATACCAGTAAATTTCCATTAAGTGGTGTAAGGCTGTTTTCCCCCATGATTTATGTTTTGTGTATACTCTCAAGGTCAGCATACTCTCAAATATAACTTTGAGCCAATTTATTTCAAAGTCAACTATTAATGCAATTATGTACATCTATGTAAGAGACATGCTATTAAACTATATATGTTAAAAATGACAATGGCTAATACAGTATATAAAACTGCAACATTACTAAAATATTTCAAACTGAATATTAATGTATGTAATACTATAGTATAGTAGAGAACTTTAGTTGGGGCTTGGAAACAGCTGATAGAGAATCTAAAAACTGAAATGACATTGCCTTAATCATCCCAATGGCTACAGTACCTGTAAATTGTGGTAAATAGGTATAATATATTGTATACTATAACAGTAAATAAAGTAAAATTACCACTGAACTATGTTAATAATGGTTAGGTGTCAGACTCGGCATGGTATTATTTCATCTGACATATTTAAGTCTTGGGTTTGTTTGCTTATTAAATTCAAGGGACAATTTAGATCTCCTACCTGCTGTTCAACAATTAATAATCAACTACTGGATACCACTATGGTGGGCTCTTGAGAAAAAGCATTGAGGTGGATGCAAGGGTCATAGATCACCATGGAATGGAGCAATATTATTTGCTATCTCTTGGAAAGGCATTTATATTGTTTTCATATAACACCTTAATCTGTTTGCTGTTGAGATTGTAAGGTCTATGTTCATTGTGGTTTTGGCTGCATTGTCCCATGTTTCCTACCTTTGTACTCTTCCCTTGCTTTTATATTTTTCATTGTTTCATGCATTGATCCCTCCTTTTCAGAGCTTTTAAGTTTAGAAGGGGGTGAAATAATAGATGGAAATTGTACCTGTTCATTAATCAACTCTTCCTTTAACCAAGACAATTCAACTATGATACAATTTTGTTCCAAAGGGAGCAAATAATTAAAAGTATTTATAAGCTCTATTATTTTAGGTAAGTAATTTCTATCTACCATTGGATTTGTGTAAATTATATTTATCTAGAAAGTTACAGAAATGAATGCTCCAACACTGAAAATTTTAAAGAAAAGATTGGCTGATATGGTAGGGGGTAGGAAGACCTCCAAGGTCCCTTTCAAGTATTCTATTCTATTCTATTCTATTCTATTCTATTCTATTCTATTCTATTCTATTCTATTCTATTCTATTCTATTCTATTCTTCTATTCTAAAAAATCTAGTTATCTTTCCTGAAGGAAATATTTAAATTGTAAACCAGGTGCAACATATTAACAGAATCAAAAGTTGCCAGTGTTTTTGCTGTCACACCATTGTAATACAACTATTCTTCCTTTAAAATATCTGAAACAATCTGGGAAACTTTTTATGATTGGCTAAAAAGGGAATACGGTTAAAAGATAGTTAACATCAATTTAGATGGAAGAAGAAGGAGCAAATAAGGAGGAAGACCCAGGCGACACAGTATTGAATAACTGGAGGTTGTATAAATATTTATAGAAGTATATACTGAGAAGATTAGATAAATAGAAGTATTAATGTAAGAGAAAATTAATCTTATTGTATATAATACAGATAGGGAAATTTGGAGAGAGGAGTTGCTTGGACATTACCCCTGAATTGTATCTGAAGAGGGATAAGAGGGAACAAAGGAAAGGAGAGAGAAAAGAGTAAAGGAGGGGAGAAGGAAGTAGGAAGATTGGAGGAGAAGAGGAGAAGTGGGAAGGAAGGGGAGGAGAATGGTGAAGGAAAGAGAAGAGGAGAGGAAGAAGAGGGAAGTAGGGAAGAAAGAGAAGAAAGGGAGAAAGAAGGTAGAGAAGAAGGAGTGTGGATACAGTGAAAGGGGAAATGGGCGAGCAACACCAAAAGTCATGTGTATGTATTTATTTCATTTTATTAAAAGTATCTTATATATAAGAATGTAAAAAGAATGTATGTTAACATCTGATAAATATCACAGTATATGTATGGGGGAGAGTTTGGAAAATAAAAAATAAAAAAAATTATTAAACAAAAAAATCTTTGTTCCATCAGTGAGATGAAGCTAATAGGTTTTGGAAAATAGATAAATGTCAGCTTAGCATTCATTTGTGATGACTACCACCTGCATGAAACTTTTCTCCTCAGAAGAATAGTGGTTGCTGGGGCATGTGCTAGATCATGGGTGTCAAACTCGCCACATCACGTGATGTGTCGTGACATATCGCGACTCTTTTTGCATTGCCAGCAATGGGGTGGGTGTGGCTTCGGTATGATGAAACTGGTCTGTGGGCTGGCAGTTTGACATCCCTGTGCTAGATGTATTACTATTAATAGTAATAAATCAGATGACCACTTCATGGAAAATTTGTTAAAAGCCTCAGTTGTTCTCTCAAGGCTTCTTTAATCTTTTGGAAACAAGAATCCTGTGAACTCTTCAAATAATTTGCCTCATTTGCTAATATGGAATCCCAAAGATGTGGTTGGAAGAAATTGAAGTTGGAAAGGCACTTTGTTGCTACAGGCTGAATTCTTATTGTACATGATTGTACTGCAAGTATGTTATTGTCTAGGTATTTTTCCATAGTCTTAGAGTTTAGCTGTCTTTCAGCAATAGCTATTTTTTCCTTCAGCAGTAATTTGAATATTGGAGGTTCTCTTGATCTATGACGTTGGTAATATCTCTCCAAGAGCAAAAAGGGCCCCAAAACCATCTACCGATAGGCTGTTTCCCTGTCCATTTATTTTAATGTCACTGACTAGGTCGCTAGAGTTTATTTAGATTATACCATTGTAGAAAAAGTTAATAATTCTTGACTGATTTTGAGATTTAATGTATGTATCCTCACTTCCAGTTACTGGGTATGACCCTTTGTGTTTGTAGCCATCTTTAGTGAGGACCATTTTTCAGTATTTGAGCCTTTCCCTCATCATCACCAGTGTTTTACAGCTTTCAGTAAATGCTCACAGAAGCTCTATAATGAGGAAGCTATTACTTTAAAAGCATAGTTTGAAATTGAAAATTCTCTTTATAATATTCTGGGAATACTGTCTAGTTTAAATATCAAATTTCGCATCCATTCAGTTTCTTTATGCTCAGTTGTAATCTTCAAACAGATTGTTCAAGCCTACACATTTTGGTATAACCTTCAGGTATACCAATAAAGTACCGTAACTAGGTTTATTTCCAGATGTTTCAGATACAGAGGTTACAAGGCTTTCTGTTTCTCTTACTCTGTCCTCCCTCAGAGCAATGAAAGACAAAGTTTCATAAGAAATTGCTTTAAAGATTATGCTCAAAAAGAGGCTAAATAAATTAAAAATTAAGATTCAAAAGCTCACTTAAACTCTGGCTGTCTCATCCTCTACATCCCCTGGAAGACCTGGCCTTCCTGGTTTCTAGTAAACACATGCCACAGGGACAATGTTCTGCTTCAAAGAGGAATTTTCCTCTATTTCCCTTCCAGAATAACTCCAGGGAGGGGAATGCTCAAGCAAGTGCCATTAACATCAAAAGGTTTTTAAAAAAAAAAACCAAAAAAAAACCAAACACTTTTTTGTTGATTACTGAAAAAGCACTTTGAAAATGCTTGTAGTGGCTCATGCCTATTTAAGTGTTTCTGACTAAGTGACTACAAACAAGAGAACTGCTATATCGTTCATACAATTAATGATGAGAAAAAGTAATGAAGATAAAATTAGCAGTGCTTAGTTAAAATCCAGTGCACCAGCTAAACAGTGAGCTGGATTTGCATGCTTCTTCTCAGTGAATGCAAGATGATGTTCATTTTAAATTTTGCACTAATATTATAATAGAAATATAAAGCAGATTTAGAGACAAAAGTAGAACAAGGCTAACCTATAGCAGCATTTCGCAATTGGATTATATTATAGGAATTCAGATTTGATTAAATGCAAAGAACATTTGAGCAATTTAAGATAGTTCAAGTGTAGAATAAATTAGCCATCTTTGTGTACAATAAATACATCCATAAGTAAATTTTAAAAATGACAAGATGCTGAATCCCATAAGTTGTTGATCTTGTGCCCATTCTTCAAAATATATTTTTTTCTGTTGCTAAACACAGGTCAATGATGAAAAGCATAAGATGTTTAATTGTCTCCCTCTCACCATAACTGGAACTCTAGAGGTGCAGCCTATTTGATGTTCAGAACTCTAAACCTTCAAACATGGATGTGAAGGTGGTTAAGATATTTCAGAAGATTAATTCCTTCCCTGATGCAGCAGGGATATATATATATATATATATATATATATATATATATATATATATATATATATATATATATATGTTTTCTGAGGTTTTCGCGGGTGTTTGTATGTAGGTCTTTGGTTGTTCGGGTTTTCTCCCGTGTAAAATTGGAAGTGTCTTGGCGACGTTTCGACGAAGTCCCATTCGTCATCTTCAGGCTGGTGTTTTCAGCTTCGTGCTTCGAGCAGCAATGTGTGGTCTTAGCTGTTTCTTCCTTTTAACTGCCAGTGGGGGTATGAACTGATTGGGTGGGAGCTTGGCTGTGTTCTGATTGGGTGGAGGTGTGTTCTGATTGGTTAGGGGTGTGGCTGTGCTCTGATTGGCTGGATTGGCTGGGGGGTTGGCTGTGCTCTGATTGGCTGGGGGGTTGGCTGTGCTCTGAGTGTTCTGTTTGGTTGTGCTCAGGTTAGTCTGAGTTGCAGAGGGGTTTAAGATTTGGGGCTGCCTTGCTATTTTTTGGCTTCGCGTTTGTGGTCGTGCCTCATTTCATGGAGGGTGTCAGTTTGCTTATGTATGGATTGGAGGGCTTTAAAGTGGCTAATGATGCAGCTCTGGTCTGGCTTCTGGTTTGTGGTCGTGCCTCATCATCGGTGTGGCTTTGGGTTTGCTTTTTGCACGACCACAAACCAGAAGCCAGACCAGAGCTGCATCATTAGCCACTTTAAAGCCCTCCAATCCATACATGAAGCAAACTGACACCCTCCATGAAAATGAGGCACGACCACAAACGCGAAGCCAAAAAATAGCAAGGCAGCCCAAAATCTTAAACCCCTCTGCAACTCAGACTAACATGAGCACAACCAAACAGAACACTCCCCCAGCCAATCAGAGCACAGCCAACCCCCCAGCCAATCAGAGCACAGCCAACCCCCCAGCCAATCAGAGCACAGCCACGCCCCTAACCAATCAGAACACACCTCCACCCAATCAGAACACAGCCAAGCTCCCACCCAATCAGTTCATACCCCCACTGGCAGTTAAAAGGAAGAAACAGCTAAGGCCACACATTGCTGCTCGAAGCACGAAGCTGAAAACACCAGCCTGAAGATGACGAATGGGACTTCGTCGAAACGTCGCCAAGACACTTCCAATTTGACGCGGGAGAAAACCCGAACAACCAAAGACCTACATATATATATATATATATATATATATATATATATATATATATATTAAAAATTAACATAAAAATTGAGGAACGTAGTCTCCTGGGTGTATACATATTCAAAAGATAAAAACGAGCACCAGGAGGTAAAACAGGCGCGTTTGTGTTTATAAACGAGCTCCCCCACCCTCTGGCTTTTAACACCCTGACGATGATGGCAGCAATATAGCCATCGAAAGCTAGGTTATTTATTTATTAAACATTTAATTGTTTTACCTCCTGGTGCTCGTTTTTATCTTTTGAATATATATATATATATATATATATATATATATATATATATATATATATATATATTTGCATTGTTGCTCTGATCATCCTTTTAATAACTTACATCTGCCATAGTGCCTTCCAAGCAGAAGTTGTTCTGGCATTTAATGCTTTTGTTGCCTGAAAAAGATTTTGTATGCTCTTAATGGTTTCCCTTCCATGATGTGATTATATAAATGATGTCTAGCTTCCTCTGGTTTCTTATTCTGACTGGCCACACTTGTTTGGATGTCTGGAGGGATATTCCAATGCAAATTAGCAATTTTCTTTGTTTCAGCAAACTATAAATGAATGACAAAATTTGGTAGCTGTGGTTCAACTGAGAAAAGGCTCAACTGTTCTTTCACAAGTAGGATTTTTCCATACAGAGTGAATATATGGCATTGGAATAATGGGGATAACTGTTTTGGGCAGTTGCTGGATGAACTCTCCAAGTGAATGTGCAAGCACTTGGATAACTGCTCCAGACCCTGACTTGTTTTAAAATAAAATGCATGACCTTCTGTCACTGTGAGGTATAACTGATATTTTATGTGATTCAACTGTGTCTTATTCTACTTAATACTCATTTCTTGGTTTGTATCCTGATAGTAAAGCTGGAACAACCTGACCTGAGTATTACTTCCCTGTGATGTTGCCTGTGTTGCTAAGGTTACTTCATCAATGTAGGTGAACTTTCTTTTGTTTGGATGGAATGGTTGATCTTTCATTTAGATGTTAAAAAATTTAGATGTTAAAAAAAATAGTGCCAGCATATATTCTTGTAATAAGCTGTTCCTTTTACACCACCAGCTGCATTTACTTACAAGCTCAGTATAGAAATGGCAAAGTGCAGAGAGTGTCAGGATAATCTGTATTAGTTGGAAATCCTGCTTAAATTTATATACCATCCATTGCAACAAGTAATGGTAAACCTTGTCAAATGATGCCAAATGATGCCAAAGAGTTCCAGAAACCACATCTTGGTGCCTATTCCAAAATGCTTTATATGCTCTGTTAGAATGTTATTTAGGCCAAGGGGATGAAAGCATTAGAACAGACTGGGGAATTCTGGAAGGTGAAGTCCATATAAAGCCTCCGAGATTGAGAAACATTGTACTACAGCTTTTAGCCATTGTCTTCCATATTTAAATCCAATGGAAATAAATGTGGCTTAAAATGATCTCCTGGATTTCCAACCTTTTTTCTGTTTTGGCCAGAGTGATGGATGTCATTTAACACATGGTGATTTGCCAGTTTATTTTCTGCTCCTACCCATGCATCAATTGCTTTCTATTCTGTGGGCATGTATTTTGAGGACTAATGAAAGAAACAACAGTCCATAACACATTTACAATTCCTCCATCATTTGGGCAGTATGGCTATGGAAGGCAAAGACTGAGGATGGATACAATGTAAAAAAAAACCCAAAATGAATTCCTTGCTGGTATTACTGAGAGGAGAAAAACAGTATTTTTGTTATGGAAGTTTAATTAGATTTTGCAGGTTAGGAGCAAGCTAGAAATGACATCACTCCTTTCCATCCTTTAAAAAGGTAGGTGGCCCAATAACTTTGTTAAATTTCATTTGTGTCTAGCATGCTCTTACTTCACTGCTAATTACTAACAACAATATTTATCACCACCACCATTACTGCTACCATTATTATAGTTGGACTCATGTCAGCCAGATGTTTAGACTGGATTAGGCATTTTTGTATACCTGCCAAGTCTTTCTAAGGACCAGAGAAAAGCAGATATTGTTTGATGGTGTTAAAGTATTGTGTAAGCTGTTCCAACTAAAGCTACCTTTGCAATTGACTGATAATGATTTTGTCAAGGATGTTGGTGTAAGTCAGACATATCAAACTTGCAACGTCACATGATGTCGCATGATGTATCAGGATTGTTTTGCCATTGCCGGCAATGGGGTGGGCGCGGCCTCTGTGTGATGCGTCCGGTCCATGGGTCGGCAGTTTGACATCCCTGATGTAAGTGATGCTCCATATGTTTTGGAATTACACCTAAAGCATCTGTCACTATACTATCTTTGCTTTCTTTTGCGATAGTGGTTTTACTTCTATTTTTTGTATTTTATGATTTTTCTCCAATTTTTTCTCTTGTACTCTGCTATGTCCAGGTACTGCCGTGCCCAGACTTTTTTGTTTTTTGTATTGACAATTTTTAAGTCTGGAGTGTTATGTGGCAGGCACCTATTCATTTAAATTCTAAAGTCCAGAGCACTTTAGCTTCTTTATTTTCTATTATTTTGCCAATTTTTGATCAAACTGATTATTGCTTGCAGGCAAATGTTATTTCTTGCAGATATTCCAAAGCATTATTGTTGCTACTTTGTTATGCTTTTGTTTGTAGTCAATCTATGTGATCTGTCCACTCTTTCTTCAACTTATTAATATTTACTTGCGTTATTCTCTCAATGTTCCTACTGATTCCTTTTACTTTTCTATAGTCTGTAAGTTTGCCATTTAAGCGCTATTGATAGACCACAGGTGATTTTTATCCTGCTGTGCTGTTGGATCTTCCTTGGGTCAATATTAAAATTTCTGATCATGTCCCAATATTTCTTACTGTTGTGGGTCATGTCAGTTCTTTCAGGCAACTCCTGCCATATCTCATATTGCTTCTTAACTAGTATTGCAAGAAGCTTTCCCTATAGAAATGGAATTTTCTGCAGACCAGTTGCCTGGTTTATATAGGTTTATAATATATAATGGATTAAAAAGTGTAAGATGGATATAACTTGTCCTACAGTTTCTTTGCATAAGTGTTCTGATAGCAGATGATAGGAATTTTACAAAATTGCTGTAGTCTTTTTTATTAGTTTAATATCAGCTATTTTTGTGTCAAGATGTGCTGTGGAACCCTGCCAGTTAACTTTGTTGAAACTGAGCTGACATCGAAAGGTACTTCCTTTTCCTGTAATTAACAGGTGAGCTTGAACAGCATCAGGGCAATGCTGGGAGTGTAGGTTTGAATCTAATGCCATGTTGCTGCTTGTAATGCAATATTATTGCTAACAACTGTAATTAAGATCTCAGTAGAGGGTTAAGAACAAACTTATTCTTATCATGTTTATAACCTTTATAATCTTCAAACTCCTATTAGATTAAGTTGATGAAATTAAGGAAATTGTTTTAGCAGGATTAACAATCAGAAGTACTGGACTCCTGATTCACATATTGTGATATAGCTCTTTTGCTGTGGTCCCATGGAGGTGTTCTCATATGACATCTTGTGAAATTTCACATGAAAACACTATATATTGGGAGTAACTTGATAATCTCACAAGATTTTGCTTTATATTTTTTTTTAAAGAGAGTTGCTTTTACTGATATTCAGAAGGTGTTCCTGACTGTAGAAAAAAACCTACCCACCATAGATTAAGAATGCTGTTCAATTCACATTTTTATATAAACTGACCTAATTAACGTTCTATGGACTTCTGTGCAAATAAGGATAGTTATCCACTGCATTCTGAAGTTTTCTGATGTAATTTATCATTTAGTTTATAAAAAGATATATTGTGGCACTTTATGTGCTAAAATGAATGCATTTGAGAGAATATATAAAAATTAATATGCCACAGAAAACTATGGAAACAAATATAGTTACTGTACTGATGGGTTGGATTTATGATTATTGTACATGCAAAGCTAAATAGATCATATTTAAAGTAGTTTATGGAGGGGTCATAATTATTAATAATAAGAAGTCTGATTAAATTGTAGATAAATTTCATGAGAAAAACATTGTTCTTTATTCAATCTTAATGAAAAACACTATGTTCAGTTTGGGCAAGGAAGAATACTGACTAAACAATGCTTTATGGTTTCACAGAAGAGTGAATAGTTTTTTACAATCATCTTTCACTTATTACTTATTTCTGATTTTCTTGATTTATTTGGCAATTGTAATTTTCTTGAATGTTCAGTGTCCTCTAGCAATTTCAGTAACTGTCAACTAAGTTTAGTAAAAAATGTTTCTATATTTTTAGTGTCTGGAAACACCACAGAATGGAAGCCTTAGACACAGAAGATTGTGTAAAGATTGTATTAAATTTCATTATGTTAAAGAGAACATTTAAATATCTCATAGTCAATAGACATTATGACATGTCTGTAGAATGAGTCATGTACTAGGAGGCAAGAGCAGAAACTCTTGAAAATAGAATAAGCTTATAAGTTTCACTGTGCCAGTGTCTTAAGAGAATATTTCAAGGACCGTAGGACTGTGGTTTCAAACAGCCAGGAAGTGAAGCATTACAAGAAGAGCAAGGTTAAACCTATTAATTTTCTGAGCACAGAAATTGATCTTACATTTCTGAGCAATGAATTTTATTGCCTTCTGAGGGTCTTTATAACTTTTCAGGTTTCAGGTAGCAAGAGTCCACCCTGGTCATGATTAACTTGATAGCTGGGTTCCATGATTCATTATCCAGAATTGCTGACTAATCCATTTTCTCAGACTACTTGGGGTCTTTTGGAATTTTCTATTGGCTCCATCCTGCTAAGATTCTGATTTCTCCTCCAACAGTTGTTCTTGGGTATTTATTAGTCATTTCACCTCTTCATGCCCTGAATTAGTGATTCAGATGTGCGTGCTGGTTTTGAATCTATTCCTTATGTGATCAAATTTAACTGCCCCAATAAGTTCACAAACACATAGTACAATTACACAATATCCTTATGTGGTTAATTTCAGTTACACACAGATTTAATAAACAAGTAAACATATACAGATACATGATTTATAGAACCAATATAACTTTGGTCCAGTAAGCTATACATGTAACCTGAATCCTGAACTAAGATTCTAATCCTACATATTTTTAATGCAAAGTAATAATCAGTGCACAGTGTTCAATAATGCCCTTAAGCAATATGGCACAAACTACCATGGTACATGGGACTATGGCAATTCCTTCTAGGAAGAAGGTTTGTCACAAACTGGATGAAGGTATTGACACTAATCTGGCAGGAATAGCCAACATTCCAGAAGACAAGCTCAAGATTCAAAAAGATCTTGACAAACTGAAACAATGGGCCCTATCCAACAACATGAGTTTTAATGTGGAGAAAAGCAAAGTTTTACATTTAGGCAGGAAAAATCAAAGATATAAGTAAAGATTAAATGAGACCTGGCTCAAAAACAATAACTGTGAGAGGGACCTTGAAGTCCTAGTGGACGATCACTTGATTATGAACCAGCAATGAGCAGCAGCAGCCAAAAATCTAATACAATCTTGGATTGCATAAACAGAGGCATAGAATCAAGATCACGCAAAGTATTAGTACTGCTTTATAGAACCCTAGTGAGACCACATCTGAATACTGCAACCAATTTTGGTCATCATACTACAAAAAGGATATTGAGAATTTGGAAAAAGTTCAGAGAAGAGCAACTAAGATGATCCAAGGCCTGGAGACTAAAATATATAAAGAACAGCTGCAGGACTTGGGTTTGGCTAGTCTAAAAAAAAAGAAGAAATAGGTGACATGATAACAGTATTCCAGGGGCTGCCACAAAGAAGAGGGAGTCAAATTATTCTCTAAATCACCAGAGGGCAGGACAAGAAACAATGGTTGGAAACTGATCAAAGAGAGAAGCAACCTGGAATTAAGGTGAGGACAGTGAGGAAAATTAACCAGTGGAACAGCTTGCCTTCAGAAATCGTGGGTGCTCCATCACTGGAGGTTTTTAAGAAGAAATTGGACAGTTACTTGTCTGAGATGGTATAGGCAGTGCTTTTTTTCTTAAAAAATAAATAAATAAAGGTGCCGGAACTACACATGTCATACAACCTGCCTTGCCTACCCTACAAGGTTCCATCCAAAAAAGATGCCAGAACTCTGTTCTGGGAGTTCTATGAGAAAAAAAAGCCCTGGGTATAGATCCTCCTGCTTGAGCAGGGGGCTGGACTAGACGACCTCCAAGGTTCGATTCTATTCTATTCTATTCTATTCTATTCTATTCTATTCTATTCTATTCTATTCTATTCTATTCTATTCTATTCTATTCTATTCTATTCTATTCTCTATATTTCATGTGAAGCCCCTTGCCTGTGTTTTTTGTACCCCTGCACTCAGACTTATTGGTAATTGCCAAATTCCCTGGATTGATTCCTTTCCAGCATTTTGATCTCTTTCGTTGTTGTTGATTTAATGTTAGTGGCTGAACTTAGTGACTCTGTAGTCCCAATTTTTTTTTTCAAATTTGACTGTAAATTGGAGGAAGGCTTTAATGAAAAGTAAGGACTCAATTTTTTTTCCTGTCTTCACCCTTCCCTCCCAAATATTCTTTTGTTTGACAAAGTATTCAGATCATGTATAACATCATGCTTAATAACAACTTGTTTTATTTTGTCTTATTTCTCAACTTTTCCACTAACTAAGTGGATATGCAGGAAATTACAAGTTATGACCTATATTTTTAGGTGTATTGTCTATCTGCTTATGAAGAATCCCAAATGTTACTGCTTTCAACAATGAGATTTAAAAAAAAATACAAGCAAAACTAATTTACATTCTTGCAGTCATTAGTGCTTGGCTGTTGTTAAAATGCTAATATTACTGTGAATCATATAATCCTCATGTTCATAATTACTAAAAGAAAATATATCCAGAAGAGAAGCTTGCTTCTTGCTAAAGGTGCCAGTATAAATGTGATAGCTAAGAAAGTTTTCAGAACTTTTTGTTTCTCTATAAAGCTAGTTGTTCTGCCCTGTAGTTATGAAGACATAAAACACCAAAGATAGGTCGATCTGTGTTGAAGATAATTAAAAGTTATACAAATGTCACTATTGGCCTTTCAGTGTGGTTACATGTGTATTTCTCTCTTCTTTTTCCTTGCCTTTTGCCTTTTCCAAAAGCAAAACCTCAGGGGATAATGTCTTAGAAGAAAAGTGCCAATTGACTCTATCTGTGCTTAGCCTTTCCCATTTATGGCATTCACACTGATTGCAAGCAGTAGCAGCATGTCTTTTCTGCCCCTACTGTTTGGTCTACAACGTGTAGAATGGTTAATCATCTTCTTCTGGAATACGAAGTGTGATATTCCATTATAGTATTCCTTATGTTAATGATATTATAATACCTATAATTGAGGAATGATTGGTGAAATTGATAGAATTTAGTGAGGTGGCTAAATTGATTTCTGATTAGAAAAAAGACAACATCTATGCTTATCACTGACAGGAAACTCCTTACTGCATGAATATTTTTTCAATCCAGAAAAAAATGAACTTATT